>NW_027555514.1:245440496-245930496 GCF_003287225.1 Phascolarctos cinereus
GCTGTGTTTGTTCTCTGTGTTCTACCATGAATAGATCATAGTTAGAGAATTATGTTCAGTTCTAGGTGCCCCATTTTTGGAAGAAGATCCTAGAGATGTTTAGGACAGTGATGGTATTCCAAGTTGTGCCATGTGAAGGTGGATTGAAGGAACTGGAAGTGTTGATTGTGGAGAATAAAAGAGATTAGAGGTACAAGAGTGGATTTTTAACTCTCTTCAAGTATTTGAAGGCCTGTTAGAGGGAAGAAGGAATAGACTTGTTATGACTGTGCCATTAGAGAGCAAAAACTAGGATCAATAGGTGAATTTTGAAAAGAGTCAAATTTAAGCTTGTTGGAAAGAAAACCTTAACAGCTTTTAGAGCAGAGAACAGAAAAGATGGCTGATAGGAAGAAGCAGTAAAGCTCATCTGCCTCCCACAATTTCTCTAACAAAAACCTGGCCAAAAGAGACACAGTTACTATTTACATTCACTCTGAGCCAGGAGGGCCCAAAAATAACTGTTAAGTGGTGCTTGGACAGGACTCTATTGTTGTCCAATCGATTAGATCGAGTGAATTGGGTTTAAGGCATGGCCTTTGAGAAGGAAATGTAGCCAATAAACCTCAAGTTAACTAGGTAGGTTTCAGCCATCAAAATGTATTTTCCTTGGGCAGAACACCCTTAGGTAAAGGGAGGAGAGGAGAGGAAAGACATAATGAAAGAAAACTACTCAAACTTATGAGAATAATAGGGCAAAGTAAAAATATAAAGAATCCACAGGGTGCACCCAAAAGAAATGCCGCAAAGAAAACTACAAGCATTAACATAGCCAAAATCCTGAACTTCCAAGTCAAAGAATAAATAGCATAAGATTAGAAATAAAGAACTTACATTCTAATGAGCTAAAAATCAAGATTACACAAGACTTGGCAGTTGCCACAATGAAGCAGTGGAAATCTTGGGATATTATATTAATAAAAATACATAGACAGAAGCAAAATGTAATTGCATTTAAAGTAATATACACAATAACTTCTGGATGAGGCAACCTATAACATAGAAAACTACACATTTTCTCTGACCCTCATAACCTCTGAAACTTCACCAAAAGAGGAATTATGTGTAAAATATAAAGTGCTGTCAGCTATTTCTATTGTCTACAACAGAAAAAAAAAATGAGATTGCAACTCAATGAACTAGAAAGCAAAAAAGGTGAGGATAATCATTAACCAACCATGTGCTCATCCAGCAAACCTTTCCCACTGGACAGCATGCTGTAACACCAGCATTGCACATACTGACCAATAGCTTACAATAGAACTCAACTCCACTCTACTACTTCTTCCAAGTACCAAGGAAAACCAAACATAGAAGTTTGTTCAGGCTCTGATAGCAATGTAGTAAGACTAGATGCTTTGGCATAATTACACCAGGTAACTGAGGAATGGAGGGGACTGGAGCAAGGCACCTTCATGTGGCTTTTTGTTACTCCACTAATTCTGAGGGAAAGATCACTGCATCCATCTAGGGAGAGTTGTGTCCTCCTAAAAATCACTTGGGGCAGAATCTGATGCTGTGAAAAGGGTAAAATGCTTAATGTGGGAGGAGAGTGAGATGATTTTGGGATCCAGCTCTTAGGAAAACCATAATTAAAGTGGAAGGAGTCTAAAAATGAGTCATAATGACAATGATTATAGCAATAATAACAATAGCTAAAATACTATTGTGTTTACAATGTGCCAGACACCGCCCTAAGTACATTATAATTACTATCTCATTTGATGCAATAGCACTCAAAGGTGAGTACTATTATAAGCCCCATTTTACAAATGAGGAAACTGAGATAAATTAAGTGAAATTAAGTGAGTTTTTTAGGATCATGCAGCTAGTAAGTGTCTGAGGCTGGATTTGAACAAATTTTACTGACTTCAGAGCCAATACTCCAGGGCATATATGATAAGGGATATAGGAAATAAAAAACCTAAATTACCAAGGATCTTAGTAGAAAGAGAATTCAAATAAAGACCTTGAGCACAAGCAGATGCACCAATAGAAATGATGTTAATAACAAAATTGAATATGGCCTCCAGATCAGGTAAAAGAGAACAGACATCTATGAATGAACATTGTAAGACAAAGGGAAATAAATCAAGCTCTGATGAGTCAGAGGACTCTGTGGATTCTCAAGAGCATAGAATCACAGCATGAGGTTACTGAATATTTAAAAGAGAAAAAATGTATTTATTTTCTCCACAGAAGAAATAGTTGGCAAACAGAAAAATCTGAAGCTACGGTTGCAAGTCTGACTGAAGAAATAAATGAGACAGTAACTAATTGGGAATACATTAAAATTGTATCAAAATTAAAATACATTGAAATAAAAAAAGAATCTGATAGAAAGAAAATGCAATTGCACTAAAAGAAAATGCTATTTCCAAAACTAAATACAACCTTTGAGGGATGATGGGGTGGGAATGAACCTTTAATGAAATAAGTGATATACAAATGTGTGGATGAAATGACAAGAGCTGAGTAAAAACACTGAAATACAAATACAGGAGTCAAAGGAAAAAAGACATTAAAAAGTAAGTTGGAGCAAGCAATCTCAGTGACTATATGTATGGACAAAGTGTGTATATTCTAATGAGGGCTTCTCTGTCATTAAAGTTATATGAATATAATAGGTATATGAACATACAGTCAGTTCTCAACTTTTGCAAGGGCAACATTTCTAGAAAACAGCATGAAAGTAAAAAAATAAAATAAAATGAAATGGTGATATATTGAGCCTATAGGAAATAAGTGTTAGGTTCCTGAGACCACCAAAAGCTAATTTTTCACCAGAGATGGTTGAAAATATACTTTTCTGCATATAATTCTGAATACCAAAATATTAATCCTAGTACTATGTACTTTTCCTAATATAATAACTATGAAATAACTCATAAAATGCAGTACACAAAATGAAACTGGTAACATGCAAAACATTTTTCTTGCTAGTAATTCCCTAGAATTCTGTGACCTTTTATGCTAACATCTCAATAATAAAAAATTGATTTTAGAAAATATTCACTTTTTGTAACACATGAAATCTACATTATTGTATAGCAAATAAATTTTTTTGTCTTTTTTTAATGGGTAGATATCAAGGTTATATTTTTTAATTTTTTTAACATTTTAATTAATTAATTTATTTTTGGCTTTTAACATTCACTTCCATAAGATTTTGAGTTCCGAATTTTCTCCCCATCTTTTCCCTCCCTCCACCTCAAGAGGGCATGCATCCTGTATAGCCCTTTCCCTAATCTACCCTCCCTTTTATCTCTCTCCCCTTTCTCTTATCCCCCCTTCAATTTTCCTATAGGGCAAGATAGATTTCTATACCCCATTTCCTGTATATCTTATTACCCAGTTGCATGTGAAAATATTTTTTTTAACTTTTGTTTTTAAAACTTTGAGTTCCAAATTTTCTCCCTGCATCCCTCCCCACTCACACTTATTGAGAAGGCAAGCAACTTGATACAGGTTATACATGTGTAGTCATGCAAAACACTTCCATAGTGGTAATGTTGTGAAAAACTAAATGTATTTCCCTTCATCCTATCCAACCCCATATTTATTCTATTCTCTCTTTTGACTCTGTCCCTCCCTAGAAGAGTTTGCTTCTGATTACCCTCTCCCCTAATGTGCCCTCCCCTCTATCATCCTCCTACTCTCTTGTCCCCTTCCCCCCTTATTTTCCCCAACTGAATGTGTATGTAAATAAAAATTCTTAAAACTAAAACTTTTTTAACCCAAACTTTACCTTCTGTATCAGAAGATAGCGTATGACTGTTGTACTGTATACTATACTGCTGTAAATCTCTCAACCTTGACTGCCCTCTGAAAATCGGGAGATATTGCTAGTACTTTAGGCATCACTCTCAGAAGATGCTGAGACTGGTAGGTTTCAACATTACCTCCAACACTGCCCTTAATGACTGGTGGATGGCAACAATTCACCACCTTGAAATAATCCACGAGCAATGTCCACTTCATGCACCACAGAGGTGAGCTGACAGTTAATATTGAGACTGTTATAGATGACAGGATCAGCAGCCTTGATGTCTCTAACCAGATGATCCATTATGCTAAAACATCCTTCAAGCTTGGAAAGTACAAACGGCATAATTTTGGAAGTTTGTTTGTCATCGTTGTCTTCACCATTGGGAAGACCTTCTTGAGCCATTCTACTCTTCATTATTCATCCCCTGGGGCTTCTCTTGTGGGATGACAAAGATATCTTCCTCTCTCATCTCCTTGAATCTTTCATCTCTGATGTTGTGTGCTAGATACATGATTGCTTTAATGTTCTGCTTCATCAACACCATTAAAGCCTTCAAGCAGGCCACATTTTTTTTCCCAGCATTTGTACAAGGTAGCCTGTGAAATATTTCCTCAGGCTATGTTTACACAGTCCATGACTTGAAGGGCAGTGATGCATTTCCAGAAATCCATTAGGTGGTTTCTGGGTTCACTTTCTACTTTTCTCCTTTTTGCTGATATAACAAATCATCAATTTGTTAACACTAAACTTGTGGTAGGCAGTGGCTATATGGATTACTGAATATATGTGGAAGTACAGGCATGAAGTTTATCTAACACACTTATTTTCCCACTAAGCCACATCACTTACTTTGCACACTTCAGCTTAGAGCCCAAAAAACTTTCACCACACTTTAAGGAAATAACTATAATACAAAACTTGAGTTGTTAAGGCAAACAATGAAAATATGCAATGAATACAGGGGAGAACTCTTTACAACAGTAGGATAGAGTGTCTAGTAGGACACCAGCTGCTCTACAAACTTGCATAAATCTTTATTTTTTTTCTCTACTGTGTCTCAAATATGTGTGGTTGCCAACTTGAAAGTGAAAATAAGTTTACTAGTAAAATCATGTAAATACTTGAAGTTGGGATAATTACATGTGTGAATGTTGAGGATTGATTGTATAGGTATGTAAACATACTCAGAGTTAAATGAAACTATGTGGTTGCATTTAATTTATCAGGGAAATAAGAGGGAAGAAAGGGAGCAGATGAAGAATATTATGAAAAGGGGTAGACAAGAAAGAGATATTCAGATGATGATAAGTTATAAATAAAACAGACTCTCACCTTGGAGAGTAAATCATTAAGAGTTTAAGAAGAAAAAATGTATAAGAACTGGAGATGAAATTGTGAACAAGAGGAAAAGAAGAAGAATAGAGTGGTAGAAGTAAATGAAACCAAGCAGAGCAAGTTGGTACTGAGTCTACTATCTCATGACACTCTTCGTTGTAGGACAGTGGCAGGGAGAAAAGAGAAGAAAATATGTATGTGGAAAGGACGGGGCATATAAACAATTAATGATCACAACCATGGATGTGAATGGGGTGAGCTCATCAATAAAAAGCAAAAAGATGATAGAATTATTTTAAAAGTGTCATTGACCAACTTATTTACAAGAAACACACTTGAAATGACAAGGTTAAAATAAAGGCCTGGAACAAAACTTATTATGCTTCAGCTGACCTCAAAAAAAAAAAAGCAATCAGAACCTCCGACAAAGCAACAGCAAAAATAGATGTGATAAAAAAGATGGAATTGAGAAACTTCATTATATTGGAAGTTATCATAGGCAATGAATTCAGTTCAGCATATAACCAAGTAGAAAAATGATATAGCACCTGAGAGAAAAATCTGCTTTCAAAAATAGCAAAAGAAGGTATCTCAACAAATTCCTTTTGTGATGGTCTTACTACTTAAACCAGGGAGATTTGAAACAGAAAAATACTATTGACTATTATCAGTTCTATACATCTATGTTCCAAACTATGTTCCTAAACTATCCAGATCAATAATCATTAAAAAATAATTTAAAAGATAAACTTAATTGTATACTTGACTTAAATGTAAAAGATCATACCAACAGCAAATTAAGGGAGTAAAGAATAACAAGAACAATGACAACAGTGATGATGATGATGATGATGATGATGATGATGATGATGATGATGATGATGGCAGAATTTAATACCTTAACATTTGTGAAGCATTTGACATAGTATCCCATTTGGTAATTTTCCTAATAATGGACATGAAAAGTCTTAATTTTCAAATAAAGGATGAAGAGCATCAGAGAAGATATATAATGGATGATTTTTATTAAGATAAAATTAAAACATTTTTATAGAAACAAAAAAAAATCAGATAAAATTAGAAGGGAAACAATTAACCAGGAAAATGTTTGCAACAAATTTCTCTTATAAAGGTCACTTCCAGGATATTTAATAAACTGATAATAAATGGTCAAAGGCCATTATAGGAATCTGCAAAGGAAGAAATGCAACTAATCAAAAATAGTGCAAGTTATTAATAATTAGAAAATTACAAATTGAAGCAATTCTATGGTAGCTTTATGTTCATATGGTTGGTAAAGTTGACCAAAAGAAGGGGAGAGGAGGAGATAAATGTTTGAGGGGTGAGGGAAAACACACACATTGATGTATTGTTGGTGGAGCCGTGAATTGGTCTGATAATTCGGGAAAACAATTTGTACACATGTTCTCCCTCCCCCCCAAAAAAAACCACTGAACCTACCCTTTGACCAGTGAATGCCACCACTAGATCTAAACCACAAAGTGATCAGAGAAACAGGGGAAAGGATCGATATTACCAAAAATGTTTAGAATAGCTCTTTTTGAAGTGTCACAGAACTGGAAATCGAGGGGATTGGCATCAAATGTGAAATGGCTGAAAAAATAAGGTATATGAGTATAATGTGATAGTATCATGCCCTAAAAATAATACAAGGAATGGTTTCATAAAATCCTAGGAAGACCTTTATGAACTAGTACATTGTGAAATGAGCAGGACCAGGAGAATAAGTCTATTGTAAAAAAAAAAAAACACTGCAAAGACAATCTACTTTGAAAGATTTAAGAACTCTGATCAACGCCATAACCAACCATGATTCCAGTGGAGAATGATGATGAATGCTACCTATCTACTGATAGAGGTGAATGAATAAAGATACAGAATGAGACATGCATTTCAAATAATGGCCTATGCTGGAAATTATTTTACTAGATTATGCATATATGTTATTAGAGTTTTGTTTGTCTTTTTCCTCTCAATGACCAGAATGTAAGAAGGACAGAAGAAAAAATATATTAATTTTTTAAGAAGTAAAATTAGAAATTAAAATTATCTAATAGTTATAGCTATTCAAAAGTTGCATAGCTATCCCAAGAAATAGCATTTCCATACCCACTGGAGGTCTTTAAACAAAAGCTGAATGAGCTTTTATTAGATATGATGTTTAATATCAGCTGGACTACATGACCTCTCACATTCATTTCAACTCTGAAAGATGCTAGAAATGCCTGAAAAGGACTTCAAGTATGATTCCATTTTGTCTAATTCTAACATAGGAATGACATAAACCTAAAAAATCTAGCCTCGTTTCTCAATTTTTCACTCATTTTTCACTGAACCGGTATGGAACTTGTTGCAAGTGACTATATTGTTGATGTACAATGGTCTAAAGTGCTTTCAAGCTGATAACTCTATTAAATAAGCTGTGAGACACTGCTCAGCATGTGTCTTTTTTATAGAAATTAAAACAGTTGCCAGCAAAGCCTTAAACAGGGAGAATAAATCCTCTCACTCTCTTGTTAGTTTATTTCCTCATGTTACAGGTGCACAGTTCTGTGCACAGCTGTCTCTAATGCTTTTTCAAGAAGACTTGTCACCAAAATTAAAAATATTTGCCAACCTGGCATATAAGAGGAAAATACATGTATTTACTGATTGTTTGGTTTGGTTTTGATTTTTCAAAATTGCAGGTGTGCCTTCTTTGCACAGCTAGTTCTCATGCCCTTTAAATCTTTTCCCCACATGAAATTAAAAAAAAAAATTCCAAGCTAGTTTTAACTAAAACAATCAAAAATCACCTGTTTATTTTCTTCTAGTGCTTCAAAGTGACAATGTCAGTCTTGGGAGCTTGGCACCAAGGAGAAATGTAAACTTATATTGCCACAGATTAGTATCTAAAATGTTGGCAGTAGGTTTTAGAGTCCACCCATGGAAACCCCAAAGTAATAGTGGTCATTACACAATGAGGCTACTGGATATTTTTAGTGAAACTAGGAATTAGATAATTTGCATGTTGTTTGCATAAATTTTAATATAGACCTCAAGAGACTAGAGTCTCCACGTAGGAAAGATAAATGAATTCCTGCAACTTATTGTTACTATATTAAATTTCAATGACCATGTCTCAGTTTATGTGCAATGAGCACAAGATTGTGAATCTCTTATCTTGGAAAGACAGGGAAAGATTGGATTTACTACTAGATAGGAAAGGAAGTATGTTACTTTTCATTCTTCTTCAGTATAAGCTATTCCTTCAATCCAGGAAGAGCTAACATCTGAGGAGATTCATGTAGGTAGGAGCTGAGGCTCAGGTAGGATGTAATACATCCTTACATCACACAGGATATCAAGGAAGGGGCATGCTATGATCTGGGTCTCCTGATTCTTAGTGAAGTGTTCTGAGACTGCTGCACTATTTCAGAACTAGGGCTAGTTCCAGAGATGAATAGAAGTGGGGGGGAAGGTGTGAAACAGAGATTATCTCTTTGTTTTAGAGACGTTTCATATATATTCTTCCTCTCTACCTAGTTGTTATGGAGATGACTACATAAACAGAAAATGGCCAGGACCTTTGTACTAGCAGCTCTGATTGACATATATGAGGGAGAAAATAAAACGGATTCTTTCACACTAAAACACATAAAAGATCAAGTGAGTAACACATAGGTAAGCATTTCATAATAAAATTGTTGAAGACGTAGATACCAAGGAACTGAGGTTGACTGTACAGAGGAACTAAGTTAAATATTTTTATCTATCTTGACTGACATCTACCAAATTGAGTGATTTACCTAATCTTACTGAAGTATCAAACTGATTTAAAATACAGAATTTATTCTCTCTCCTTTTCTCTCCATCTCTTACCTCCCTTTCTTCTTCTCCACCCTCCTTCTCAATCTCCTCCTTCTCCTCCTTATCTTCCTTTTCATCTTCTTCCTTTTCCTCCTTCTACTTCTTTGTCCCTATTTTCTCTTCCCCCTCCCTCTCTATTTGCCTCTGTGTGTATATGCATACATATTTCAAATAGTCCTACTAAATACGTATATATGTGTATATGCATATATTACATACAAATATGTATCCGTATACATATGCATACAAATACAAAGTGTGCATATATGTATACATACATATATGTGTGTGCATATACACACATGTATACATACACATATACACATACATATATACATATATACACACATATACATACACACACACATATATATATACATACACATACATACACACACACACACATACATATATATGGAGAGGGGTGATGACAGATAATATAAATAAACAAATTGGGTCCAAAATTATGTAAAGAGAGGAGAGCAAGCATCACTGTCCTTAGGAAATTTCAAAGTTTCTCTGATGATGCCTATCTCCTCTCAAAAATAAAGACCCCTGGGGCAGCTAGGTGGCACAGTGGATAGAGCACCAGTCCTGAAGTCAGGAGGATCTGAGTTCAAATCCGGCCTCAGACCAAACACTTGACACATACTAGCTGTGTGACCCTGGGCAAGTCACTTAATCCCAATTGCCTAAAAAATAAAAAAAAATAAAGACCCCTCTTTTTAATATTCTATCAGTATTCTATGCCTACAAGACAAAGAATAGTCTCTAATGAATTAAAAATGGGTATAACATAAAGGACAATAGAGTTGCCCCCAGGGAAAGGGCTGTAACATGGCACAATAATTGCTCAACTACACTATAAAATGCCTGTTTCAGATTAAATTCTGTGACGTGATCCAGAATTACATGAACATTGTTTTTAGACTCTTTCCTTTCCTTATATCCTTGGCTCATATTTAAACTCTTCCACAAACAGTTAAAGGGGGGCAAATATTTCTAGAAGTCCTCCACTATTCCACAAGTAAGATTGTTCTGTCATTTTACATATCATTTATTCATTGCATAAGCACATAGTAGGTATCTACTATATTTCAGACACTGTGCTAGGGACTGTTGATGGAAAGAAAACATCAAAACAGTTTGTAAAAATTGATATTTGGATCCCCCCTGAAATCACCTTGTTTTGCTAGTTATTTGTATGGTACAGTTTTTCATGACATTCCAATGCTACATGCAAGAGTCCCAGAGGCAGGTTTCCCATTTCACAAGAAATGCTCAGGAAATGAATGCACATAACTTTATTAATGAATCAGTCAGAAGGAAATATTATGGGCTGCTCCCCATCAATATATAGATATTTTCAAGTATTAAATGGAATAAATTAGATTTCACTTATATAACTAGCAATCATTTTAGAGATTTGGTTAAAAGACGATATGGACTTTTGTCCAGATATTTATCCATATATGTTGCAAAAAACACTCAGAGCCTAATGAGTTACACAAAAATTTCCTATTAACATGAACAACCCAGTTAAGCTGATATAAGGTAGATGACTACATTTGACTTCAACTCTTAGCTGCTCCAGAATCAAATCTGAAGGCAGCCTGATAGAAATACCAGGAATGAAGAGATGAAATTATCTTTTATGTCTAACATCCTAGCATCATAAGGCAGTGGAGGCTTCTGAGGCAGAATTCTCTATCCTTTAGATTTTAGCTACTGCTGCCTGCTTACTTTCCTTACCAGGCCAACTCTGAAGTCAGTTAAACACTAAATGCATACTAAATCAAGTCAACCTGAAAAGGAAATAGGGGGACATATTTTACTACAAAAGCATAAAATTTGGGGCAGCTAGGTTGTGCAGTAGATAGAGCTCTGGCCTTGGAGTTAGGAGGACCTGAGTTCAAATCCAGCCTCAGACATTTGAAACTTACTAGCTGTGTGACCCTGGGTGAGTCACTTCACCCTGATTGCCTCATTAAGGGGAAAAAAAGGGTAACATTTATAGCCCAAACCTTAAAAAGGATTTCTAATGGACTTGTTTATTAGTGGGGGAGCTACAAGTATCTAGATTTTAATTATTTTTTCCTAGTGGGACCAAAATATCTTTGTCACTTTGATGAAAAAGTTGTCATCAAAGAGGAAAAAACCACAAACAAATAACACACATGTACATACATGCACAAACTGTCACTTAGCCCTTGAGAAGGATCTGACTTCATTTGTCAAACAAAGCCTCTCAGAGATACTACTATCTGGTCCCACCATCTCTGACTTTACCTTAAGTCAGAAAGGATTCAGATCATTGGAACATCCTAGGGAAGTGAGTTATATCCATGGCTACTTTAATAGCACCTTCCAAGAGAGTATATATGCTCCGTATATATTGTGACACAGTGCATTAGTATGGAGTCAATTTTTCCAGGAGTTCAATGAATTGTACAGACCTTGTAATTGTAATTTCCTGAGCATATGTGAACCTTCTAATTGTCTTGTAGCATATACTGATTACTCATAACAAAGAACAATACCATACCATAAACAAAAATCATTTAAGACCCATTTTACTATAAGAAAGGATGTTTTATTTTAAAAGGCTAGAATCTTCAGGGATCTAATTCTAGAAAAAATGCTTTAAAAAGAATTTCCCATGTCTGCTTGTTTCATCACATTGGCCATATTTTCCACTTATTCTTAACTTATTCTTACACACTGTTATATAGATGCTGCATTTGAGAGACTGCCATTAGAGTATCATAGAGGTTAGACCGTCTAGTCTACCTTCTACATTTTGCAGAGGAGCAGAAGAAGCAAAGAGATAGTAAGTGACTTGCACAAGGTCAAAGATATGAAGTGACAGAGTCAAGGTTTGAATCTGTCTTTTGACTTCAAAGCCTTTCCATGCTGCCTCTTTTTATGTCTCATAATGTCTACTATTTCCAAGGAATTCCTTTGTATGTCATCTCAGGAAAATCACTGAGAGTCCTTTTGCTATTTCTCTGTCTGTGGAAAAAAAAAAGATGTTATGAAGGTTAATTCACTGGGATTTGTACTAGACTGTGAATAAACAAAAAGTCTCCCAGAGAATATAGCTCAGGGTGAAAACTTTTAAATAGGTTTTCTTCAGAGTAATAACAGTCCTGAGGAGTTTAATTGAATTGTGCTTACTACTCCTTAGGTATTATTGTTATGAGCTGCCCTACCTAAGCAAATAAGGGTAATAGGGCTTAGGATATTATCTGCAATCCTGATTAACACTCTGGAAATTACAGAATTGCCTAGGGCAAGTTGTTGTGGCTGTATGAAATGAGATGAGGAAAATTGGAAGGACCATACCATTATGGCAATGCCTGCATGAGGTGCAACTTTTCACATCCTTACAGTGAATGGAGGATGGAATTGTATAGTTTAGCAGGAAATCTAATCATTCCTTGTATCAAAAACATAAAAAGATAAGTATAGGAAATCAATCTCTCTCTCTCTGTCTCTGTCTCTCTGTTTCTCTCTGTCCTTGGTAGAATTAATTAATGAACCAATAATTATTTGTTAGCTCTCGCATTTGCTATGCTTTATCCTAGCCTCTGAGCATACAACAAAAAATGAAACAGTTCCCTACTCTCAAAGAATTTGTGAAATTATATATTTATCAAAATACAATTATTAAATATTACTATTAAATATTAATCTTGCCAAATTAAATTAATATTTATTATCAATGATTATATGTTAATGCTATATATATATGTATATATATATATATATGGGTGTAGGTATATGTGTGTATATACATATACATATGTATATGTATATACACGTATATGTGTGTGTGTGTGTGTGTGTGTGTGTGTGTGTGTGTGTAAAATTATCTGTCTACCTGTATTCTAAGATAATGAGGTTAAGGAACTAACCATGGAAACTAGATATGATTAAAAAAATGCTTCTTATAGGAAGTGATATTTGAAGTGAGATGCAAATGTAGGCTTGAAATCTAGTACATAGGCTTGATGAGGGAGTTTCATTCTTTACCATTTTATTCCCAGTGCCTAGAAGATAATATGATGCTTAGTGTGAGATAATCAATTAGTGTTATTAATCACCCACTATGTGCCAGTCTATGTGCTAGGTACAGGGCATACAATACAAAGAACAAAATAATCTCTATTTATAGAGCTTACATGCTAATGAATGAGAGACGGTATACTTAAGGATCCATACACCATGAATAAAAAGTTGCTAGGTGGTGCAGTGGATGTAGCACTGAGCTTGGAATCAGGAAGGTTCATCTTCATGAGTTAAAATCTAGCCTCAGACACTAGCTGTATGAACAAGGGCAAGTCACTTAACCCTGTTTGCCTCAGGTTCCTCATCTGTAAAACAACACGGAGAAGGAAATGGCAAACCACTCCAGTATCCAAGAAAGCTCCAAAATGGAGTCACACAAAGAGTTGGGCATGACTGAAATGAACAAGAATAACAACAGATAAAAAGTTAATAAATACAAGTATGTGTAAAGCAGGTAAATACAAGTTACTTTGGGAGGGAGGACACTAGGAATTGGGCTAATTATAAAATGGCTTCATGTAGAAAATGGTACTTAAGCTGGGTCTTCAAGGAAGACTGAATCCCTCTGAGGCAAAGGTATGGATGGAGTACATTAGAGCCACTGCAATAGTATGGGAATGAAAGATGGAGTGGCATGTAGGAGGAACAGCAAGATTTGCCTGGACTTCAAAATGGCAGAGGAAGTGATGTCCAATGACGCTTACTCCCCTTCAAGCCACCTAGGATCCAGTCTAACTGGCTTGCTTTCCATGTCTCAAACTCTTCCTTAACTTTCCCCTTCCATTATTTTTGAGGTAAGTCTTCTCCCATGACTATAATGCACTCCCTCCTTACCTGTGTCTCTTAAATTCCTTAGCTTCTTTCAAGGAGTAGATCAAGAACCAACCTGCATGGAGTTTTTTCCCCCTCCAGCTCAAATTATTTATACAGTTATCTATATGCATGTTATTCTCCCCCACCCCCACTAGTAGAATAGAGGCAAAGACTAACTTTTACTTTGGTCTTTGTATCCTGAGCACAAAGCTCAGGAAGTGTTTAGTAAGTCTTTGGCTTACTGAACAGATAAATATTGTTCCTGGTAAAATAGAGGAGAATAAGTGCAGATTATCAAGGATCCCTTAAATTCACCTTACTGTTTAGGATATTTACCTCTGTAGCTCTTAAATAATGCAGTCTATAACCATGTACTTGATAGTCAGACATCAGAGAACAAAGGCTTACCAGGCTGAAAACAACACTACATGGGCATCACCATGGAAATTTGCAACCCCACTTCCGATTCCATCCATGAGGAATGGCTACTGCCACTATGAATATAATCCCAGAATCTGAGTACCATGGTCAACTTCACTGAACACAAGTTGCTTCACAATGTAAAGGGAATAGAGGGGGAGACTAAATATATTTACTTTCAGGACTGACTTTACTTGAATCTGTACCACAATAAATCTAGCTAATTCAAAGCAACTTCATTCTTCTTCATATTTAGTTTCAGAGAGAGAGAGAGAGAGAGAGAGAGAGAGAGAGAGAGAGAGAGAGAGAGAGAGAGAGAGAGAAGCCAGCTCCCTCACTCAGATAAATGGTAGATTTTTGGGTACGGGAATAAAATTTCATCTGAAAAATCTGTGTGTAGATAATCAGCAATTGTATATAATTTAGAACATCTAGGTGTTGGGTATCATACAAACAAAATATCTGAATGACTCGATTCTTTTCCCCTCCTTTTTATCTAGACTTTTGGCCATTTTACATAACATTCATATACATGTAGAAACTTTGCAAAATAGAGTACATTATGATGACAGCAGATTACATATAAATTCATTAACTTTGATGGGCATCTAAACCTCTCCATCATATTAAAATCATATTGGTAGCTTATTTTAGTGATCTAACACATTTTTTTTACTCCAACTCATAGAAACAGGCAGCAGGGAATAATTTTGCCTTACATTTTATTGTGCAAGAATAGATGGTATCTATCTTTTGCAGTTTGTAAACCATTCTATTGTTCTTACTCAGAATTCAATCATCTACCTTTTCTACATGTACCATTTGCTCCCCAAAAGACTATTTGCACTGAGGATTAATATCCATCCTGAACTATTCTACTTGTCTTTCTTTAGGACCTCAAGATAAATGGTTTTACTTCTTGGAAAACTCATGTTCCTCAAACTCTACCATTTTGTAAAGGGAAAAATGGGGGGTGGGAGGGACAGCAATTTTCAGACTTGAACTGTGACTTTTATTTGGCCAGCTGCAGGACATTAGACTGGAGTAGGCAAGGTGGGAGCATCTAGTGAATACACTTCCAAATGATACATCATAGAAGAAAGCATTTCTAAACAAGTTGAACTTGAATAGAAAATAATGCAGGGTGACTAATTTACTTACATTAGATTTGTCATCTCAGCATGATGGATGCTCCCATCATGGAGGCAATTCAATTTTATTCAATTCAACAATTAGGCTATATGGAATATTAGAAAGTATATTTGGAATCAATGGACCTGAGTTTCCAATTCTAGTTCTGCAATCAACTAACTGTGACTTGAGCAAGTCGTTTCATCTCTGTGGGCTTCTGTTATTTGTAAAAATTTGGGGATATAGTGTACAGATAGATTCTAACCAGCAGAAACAACGAATCCCCTGAAGCAGTCACATTTGTGTTCATATTTCATATTTCCATTGGGCTTGTACCACTGATCACATTTACCTAATTATAATTTGGATTACAGCAAATTTGAATACTTTTAATGTCCACTCTAGTCATATATATATGTATGTATGTATAAATATATATATATATATATATATATATATATATATATATTATATATATATGTATGTATATATATATATATATATATATATATATATGAGCAAATATTAATTATTGTCACAAGGTGCCCTTGATGAGTTCAAGTCAACTGGCTAGGATGAAATATATACTTACTGACATTGATATTTATCAAGAGGAAAAATTGTGCTTCAGTTTTTTAGAATGGCATAAAAAGAACTCTTCAAAATTCTAGAATGTGTTCCTAAAGGTACAGTTAGTGCACAGATAAAGAAAAGAAAGTGTTAGTTACGAAGAGCCAACATGACTTTGTCAATAAACTGGCATGCCCAACTAAACTTATTTCATATTTTCCATGAATTGCTAAACTAATAGATCAAAGAAATGCTATGAATAAGTAAGATTTCAGCATAGCAAGTAATATTCTCTCATTCCATAAAAAAAATACAGAAAAGCTAGATAGATTTGGTCTAGATGATAATACAATTAGTTTGATGTGGAATGGGCTGAATGCAAAATGAGTTGATGAAAGAAAGTCATTAAGAGTTTTATGCCAACTTGGCATGGGGACTACAAAGGAAAACCCCAGGAATGTGAGTTTGCCACTATTCTACATTTTATTAATGACTGGATAAAGAAATTGATACCATATTTGTCAATTTTTTTGATGTCATAAAGCTATGAGGTAGAGATAACATATTGGATGAGAGAGTCAGTATCCAAAAAGATCTTACTAGATTAGTAAAACAGACTGAATTAAATGAGATTAAATTTAATAGGAAAAATTAAACATCTTATACTTGGTTTAAAAAGTCATCTAAGGACCATACTTCAATAGATCTATGATCAAAGCATACAGTCAATTTTCAAAGGAAATGTAAGCTTTCATCAATATATGAAAAAAGGACTCTAAATCACTAATAAATAATTGCAAATTAAAAAATTCTGAGGTCCCTCCTTATACTTATCAGACTGACAAAGATGACAAAGAGGAAAATAAGAAGTGTTGGAGGGTTCATAGGAAAAGTCCCATTCATGTACTGGTGGAGTTATGAATTGGTCCAGCCATTCTGGAAAATAATTTTTAACTGTATCAATCAGGTTATCAAACTGTGTATATACTTTGACTTTGCTATGTCAACAGTAGGCCTATAATCTAATGAAATCAGCAACAGAAGAAAAGGATCTATATGTATAAAATATTTATAGAATATCTTTTTGTGGTAGCTAGAAATTGAAATTTTTTGAGTAGTCGCTAAAGATATTGTGGTATATGAATATAGTAGAATATTATGGTAATGCAAGAAACAATGAAATGGACAATTTTGGGGAAAACTGGGGAGATTCCTATGAGCAGATGCAGAGTGAAGAAAATAGTAATAGGAGAATAATTTATATAATGATTATAATATTATACAGCAAAAAACAACTGAACAGAACAATAAACCTCAAATCCCCCAAAAATGAATCTGATTAATGCTACTCATCTCCAGGCATTGAGATGATAAAAATGCAAAAATCAGCATATTTTTAGAAATGATTATGTGGGAATTTGGGTTTTTTTGTACAATACAGCCTTTTATTGAGGGCTTTATTATTAGTTTAAAATTTCTTGATAAGAAAGGAAGTTAGGGGAAGGGAGCGATTAAAGAAAAAAATCTTATCATTTAAAAATGTATGCACATATAAAATGACTTCAAAAGGACATGATGGCTACAAGACATATCTAGATAGTAATTTTTTTCTTTTTTTTGAAATTTATTATTTATTTTTAATATTCATTTTTGAAAAAAAGTTCTGTTTTAATTCTCCCCTTTTCTCTTTTCCTTTTCCCACCCATTGAGAAGGCAAGAAATATTATCTCAACCATACATATGATATCATGCAAAATGTATTTTTATATTACTCATTTTCCCAAACAATGCAAGAAAAATAATGTTTTTTTAAAGGATATTTCCATCTACACTCATACTCTACCCTCTTTCTGGAGTGGGATAGCATTTTTTTTAATAAGTCCTCTAGAATTGCCTTAGATCATCGTATTGTTCAGAAAAACTAAGACATTCACAGTTGATCATCACACAATGTTGCTGTTATTGTGTACAATGTTCTCCTAATTCTGCTTACTTCACTTTGCATAAGTTCATATAAGGTTTCTGTGTTTTTTTCTGAAACTGTCCTGCTCAGCATTTCTTATGCCACAATAGTATTCCATCACAGTCATATACCAGAACTTACTCAGCCATTCCTCAATTGATAGGTATAACCTCAGTTTCCAATTCTTTGCTACTACAGAAAGAGCTGCTATCAGTATTTTTGTACATATAGGACCTTTTACTTTTTCTTTTATCTCTTTGAGATATAGATCTATTAGTGGTATTGTGAAGTCAAAGGGTATACACAATTTTAAAACCATTGAGGCACAGTTCCAAATTCTTCTTCAGAATGGTTGAACTCCACTAACAGTTTAGTGTTCTAATTTTTCCACATCCCCTCTAACATTTGTCATTTTTTTCAAACATGTTAGCCAATCTGGTGGATGTGAGGTGGCACCTCAGCATTGTCTTAATTTGCATTTATATAATCAATAGTGATTTGAAGCATTTTTTTCATATGACTATATATAACTTTGATTTCTTCTTCTAAAAACTATATATTCATATCTAGATAGTAGTTTTTCTTTTAAAAAATCTAGTGGTATATTATTGCAATTCCTTCATGCTGACATCACTGACCATAAGCACAATGAATCAACATTAATTTATAGCAGCCTTATAAACTAATGCATCTATCAAGCATAAACTATGAGCCAGACACCAGTACTAGGTGCTGGGAATAGAAAGAAAGGATACAAACAAAAAAAAATAGTAGTCTTTGTTCTCAAGGTGTCCAAAATCTAATGGGGGAAAGAACATGCAAATGACTCTGTTAAAACACAACATAGATAGGATAAATTAGAGATAATTTAAGAGGGAAGGCTTTAAGGTTAAAGACTACTGGTGAAATCTTCTTACAGATGGTCAGATTTTAATTGGTACTAGAAGGAAGCCAGTGAAGCTAGGAGGCAGAAATTAGGAGGGAGACAATTCAAGTACATAGGATAGCCAATGAAAATGTTCTGAGTCAAGAGATGAAGTATTGTGTTCAAGAAATAGCAAGAAGGTTAGTACCACTGAATTGCAGAAGACTGTGGAGGTGACTATGATGCAAGAAGACTAGAAAGATAGAAAGGGGGAAGTTATGGATGGATTTAAAAAACAAAGAATTTTACATTTGATCCTGTAGTTAATATAGAACTATTGGAGTTTGCTGAATTAGAGACTGAAACCTGTGCTTTAGAAAGATCTATTTGAGAGCTGAATGGGGATTGTCTTAAGTGGGGAAGAGACTTGAGGAAAAGATACCAACTCATAGGTTATTGCAATGGTAGAAGTGTGAGGTGATATGGGCTTGTACCACGGTCTTTATAGTGTAAGAAGAGAGAAGAAGGATTATTTTGGACATAGAAATGAATTGTAAGGGGTAAGAAGCAATGAGGAGTTGAGGATGTCATGTAGGTTGTAACCTGGATGACTGGGAAGATGGTAATACCCTCAAAGGTAATAAGGATTTAGACTCAGAAGACTTAGATTCAAATCCAGGTTCTGCCATTCAATACCTCTGTAACCAAGGGCAAGATACTAAATATCTCTGGCTCTAAAATGAGAGTTGGACTAGGTGGCCTCCAAGATGTCTTCCTATTATCCCCCTTGTGTTTTTTTTCCTTTTAAAACAACTTGTTTTGTGGTGTTGAATTCCTATGTGCCTTTCACACATTTTCCAAAGTTTTCTGGATTGATAATAAATACCAATTAAAGTGAGAAAATCCATGGAAATGTGTTCAAGTCCTTTAGATCATGCCATAGTCTCTAACATGACAGTTATAAAATCATGTTGCTATGTTATGCATGAGTTAAGTGTTGACTTTTTTGAAAGGCAGTTAGCTCTAAACTAAATTAAGAGGACCTAGATAGGAATTATATTTAAAATGGCAGCCCTCAAGTGAAACAGAAGTTGCTATCTCAAATGACCTATTGAAATGGAAAGAGATTGTCCAGCTACTTGCCTGAAATAATTGGTAGCTGTGGTAACAAAAGGTGCCTCTTCTCTTGAATGGGAAGCAAATATCACAGGGATGGACTAGCCAAGAAGGACAGGAAACATTTCAGTATTTGAAGATTTGGATTTGGTGTCACTTGGCATAGGTTGGAATCCAAGCCCTGCTATTTAGTATGTCTGTGAGTTTGGGCAAGGTACTTCACATTGCTAGGCCTCAGCTTCCACATCTGTCAAAGGATAGACTAGCTGACCTCTACAATTCTTTCTACCTCTAGACCAAATAATGTTTCGCTCTCTTTGCTGGCATGGAAGAAAGGATGGTAGAGGCTAAAGGAATGGCAATGGAAGAGAAAAGTCTGAAGGGTGTATGGGCCAGAACTAGAAGGCAGTCTCAGATATAGGCAGTGCTTGAATTTTTAAGATAAATATGAATTGTATCTAAAAACTTAAAGATAGAAAGTTAGAAATAATCAATCATATAATTATCGATCTTGATTTTGTAACCACAATTGCTCTTTGAGTTGTAGAGTCTCAAAACATGATTTTGGGCTATAAGATATTTTACAGGACATTTAGCCATTCCTTTTCTTTCTTTTTTTATTTTTTCTTTTCTTTTTTTTATGAGCGTTTTATTTATTTATTTATTTGTTTAGTTTTTTTTCCATACGCTTTTGAGTTGAAAATTTTTTTTCTCCCTTTTTCTCCCCCCACCCTCCCCAAGACTAGCCATTCCTTTTCATGTAATAGATGAGACAGGAGAGGCATAATAAAATCATTAGCATAGGCAAAATTTGTTGAGGCATTACAAAAGACTGAATACCTAGAAGAAATTTCTGATTCTGAGGGCAGAGGGCACAGGGAAAGGGAAAGGAGGCAGGGAAAGACTAAGAAAGCAAGAAGTAGCCAAGATTAGAGTCTGTATTTCTGCTGTTTTGAGGAAGGAGTCATTTCCTTTCTTTTGAAAATTTACTCCAATGGGAAATTTCTTATCTAAATTTAATTGCAATTGTGAATTGTATTGATCTATCTTGATAATGAAGATAATTGGTGTAGGGTCTTTTAAGGCACTTTGGACTGCCCAGATGCCTCTGGATCTTACAGCTTTATCTGCACATGAAACTGAAAAGTTTTAACACAAAAAAACTTAGTGAAAATAAGGTAAGAAGTAAATGTGACTGGCAACATTTTATATATATATATATATATATATAATAGTATGCCTGATAAAGGTCTGATATTCAAGATATATAGACAGCAGACAGAAATACATAATACCAAGAGGTATTACCCAGTGTATAAATAGTAAAAGGATATGAATAAAAATTTCTCAAACGAATCAATTATTAATTGCAAATCAACAACCCTATGAAAAGCTCCTGTTCCATTTTTTTTATTTTTTATTTCATCTAAAACTGCCAGTGATAGTGTTCCCAGTTCTGTTTAGCCAATCAAAATCAATCACCTTTTACAAAGTGATATTTACTACAAAGATATAGCAAGCTACAAACATACTCCTCCTATGTGTTTCCATACCTGGGATACACTTTCTCCTCTAAAACTGTATGAATTCTGCCAAAAAAACCTAATAAGAGAATACAAATCAAAACATACTTAAGACATCCAGAAAATCAGCAAAGATGATGAAAGATGGAAAATCTTTGGAAATGCTCAATATTAAAGGATTTTGAAAAGATAATTACACTATTATACTGTTGCTGGATCTGCACACTGGTACAACCATTCTGGAAAGCAATTTGAAATCATGCAAAGAAATTAAGTGCAATAGCTATATCCTTTAACCTAGAAATTCCACCATTAGGCATAAGCCCCTAAGGCTTTATCCAAAGTAACTCCATTAATGGGTGACAGAGACAGGATTTAAACTCAAGTTCTCTGATTCCAACGTCATAATCTCTTCCCTAGACCACGGGAGCTCTCAGACTGTCTAGCATTATTTCCATTTCACTACAGCAAATAACTATTTTCCATACTGACACCATGCTAAAGGAAAAGGGAATGATACTATATCTTTATGACTTAGATTAGATATAAGAAACTTAGGTTGTCTGAAATATGACGATGTATGACAGAGGTTTTTCTGAACTAATTTTGGCTTGATTTAAGAGGATGAATAATGATTAGAATCAAGTACTTTGATTCTATAAATTCTATGGAGAATTTATAGTTGATAAGCAATCTTCAGGTCGAACATGAAACAATTAATAAGAACTCACATTTTATAAAGATTAGTGTAATGAGGGGCAATCTTCACAAGGAATAGTTTGAAAAAATTATATATGGAAAGGTATGACGGCATTTAATCATAGAGTCTGGTTTCCTGATTTAGGTAATTTTCAAACATTCTCTAACTGGTTCTATTTATTTAACCACATGCTGAATATATGGACTGTTGCTTGCAAAGTCAGTAGTGGGGTACACAAAAAAGGTACTAACCAGTCAAAATGAAGGAATTAATGCAGTTCTTTCCTCCCTGGTGGTAAGATACACTTTAGGCCTTTTGATAGGGAGAAGCCTTGGGAGATGGCTAAAACCTTGTGAGATTTGAAAGGTCAGGAGAGTGAGTCATAGAAGAATAAGAGTGGAATCCATGCTGGGAATTTCCAGAAGGCAGATGGTGGGGAGTGAATTTATGAGTGTCCTGACTAGCCTTGGCCAACTGTAGCAAAGGTGTAAACTTATTCATACATCAGTATCTGCTGTTGGACTTGAACTTGATGGGATGAATACTGTGTAGAAACTGCACTGTTTGATCCTATTTTTTTCCCCAGAGAATAATGTTTTAGAGGAGAAAGTGTGTCCCAGGTATGGGAGGACATGGGAGAAGAGGCTTTGTCACTTGCTATATCTTTGCAGTAAATATCACTTTGTAAAAGCTAATGAATTTTAATTGGCTAGACAGAACTAGGGCAACAATCACTGGCAGTTTTAGAGGAAATAAAAAAAATAAGAATGCAATGGGAGCTTGAGCCTTTAACATTAAAGAAAGACTTCCAAACAGTTCCTCAGGAATAACTCTAGAGCTCAGAGAAGAAAGATGTAGCCAGCCTCACTCTGTTAGATAAGTTTATAATATCACCACATTTGTAATTTCTTCACAGCAACCCTGTTAAGTAGGTAGTATAAACAGTATTATTCCTATTTTATTGATTAGGAAACCAAAGCACAGAGAGATTAAGTAACCTACTCAATTTTGCATACCTAGAAAATTACTGAGATAGACTTCAAACCTACATCTCTTGACTGAAAGTCCAGTACTCCATGCATTAATCATAGTGCCTCATCCATATCTATTAATATGAAAAATATTTTTCATTGATATGTAATGGACAATTAATCAGCTCAGTATATGAATGATGCAGATGAGTCATTGACATAAGGCAATAGGCAACTTGATATGGTAAAATAAATGTATGACTTGTGGTAGGGTGACCAGGGAGCAAATACTAGCTCTATAAGAATCCTCTTTCACAGCTTTGTGTTCAAGGTTCTCTCTCTAAAACTCAGTCTCAGTTCCTTTTGCATAGAAAATGAATCACAACACTTTCAGTAACTGCCACACAGAAGTGTAACAAGAAAAGCTAAAACTTTAAGGCACTATATAACTGAGCTATTATTACAAAATAAATAATCATATCAGGCCAGTCTGGTCAAGCTGCATACCTATAGAAAGCTGCAGTATCAAAAGCCACTGGACCCAGAGCCCAGCTCTTAATCCTAACTCTAAATTTTTATGTGACATAGGCCAAATCATTCTCTGATTTCTTTCTGTTCTCTGGTTTCTTACTCTCACAGAGAGTGACCTTGCTGCTCCTCAGTGACGATCTTCTAGTTTCCATTTCCATGCCTTTGTATAAGCTGTCCCTCCTGCCTGGAAAACATTCCCACCTCACCCTGACCTTCTTCCAAAACTCGTCTCATGTGATGGCTGCTCTTTGAGGCCCTTCATGACTTCCCAGCTGCTAGCGTCTCCACAGCAAAATGACATTGACTTTACTTTGGATAGGCATTCTATAAGCTTGTACAGGTACATCTTGTTCCCTCTAATAGAATATAAGAAAGGGGAGAGACCGTTTTAAATTTTATTTTTGTTTCTGAAGTAGCTAGTGTGGCACTTGGCACATAATCAACTTTTAACAAAGCCTTGTTAATGAATGGATCACATTCAACCAATTAAACTGTCCACATTGCAGATTCTGTATAAGCAGGATAGATACTTTCTCTGAGCACTAGTAAGTATTAGGAAAGTATCTTCCAAAACTTTAAATTACTATATAATTGAGTTATTTGGATGAGGAAATGAATAAATCATATTTAGGCCACTTTGATGAGGTTGTATAGTTATGAATATTCTGTCATGCAATGGGAAAAAACCTCTTAATAGGGACTCATAATTACTGGATTCTAATTTGCTGTGTAACATGGTGTAAATCAATTAACCTTTCTGTGCTTTACTCTTCTCAGCCAAGTGGCAGTAATCATATGATAATGCATGCTGTAAATACTTCATAGGGTCGTCACAAAGTGAGGGTCTAGAGTAGAAGCTGGGGAGGAGAAAGCCTGGTTGCAAAAGGGAGTGAGGATGTCTATTCAACATAAAAGCGATTATGATGCAGCTGGGCCAGCTTCAATACCCTGAATCAAAGAGGAAATGAAATGGCTGAGCTGGTATGATCTGTGCCCAGATGAATTCAGGGGAGCCTCCTGGGGCTCTGAGAGAATGGATGCAGTGAAAGCAGGATTCAGAATGAAAAGAGGGAAAATAAAGATGATGGAATTCAGATGCTGGGAGGGGAAAAACAAGCAAAGGAAAACAGACAAAGTAGCTAGGAAGAAAACCAATCCTAATAAAAAAAAAAACAGAAACACCCTAACACATATCTCACACTTTAAATGATACTCACAGGTCATCCAATGCAACCCAAACTAAATGGTAATCAGCACAGTGGTAAGCTGTCATCTATGCCTTGAAAACTTTCATTGACAAGGGACCCTCTCCTTCCTGAAGGAATCCATGGTATTTTTTTTTGTATGGATGTGACTGACAGTGCAGGCCCTCCCAGAAGTATCCAGAGAGCTATCTTATTAATTGCTGGAAGCTTTCAAGAGGGTCATATAGAAGAAGTTTTGTCTTATATTCAGCCTAAAGCTGATTCTTTGCAATTTTCATCCATTGCTCCTTGTTGGATTTTTTTAGGTCCATTCAGAACAAGGCAGACTGGTTGAGAAAAATGAGTTGCATGCAAGGAGATTGAGGCCCCAGCTATGAATTCTGACCTGTGTTACCTTAGGCAAATTACCTTTTCCTGAGCCTCAGTTTCTTAATTGATTTACTCAGAGGGAAAAAATAAGACGGGTACTTTTGACTTCTGTTATCCATTACCTTCTATTGTCATTCACTATGATCATCCACCAACCCCAAGTAGCTGTCCCATTTCTTCTTTGTGCTTCTTTCACCTAATATAATTTTAAAAAGCCATTTTAATCCTTTTTAGTATTTGTCATTGGACTCAGCTGTTTGAGCTTCGGTGCTCCTTATTTGATTTTTCAAGGATTATACCACATTTCTCCATTGATCCTCAGAGACATGGCCTTGCTATCCTCTTCTATACACATCTTTCCAAAATCCAAGTTAACTCATAAGTTCTTACTACATGTATATCCATCTCTTGATAGAACTCCTACATTACTTCATTAGCAGTATTGATTGTGTTTGTCTTAAGAATGTGTCTCGTGAAAGCTTCCCCTCCTCTGAGCCAATAGAATATATTCTTCCTCTGAGTGCTGAAATCTGCTCTTCTAGAATCCAATGCGTATGTCAGACTCAAAAAAAAAATAGTTCCTTCAATTAATTGGCAAGCATGTATGAATTACTGACTTCCTGTCTGGGAGTGGGATAGGTATTACATACTGTTGTTGTTGAGAGGTCTTTCAATTATGTCTGACTCTTTGTGACCCCATTTGGGGTTTTCTTGGCAAAGATACTGTAGTAGTTTTCCATTTTCTTTTTCAGTTCATTTTACAGATGAGGAAAATGAGGCAAACAGGGTTAAGTGACTTTCCCAGAATGACACAGCTAATAAGTATATGAGACTGAGTTTGAACTCAGGAAAATAAATCCTCCCAAGTACAAGACCAACACCCTATCCACTGTGCTACATAGCTACTGCATTGTATATACAAAACCAAAATAAAACACTTCTTGTTCCTTTCCTGCTTCAGAAGAGATGGCCTTTTTAATTTCATGCTAGAGGAAAGAAAATGGAAAGAAAATATTTAAGGAAAAGATAAAGAAGGCAACAAAACCAATATATAATGCTCAGAAAATATTCAATAAAATTCAAACCAACAATCACTTATTAACCAACTCCTCTGACTGGACACCATGCTTGATGCAAGCAATTTAAGAACAAAACCAAAGAGGAAGAGAAAATATGTATGCATACAAGGCACTTCCCTTTTCATATATGGCCAGTCTGGTTGTTAAAAGAGAAAAATAAATCAACTTTTTTTTTTTTTTTGCGGAGAAAAAGAATTAAATCAACTTACAATGCTGAAAGGTATATCTTCTTTTGTATGTGAATAATTTGCTTATAAAAACAGGTAAAAATAGCACTTCTGTTTAGGGAAACAAAATTTAACTGTGAAGAAGTCGTTTTTCAGGTTAAACATGATAGATAGACGCAGATTGGGAGGATGGCCAAAGAGAGAACTGACAGGATCTGTTTGAAGAAATTGTAATGACTGAGACTTGAAGACATTGTGGTCCCTTGGTTCATTTTTATATAATTTTGGAGGGGTTGCCTTTGAGAAGTTAATCTCACAAAATGGTTAAATCACATATCTCTTTAGAGACTGGGACAATTAAATCATTTTGTTACTTTCATAAGTTAGCAGAAAGGTAGCTCTTGTGGGTTTTTCCTCATAAGGGAAAGCTGTGTCACTGAGCCCCCCATGACTCAACTTTAAGCCACTGAATATGTTGGGGAATTCAGCAGGAGAGATGATAACGGGAACAATAAAGAAGGTGGCAAAAGATGAAGAAGACTGCATTAGCAGTTAGCTTACAAGTAGGCTTCAGCTACTATAGTTAGGAGGCTGCTGATTGGAGGAGAAACAGCACTTTTCACATTGACTAAATAAAAAGCTGTTAGCCTTCTGCCTGAGGGGAAGCTCAACTCTGTTGCAATTTCAGTTACTGCCCTTCAGTAGAAACACATTAGGTGTGAGAGTAGGAAAGCCTCTCAGAAGTATCCATTTGTTCTTCTACCTTCTCTGTTTGAAAAGGAAAAAACAGATGGGGAAAGACAGGATTTGCTGTAAGCTCTACTTTACTGCCATAGGAGGCTGATAGCTGATTAGATGGTGCAGAATCTAGCAGAGTAAGGAGATGGCTGTATTTGTCCTCACTGACCAGAGAAAGAATCTGAGGATCTCTACAGATCTCTGGCTTAAGGGGAACTGGGTGTCATTACAATTCATGTAACACTTTCTAAGTGTTCTTTTAAGAGTGATTTTTTTGAGTTCAAAGAGCTTTCATTGCTTCATCAGCTTGAGAGTAGAAGAGATTTGCCTATTTGGAGAGCAGTGAAGACTAGAAGGGGAACAGTTAGAAGAGAAGCAGCTTTATGTGGTTCAGATTACTCTTAAAGAAATCAAAAACTCCAAGGCTTGCTGTCTAAAGTTGTTGTTAGCCCAAGTATTTCGGTGGTCTTCCTTCATAGGTATCCCTCCAAGGTAAAGATGTGTCAACTTTCCCCTAGGGATACTGTGTACATTAATGAGAGAAGAGATTTATATGTGGATTATGACATATTGGTTGTTGAGCTGTGATGTATTAAGGGCAGAGTATCAGGCCTGAAATCAGGAATATTCATCTTCCTTACTTCATATCTGGTCACAGATATAAATTCTGGGCAATCCTGGGCAAGTGTCTTCACCCTGTTTTCCTCAACTCCTAATCTGTAAAATAAGCTGGAAAAGGAAATGACAAATCATTGTGGTATTTTTACCCAAGGAAACCTCAAATGGGGTCACAAAGAGTCAGACACAACTGAAATGACTGAACTATAAGTGATGTGTTAATTATTATTCCCTTTGCCTTACTAGTAAGTAAATATGTTTAAGAGTGGATGATGAGAGAAGGAAAATAAGAATAAAATAGGAAGGACATGCAAAGTTAGGAATCATGCCTGTGAATGTGAATGGGATGAATTCACTCATAAAACAAAAGCAGAGAAAAATGGATTAGAAAACAGAAATCACCAATTCGTTGTTACCAAGAAATACACTTGAAACAAAAAGACACATACATAATTAAAATAAGGGGCTGGATCAGAATCCACTATGCTTTAGCTAAAGTGAAAAAGGTAGGGTAGGAATCATGATCTCAGATAAAGCAAAAAGAAACCTGATTAAAAGAAAAAAAAAGTAGGGAAACTGCATCTTGCTAAAAGGTTCAATAAACAATGAAGTAATAGCAATAATAAACATATTATATAATATATTATTATATAGTAAACAAGTGTCACAGAATCCAAATTCTTGGTTAAGTGAATTGTTGGAGGAAATAGTAAAATTATACTAATGAGGGGCTTAGCATTCTTGTAGAGCTAGGCAAATCTAAACATAAAATAAATAAGAAGAAGTTGAAATGAATATAATTTTAGGAAAGTGAGATATGTTGGACCTCTGAAGAAAACTGAATGGGAATAGAAATATCTTTTATACCTTTTCCCCCTGCTGTACATGGTACTTTCACAAAAACCAAGGCTTAAAAACCTGACAAACAAAGGTAGAAAATCATAAATATCAAATGTGTTCTTTTTAAACCATAATAATTTTTTTAAAAATTCAATAAAGGGCCACAAAAACATAGATTTAAAAATTGGAAACTAAATAATCTAATCTTAAAGAATGAATGGGTCAAAGAAAATATCATAGAAACAACCAATAATTTCATTAAGGATAATGACAACATTGAGAAACCATGCCAAGATTTGTGGGATACAGCCAAAGCTGTACTTTGTGAAAAGTTTATATTGCTAAATGCATACATTGATAAAAAAAAAAATCAATGAATTGGACAAGTAACTAAAAAAAACTAGAAAAAATGAATTAAAATTCCCCAAATAAACATTAAAATAGAAATTCTGAAAAGTAAAGGAGAAATTAATATGTGACTTTAAAAAAGAGAAATATTGAACTAATAAGTAAAACTATTACTTAGTTTTACCAAAAAGCAATAAAATAGGTAAGCCATTGATTAATTTGATTTTAAAAAGTTAAAAACCAAATTGTTGGTATCAAAAACTAAAATGATGAATGCACCACCAATGAGGATGAAATTGAAGCAATTATTAGGAGTTATTTTACCCAATTATATGCCACCAAAACATGAATTTATATTTATTTAAAAAATACAAATTGCTGAGAATAGCAGAAAAGGAAATAGGATACTTAAATAACTCTATCTTAGAAAAAGAATTGAACAAGCTATCAATGATACTGATCTAACCCCTTATTTTAATTATGTATATGTCTGTGTTTCAAGCCTAAGAAAAATCCACAGGACTGGATGGGTTTACAAGTGAATTCTACCAAGTATTTAAACAATTAAACCAGTACTATATAAACTATTTGGGGAAAAAATAGGCAAAAAAGAGTTCTATCAAATTATTTTTACAATTCAAATGTAATGCTGGTACCTAAACCAGAAAATGTAAAAATAGAGAAAGAAAACTACAGACCAATTTCCCTAAAGAATATTCATGTAAAAATTCAAAACAAGATACTACCTAAGACATTACATCAACATATCACAAAGATCATATACTATGACCAGATGAGATTTATACCAGGAATGCAGAGCTAGTTCAATATTGGGAAAACTATCAGCATGATTGACCATATAGTAATAAAAATAACAGAAAATCTATGTTTATCTCAATATGTGAAGACAAAAGCTTTTTATGAAATACAACACTTGTTCTTTTTTTAAAAAGACTAGAAAATATAGGAATAAATGGAAGCTTTTCTTAAAATGATAAATAGTATCTAAGAAAAACCAAGAGCATGCATTATCTATAATGTGGATAAAGTAGAAGCCTTCACACATAAAACATCAGTGTTTCTATATATTACCAACAAAATATATCACAAAGAGATAGAAAGAGAAATTTAAGATAACTGCAAACCAATACACAATACTTGGAGGTCTACCTGCCAAGACAAACCCAGGGACTATACGAACACAATTGAAAAACACTTTTCACACAAATTAAGACAGATAAAAACAATTGGAGAACTATTAATCATTCAGATAGGCCAAGCCAATATAAAAAATAATACTACCTAAATTAGTTTACTCATTCAGTGCCAAACCAACCAACCTACCAAATAATTATTTTATAGAGTCAGAAAAGATATTAAAATTCATCCAGAAGAACAACAGGTCAAGAATGTCAAGGGAATCAATGAAAAACTATAAAGGAAAGTGACCGAGTAGTACCCCCTAACTTAGATCTTTCGGTTTATTGAACAATAAACCCCTCTGGTCAATTACTAGTGTGTTTGGAGTACATATCTATTCCACTCATCCATGACTCTATTTCTCAGCCATTACTACATTGTTTTAATGATTACCACTTTATAATAGAGTTTGAAGTAGGGAAGTTTTTTAAAAGCTAATTTCTTTTCTAAGAATTAGATTTCTTTTTTTTTATTTTTGGTTTTCAACATACACTTCCACAAGATTTTGAATTCCAGATTTTCTCCCCATCTCACTCCTCCCCGTGCCAAGAGAGCATGCATTCTGAATACCACTTCCCCTAATCTGTCCTCCCTTCTCCCATCACCCTTCCCTTATCCTTCCCTTTCTATTCTCCTGTAGGGCAGAATAGATTTCTATATCCATTGCCTGTACATCTTATTTCCCAGTTGCATGTAAAAGCAATTTTTAACATTTTTTAAAAAAAATTTGGGGTTCCAAATTCCCTCCCTTCCTCCCTCCCCACACACCCTCATTGAGAAGACAAGCAACTTGATATAGGTTATACATGTGTAATGATGCAAAACACTTTCATAGTAGTCATGTTGTGAAAAATTAGCTATATTTCCCTTCATCCTGTCTCACCCCCCCATTTATTCTATTCTCACTTTTGACCCTGTCCCTCCTCAGAAGTGTTTGCTTCTGATTACATCCTCCTCCAATCTTACTTCCCTTCTATCCTCCCCCCTTTTCCTCTTCCCTCCCATTTTCCTGTCGGGTAAGATAGATTTCCATACCCAATTGCGTGTGCATGATATTCCCTCCTTAAGCCAAATACAATGAGAGTAAGATTCACTCATTCCTTCTCACCTTCCCCCATTTCCCCTCCACTGTAAAAGCTTTTACTTGTCTGTTTTATGTGAGATAATTTATCCCCATTCTACCTCTCCCTTTCTCCTTCTCCCAGTATAATCCTCTCTCACCCTTTAATTTTATTTTTTTGGATACCAACCTTCATCTTCAACTCACACTGTGCCTTCTATCTATCTATCTATCTATCTATCTATCTATCTATCTATCTATCTATCTATCTATCTATCTATCTGTCTGTCTGTCTTTCTGTCTATCTACATATGCAAATATTTTCTCTCCAATTACCATAATACTGAGAAAGGTCTCATGTGTTAAAAATATCTTCCCATGTAGGAATGTAAACAGTTCAACTTTAATAAGTCTCTTATGATTTCTCTTTCTTGTTTACCTTTTCATGCTTCTCTTGAGTCTTCTATTTGAAAGTCAAATTTTCTATTCAGTTCTGGTCTTTCCATCAAGAATGCTTAAAAGTCCTCTACTTCACTGAATGTCCATTTCCCCCCTACCCAAAATATTATACTCAGTTTTCTGGGTAGGTGATTCTTGGTTGTAATCCTAGTTCCTTTGCCCTTCAGAATATCATATTCCAAGCTCTCTGATACCTTAATGTAGAAGCTGCTAAATCTTTTGTTATCTGATTGTGTTTCCATAATACTTGAATTGTTTCTTTCTAGCTATTTTCTCCTTGACCTGGGAAATCTGGAATTTAGCTATAGTATTCTTATGAGTTTTCCTTTGGGGATCTCTTTCAGGAGGTGATAGGTGGATTCTTTCAATTTCTATTTTACCCTCTGATTCGAGAATAGCAGGGCAGTTTTCCTTGATAATTTCTTGAAAGGTGATGTCTAGACTCTTTTTTTGATTATGGCTTTCAGGTAGTCTAATAATTTTAAAATTATCTCTCCTAGATCTATTTTCTGGGACAGTTGTTTTACCAGTGAATATTTCATTGGAATTTTCATTGGTATTTTCTTTGGTATTTTCATTTCATATTTTCTTCAGTGAGCTTCTGCTTCCTTTTCCATTTGGCAATTCTGCTTTTTAAGGCATTCTTCTCCTTATTGGCTTCTTAACCTCTTTTGCCATTTGAGTTTTTAAGGTGTTATTTTCTTCAGTATTTATTCGGGTCTCCTTTAGCAAGCTGTTGACTTGCTTTTTCATGATTTTCTTACATCACTCTCATTTCTTTTCCCAGTTTTTCCTCTACTTCTCTTATTTGCTTCTTAAAATCCTTTTTGAGCTCTTCCATGTCCTGGGACAGATTCATATTTTTCTTGGAGACTTTGGATATAGGAGCTTCAGCTTTGTTGTCTTCTTCTGGTTGTATGTTTTGATATTCTTTGTCACCAAAAAAAGATTGTATGGTTTGACTTTTTTGTACATTTTGCTTATATTCTCAGCCAATTATTTAACTTTTAAACTCTTTGCTAAGGTAGGGGTCTGCTTCCAGTTTGGAGAATGTACTATCCCAAGCTTGGGGATGGGGGGATGTGCAGCTGTTTTCAGAGATACTTCTATGGCCTTTTGAAATTTCAATTCTTTCAAGGTGGCATGATCAGAAGTGAAGTGTTTACTCCTTTCCTGGCCTATGCTCTGTTCCATAAGTGACCACAAGCACCTTTTTTTTCTGCCTTGGAACTGTAAGGAGGATTCTCTCTTTACTGCCTCCACAAGCTCCACCACTCCAATGCTCTTCCTCAATCATGAACCATCACCCAGAATTGCAACCCAGATTTAAGAATGAGCAAAGCAAGAAAATCCTGCCTCAGCACCAGCAAAGAGATCCCTCTAATACTCCTCCAATCAGCTGCTTGATTCCTCCTCAGTCTGTGGGCTGAGAGCTCTGGAAGCAGCCACCGCCCTGGGGATATACCAGGACTGGGGCTTGACCAAGCTCCTCTCTCACCATGGTCAGACAGACCATTCCTACTGACCTTCTAAGTTGTCTTTGGCATTTGTGGGTTGAGAAGTATGGAAACCACCACAGCTGTACATGATTCAGTCCCCCAAGGCCTGCTGCAAGTTCACTGAGGCCTGGTCTTTGCCTGCAAGTCTCTCACTGAACTGCATTCCTCTCCCTGCCCGGCAGAATATACTTTTCTGATCAACCATCCAGGTTGTCTTGGGCCAGAAATTTGTTTCTCTCTGTCTTTTTGTAGATTCTGCTGCTCTAGAATTTGTTTAGAGCCATTTTTAGAGTTATTTGGAGGGGTTTGCGGGAGAGTTCAAGTAAGTCACTGCTTTTACTCCCCATCTTGACTGAAGAATTAGATTTTTTTAATTGGAATGTTATTTTTATAGCATGCAAATACTTGGATTTTCATGGCCAAAGGTTTTATCATGTAACAGCATATCTACTGATGAAAGTCTTCTCAGCTCATAGGATAATAGATCAAAAGCTGAGAACCATCTGAATCCATTTTGCCCACCACCAACTTTCTCATATTACACATGAGGAGACCAAGTCCAGGTACACTAAATGATAACTAGCTCATTCTCCTCCTGATACAATACTTTAATATATTATAGTTTGTTAGGGCTTCCCAATGTTCACATAGTCTTTGAGAACATAACATCAGCTCTGTACTATGAAGAAATTATGAAACTATAACATGTATGGCAGGTAAAATAGTGATAAACTCTAGAGTCAGGACTTGGTTTCAAATCTTGCTTCTCAAATACCAATGTCAGAAATTTCTCCATCAAGGTAAATTAATTCACCACTGGCTTAACCTCCAGAAATATGAAGCTGAAGGAGAATTTTGTATCTGAATAGAATATATTTAGCTTTCTTCTACAGACAAATAATTACTATCTATATGCAAAGTTCAGATTGACCCCTCTGTTATTTGCAACATCATATTTTTTTTTCATCACCAACCTTTGTCAACATCCCCCTCAGCTGCTACCCATTGCTCCCTTCCCAGAGAGCCATATTTGTAACAAATACTGGAAAGTGAAAGAGGAAAAATCTCAACAAAACTAACCAACATATTTAAAACATCTGATACATGCTATGTTCCACATTAATAGTCCTGCAATTTCACAAAAACAGGAGGAATTACCTGCTCTTTCTCCTTTTCTCCCTTACCCTCTTCACTAAAGTTTTGCTTTTTATCACTGCCTCCCTCAATCTGCCCTCCCTTCTATCAGTCCCCTCCCTTTTCTTTTCCTTTTCCCTTACTACTTCTTCCCTCCTTTTTATCTCTCCTTCCCTTTTCTTTCCCCTTTACCCTGCTACTGCCTATATGGCAAGTTAAAATTCTATACCTGAGTATGTTATTCCCTCCTTGAGCCAAATCCAAGGAGAGTTCAAACAATGCTCATCTCCCTCCCTTCTTTCCCTCTGCTATAATATGTCTTGGAGCCTCTTAATGTGATGTAATTTACCCTTTTCTGCTTCCCAATTTCCTCTTCTTCCATTACAATTCCTTTTCACTACTTTATTTTATCATCACATCAAAGTCAACTTAATCCCACCCCCTTTGTCCACGTATATCCCTCCTAAATGTCATAATAAAAATACAATTCTCAAAAGTTAAAAGTATCATGTTACCATGTGGGGATGTAAACAGTTTAACTTTATTGAATAACATGTTTTTGTTTTTCCTTTACTGTTTACCTTTTTATGCCTCTCTTGAGTCTTGTTTTTGAAGATCAAATTTTCCATTGAGCTCTTCATCAGGACCTTCCCTGAAAGATTATGCTCAATTTCACTGGGTAGTTGATCCTTGGTTGTAATACAGGCTCCTTTGCCTTATGGAATATTATATCCCAAGCCCTCAGATCTCTTAATATAGAAGCTACAATTCTGACTGCCATTCCATGATATTTGAATTGTTTCTTCCTGGCTGTTTGCAGGATTTTCTCCTTGACTTGACAGTTCTGGAATTTGGCTACAATATTCCTTGGCATTTTCAATTTGGGGTCTCTTTCAGGAGGAATGATTATTTTACCCTCTGGTTCTAGGGCCTCATGGCAGTTTTCCTTGATGATCTCTTGAAAGATATTTTCCAGGCCCCCCTTTTTTTTCCCTCATGGCTTTCAGGTAGACCAATAATTCTTATGTTACCTCTCCTGGACCTATTTTCCAGGTCAGCTATTTTTCCAATGAGGTATTTTACATTTTCTTCAATTTTTTCATTCTTTTGATTTTGTTTGACTGATCTTTGATGTCTCATAGAGTCATTAGCTTCAATTGCCCAATTCTAACTTTCAATAAATTGTTTTCTTCAGTTAGCTTTTGTACCTCCTTTTCCATTTGGCCAATTTTATTTTTTAAGGCCTTGTTTTCTACATTTAATTTTTGCCCTTCCTTTTCTAAGCTATTGACTCTCTCTTGCATACCTCTCATTTCTTTTCCCAATTTTTCTTCTACTCTCTTACTTGATTTTTAAAGTCCTTCTTGAGCTCTTTCAAGGTTTTTTAGGCTTGAGACCAGTTCATATCCCCCTCTGAGGTTTCAGATATGGGTATATTGACAATGTTATCCTCTCCTGAATTTGTGTTTTGATCTTCCCTGTCACCAAGATACTTTTCTATGGTCATTGTGTTTCTATGTTGCTTCTTGCTCATGTTATTTGCCTTTTCTCTGGCTTTTAAAGTTGATTTCCACTTCTGGGGCACAGCAGTTTCTGTCCCAGGTTTCCTATGCTGGGGATTAGGGTCCTGGTTACTGGATTGCTGAGGTAAGGCTTGCCACGGGCTTGCTGGGATGCCTCCCTTCCTCTACTGGACCTCTTCAGCCACTGCAACAGGGACCTTTCCTGTTAATCTCCCTAGCCTCAGGAGCTAAAAAACTGTGTATCTATTTTTCTACTGACCCTACTATTTCAGGATTTTTCCTGGGGCAATATTTTCTTGGTTTTTCAAGGTCTGTAAGGGAGGGTGAGAGCTACTTACTGCTTACTCTGACATTTTGTCTCCTGGAAGTCAAAATAGTTCTAAGAATTACCTTCTCATATTGCTTCTTTGGGGTCTAGTTTAGTATCTATAATTTTGCATGACTAAGTTTTGTTTTATTGCTCTTTCTATTCAAATAATCCACTCTTCCCAAGAATAAACTGTGGAACTAAGAAAGGTTGGTTAAAAAAAAGTATTTCAAGGAATCTTGCAAATCTACTGAAAGGGAAGTGGTGGGGAAGAGGAGAAAAATTGTTAAAAATGTATCAAGCTAGATAATATATAAATTATTTTATACGAAGAATAGCAGAAGAGAGACCTACAAATTCTTCAAACATGAAAACCAAGAAAAAACCATCAATGAAAATTATTAATTTACACATCTGTATACCAATCAATTAGATAGCATTTATTAAGCCCTTATTCTGTACTAGGCACCATACTACATGCTTTGTAATATAATGAAAAAGAAAAACAACCAAAGCTCTCAAAAAGATTATATTTTATAGGAGACAGCATGCACATAATTTTGTGCAAGATAAATAGGGAGCAGGTATAAGGTAACCTTATAGGGGAAGATGCTGGTCTTGAAGGAGACTGGGAAAGTGCTTTTAAAGAAGTTCATGCTTGAGGAAGCTAAGTGGCACAGTGGATAGAGTACTGGCCCTGAAGTCAGGAGGACCTGAGTTCAAATACGGCCTCAAACCAAACAGTCGACACTTACTAGCTGTGTGACCCTGGGCAAGTCACTTAACCCCAATTGCCTAAAAAAAAACAACAACAACAAGAAAAGTTCATGCTTGATCTAAGGAAGAATAGGAGGATTCTAAAAGGCACAAGTGAGGAGGGAAAGCATTCCCAGCATGAGGACAGTTGGTACAAAAGTATCAAGATACGAGATGGAATATTATCTGTGAGAAACAAATATTGATAATAAGTAAACTGGAGATACTAATCCAATATGCACTTGATTTCCTGATTTGGTAGTGTCAATACCTCCTGACCAACCTTGGAGTCAGGAGGACCTGAGTTCAAATCCAGCCCCAGACACATAACACTCACTAGTTGTGTGACCCTAGGCAAGTCACTTAACCCCAACTGCCCTCATCAAAAAAAAAAGAATACTAACAATGTTGTAGATTCTCCACCATCATGAGTCTTTCAGTACACTTTTTAAAAGGTTAGGATTAATGATTAAAAGGTCATGACTAGAGGCAGCTAGGTGCCACAATGCTATACTGCTGGGCCTTAGTTGGGAAGAAGACCCTATGCTCCTATGGTATAGGGAAATCCCAGTGAAAGAACTTCTTTAAATGCATTTTGATTACACTGAAGACTTCAGAAAGTGGAAGGAGCTGAAATTCTTCCCAAATTCAACCTGACTGAGGAGAGGCAATGTGATTGCTAATACATTGAATATGGTTGGGTGGGGACAGGGTGAGAGATTGAGGAATTGAGATCACATAGCATTGTATTTTATCCCATACGTGAAAAGGAACCATTGAGTATCTTTGTGAAGGTGCCTTAGGTAGATTGCTTGGGCATCTGTCTAAGATTGAGCAGTGATGCTATTCCAGTGATCCAGTCGAGACCTTAGGAAGCCTGAATCAGACTGATGTGTATATGAAAGGGGAGAAATGGACAGGTAGAAAAGATTTTATGGAAGTAGAATTAATAAGACTTGGCAACTGTTTGGATCTGGGTGCTGAGGGAGAGCAAAGAATCAAGGATAACTCTGTTACAAGGCTAAGCAACATAGAAGGATGACAATATTCTCAACAGCAGTAGGGAAGTCTGTAGGAGGGATAAGGTCGAGGGAAAATAAATCAGTCTTAGACACTTTGGGTTTGAGATGCTGTGAAATGTTCATTGAAATATCTGATAGGCAGATGGTGATTTGGAACTGAACATCAGAAGACTTGGACTGGATATTTGGATGCAGGATTTATCTGCATGGTATTGATATTTAACTAATGAAAGCACCAAGACAGCATATAGTTAGAGAAGTAAAAAAGGCTCTAGAATTGATCCTTGTTAAATATCCACATTAAAGGGGGCAAGCAATGGGTCCAGCAAAAGAGACTGAGAAGGAACAATCAGGAGCAGAATCAGGTGAATATGGTATCATGGAAACCAAAGATGAAGATTATGTCCAGGAGGGGGAGAAGGTCAACAGAATCAAAAGCTGCAGAAAGAAAAAGTAAGATGAGAAATTGAAAGTGTAAGCAGATTTAATAATTCAGGGGTTGTTGGTAACCTGGAAGAGCATTTTAATCAAATAGTTGGCCTGAGCACTAATTTCAATAAACTAAAAGTTGAGCTAAAATGAAGAAACAGAGACAGTACATTCAGTTGATTATTTCTAAAGAGTGAGGAAGGAAAGAGGGATTTAGGATAAGAGCATGAAGGAATGATATAACCAAATTTAGGTGAGGGTGGTTTTTTGTATGTGTGGGTTTTTTTGTTTGTTTGTTTTTTGCTGGGAGAAGGAATTGATAGTTTTTGGTTTTGTGCTTTAAGTAAGACCTTGAGCATGATTTTTGCAGCAAGAAAAATGCTAGCTGATGTGGAGATACTGATGAAATACGGACAATAATACATGGAATATTTACCTCACATGGGGTAAAAAAGCTGTGATGCTTCAAGGAGATGAGTGGTTTCTCAACCTTAAATTTCTATATAAACATCAATTGTTATTAACCTTCTTCATATACTCCACTTCTGGCAAGGGAGAAGAGGAGAGGAGAATAGGAAGGTAGAAAAAAAAAATAAAAGGTGGAGAAAAGAAGTCTTGGTGAGAGGAGAAGGATAAAGAAGCCTCTAGATCTTTGTACCCAATCAGAAGTGGAAGGGTGAAATTAAAGCCATCACTCAGAAATCCAGAACTTATTTGGTTCTTTCCTACTTCAAACATGGCTAATACCTTTCAATGACAAAGAAACCCTGGTCAGCATGCTTAAAAGTTTTAAAAGAAATTGAGGCAAATTAAATGAGATCATAAAAAATGATTTTAAAATAAGTCAACTGCTCATTTTTCCCATTTTTTTTTCTGAAAGGACTACCTGTTTGGGAATTCTAAGCATGTTTTGAAGTAAGAAAAGTGATATCTAAATTCTTCCCAGAAACAGCAAGTATGAGGAATTACAAATGGTTACAGAAAGATGGGGTGAGGAAGCACACTGATAAATGTTTGGGAACGGGAAAATTCTGCAGATCTACTATAATTTTCATAGCCCCCTGGTATTTAAATTGATTTTGCCAGTGTATTAAGGTCAGGGTCTCCCTTGATCTGAATAAGAGACGAATGTAGCAGTGGCTGAAGTTATTCCCTAAGTAAGCACACTTACCATTGCCTACAGCAACATTTCTAAAACCAAGCATGTCATTAACTATTTCAAGATTGGTATCTATAATGATGGAACTCAGAAATGTTGGTTGGGGGTGGGGCTCCAGAGGCAGAATACAAACATTAAAAGCAGACTAGACCAAATTTTGAGTGAAAAAATATAAAATTAAGTTATCTTTATGTCTTTAAATTACTACAAATAATCAGCATTTTCATAAAACTCAATTTTATGTTTAGTATTTTGAGGCAAAAATATAGTTAAAATTATAATTTTTAATGATGTTCCTGAGTGTCAACATGGCACGGTAGATAGAGCATTGGTTGTGGTGTCAAGAGGAACTGGATTCAATTTCTTCCTCAGATATTTCCTAGTTTTGCAATACTGACCAAGTCAGAACCTCTTTGAGCTTCAGTTTCCTCATCTGTGAAATGGCAGGGTTGGACTCAATGGCCTCTAGGATCCTTCTGGTTCCAAACCTATGTTGTTATGATCCTACTTTGATGCCTCAGGAAGAAGGTCAAGAAATTAGGGAAAGAAGTACAGAAAAAGTAACTAAAGAAGTAGGGTGAGAACCAGGAAACAGTGGTGTTTCTGAAGCCAGATGAGAAGAAGGCATCCTTTGGGAGTGGATAGTTAATTATTTAAATGCTACTGATAGAACAAAAAGAATGGAGACTGCAACAGTCTCAATGGAATTGACAATTATACCATTACAGGTGACTTCTAAAATAACAGTTTCTATGGAAAAATGAAGACTAAATTAGATTACAAGATTTGAGGTGGGTGAGAAAGTAATCATAATAGTAGAAAAATTTTTTTTCTGAAGGTAAGCAATGAAGGACAGATAATGGCTGAAGGAAGATGGAAAGGCCAGAAGAGTCAATGGGATATACATGTGTGTGTGTGTGTGTGTGTGTGTGTGTGTGTGTGTGTGTTATATACATTTGGTGGTGGTGGGAATGGATCAGACTTTGTATTATGGACAACTTATAGACCAAATAAATACTGTTATGTCAACCACAAGTTATGATCATATTTGATATGTAACTATAAAAGCTTAACCATATATAAGCAAAAGCATGACTATTATGAGAGTTTTGCTTCTTTTTTATATTTCTGGAAATTGTAAAAGTCTTCACTGTAGATAGGCCCATTCTGTAGACCTTCATGTAAATGTAAAATGAGGTGCTATGTGAAGTATATGTATATTTAGGCCTCATATATATGGTGTATGTCATAAATTTCAAGGAAAACAGTGTGCAAAATCCTCCCCTTTGTTTCCTCAATTAAAAGTAATGAACAAAACTCAAATGTGCCAATCTAAAGGGAGAAACAGAAGTATAAATTAATTTTCCCCAGTACTTGAAAACTCAACTACCCTTTGTACTCTTCTGTCCATGGACAATGCATGCTTTTTTGTCCTAGATTGACCTGGGAGACATGCTTTCTTAGGAAATCGACATAGGGATGCTTTGGAGGCCAAAGGCAACCATAACTCATTCTTACCACAAATGACTAGAAACAGGATGTGGAGACTCACAGGTATTGCTTAAAGGAAATAAAATTAAGGGTACATAAATGTGAATCTCATACTTTGTCTTCACAGAGGGGAGCCTAGCACTTTAATAAAGAAGAAATTGGGAATATGAGAGTATATATCACCCCAGCCACCTAGAGGAAAATTATCTATTGTAGGCTTATTACTCAAGTGCAAAGCAATAGCATCTTGCCACCCCACAACAGGGAGAGAGAGCTAAGCATATTTGGAGAGAGACTGAAAAGAGACAGAGGAGAGGGGAAAAACAACTAAAGAGTGGTCAGAAATTTCTGATGATTTAAGTTTTGGGAGGGAGTCAGAGGGAATGAAGTAAAGGGCAAAGGATTATCCATAGTGAAGAACAAAGATATCACTTCTTGTAAAACAAAAGCAGGGAGTCTAAACCTATGCTGTGCATCATGGACCCCTTTGACAGTCTGGTAAAATTAAATGGCTCCCCAGAATAATATTTTAAGTGTATAAAATGTTTTTGGATGACAAAGGAAATCAATTTAAACCAATTAAATGAATTTATTAAAATATTTTTTAAAGATATTCATAGACCCCAGGTCAAGGATCCATTGACAGACAGATAGATAGATAGGTAGATAGATAGATAGATAGATAGATAGATAGATAGATAGGCAGACAAGTAGATAGATACATATTTAGGTATATTATATATATATATAATTTATATGCACACATATGCATACATATACATATCTCAGCAACAACAAAACTTTATATGTGTATATGTGTTTTGATGTATCTGTGTGTATACAGCAATTTACTGTAAATGTGTGCCTGTGTCTCCATACATACATTTACAGAAAATTGTCTCAGTATTTTCAGAGAAGCAAGAGGCTATGTCATCTGCTGTAGGTGAGGAGTAGGAGGTTAAATCGATGTTTTGAAAGAGATGATTTGAACAGTTGAAGTGAGGACTGATATGTGAATGCTATAATTCAATGACTTCAAGTCACCAGGCCCAGACAACCTATATCCCAGCATACCAAAATAATTTGCAGATACAATAACTGAACAACTATTGATAAACTTTAAAATTGTGGAGAATGGCAAAACTGTCCCAGAGAGAGATGGGGAAAATGTTGTCTTGTTTTTCAAAAGGAGGGAGAAAACAGATTTTTTAAACTAGAGACTGAAGTCAACCTCAATAATTAACAAAATATTCTACTTAATATAAAATGAAAGTATGTAAGAACTATTTAAGGGAAGCAGTAACAGGTCCAAGCCAAGTTTATCCAGAACAAGAAATGCCACACTAAGGTTATTTTCTTTCTTAAGAAAATGTATTTTAGGGGGCAGAGCCAAGATGGCGGAGTGAAAGCAGTGACTTGCTTGAGCTCTCCCCCAAACCCCTCCAAATACTCATAAAAAATGGCTCTAAACAAATTCTGAAGCAGCAGAACCCACAAAAACACAGAGTGAAACAAATTTCCAGCCCAAGACAACCTGGATGATTGATCAGAAAGGTGTATCGCGCCGGGCTGGGAGCGCAGCGCAGCGTGGCGTGGGGTGCAGGCCTCAGCAAACCTGGAGCAGGCCTCAGAGGACTGAATCACGGGCAGCTGTGGACGTTTCCAGACTCCTCAATCCACGAATGCCAAAGACAACTTAGAAGGTCAGTGGGAAAAGTCTGTTTCTGTCAGTGGTCAGAGAGGAAGGCGGGGTTTCAGCTCCATTCCCCAAGAGCGTGGCCCTGGGGGGGGGGGGGGGGCAGCTGCTTCCCGAGCTTCCGGCCCACAGACTGAGGGGGAATCCAGTGGCTGATCAGAGAGGGACTGCAGGGATCTCTTTGCCAGTGCTGAGGCAGGAATCTCTTGCTTTGCCCGTGTGTGGATCTGGGTCACAGTTCTGGGCAGCGGTGCTGGGGTGAGAGGAGCGCTGGCTGGTGGAGCTTGTAGTGGCTGTGAGAGAAACCCTCACAGTTCAGGACAGAAAGGAGTACTTGTGGTCACAGCCAGGAAAGGAGTAAACACCTCACCCCTTATCATACCACCTTGGAAGAACTGAAAATTTACAGGTCCCTACAAGTATCTCTGAAAACAGCTGTACAAACCCCTGAAGCTTGGGACAGTACACTCTCCACATTGGAAGCAGACTCTTACCTTAACAAAGAGTTTAAAACTCAAGTAATTGGCTGGGATCATGAGCAAGCAGAGCAAAAAGAGTCAGACTATATTATCTTACTTTGGTGAAAAAGAAGATCAAAATATACAACCAGAAGAAGACAACAAAGTCAAAGCTCCTACATCCAAAGCCTCCAAGAAAAATATGAATCAGTCTCAGGCCTTGGAAGAGCTCAAAAGGGATTTTGAGAAGCAAGTAAGGGAAGTAGAGGAAAGACTGGGGAGAAATGAGAGTGATGCAAGAAAATCATGAAAAACAAGTCAACAGCTTGCTAAAGGAGACCCAAAAAAATACTGAAGAAAATAACACCTTAAAAAACAGCCTAACCCAAATGGCAAAAGAGGTCCAAAAGCCAATGAGGAGAAAAATGCCCTAAAAAGAAAAATTGGCCAAATGGAAAAGGAAGTCCAAAAGATTACTGAAGAAAATACTTCCTTAAAAATTAGAATAGAGCAATTGGAAGCTAGTGACTTTATGAGAAATCAAGACACTGTAAAACAAATCCAAAAGAATGAAAAATTAGAAAACAATGTGAAATATCTCATTGGAAAAACAACTGACCTGGAAAATAGATCCAGGAGAGAGAATTTAAAAATTATTGGACTATCTGAAAGCCATGATCAAAAAAAGAGCCTAGACATCATCTTTCAAGAAATTATCAAGGAAAACTGCCCTGATATTTAGAACCAGAGGGCAAAATAGAAATTGAAAGAATCCACAGATCTCCTCCTGAAAGAGATCCCCAAAGGAAAACTCCTAGGAATATTGTAGCCAAATTCCAGAGTTCCCAGGTCAAGGAGAAAATATTACAAGCTGCCAGAAGGAAACAGTTCAAGTACTGTGGAAACACAATCAGGATAACACAAGATTTAGCAGCTTCTACATTAAAGGACCACAGGGCATGGAATATAATATTCTGGAGGGCAAAGGAGATAGGATTACAACCAAGAATCACCTACCCAGCAAAACTGAGTATAATCCTTCAGAAGAAAAAATGGTCATTCAGTGAAATAGAGGACTTTCAAGCATTCCTGATGAAAAGACCAGAGCTAAACAGAAAATTTGACTTTCAAATACAGGACTCCAGTGGAACATGAAGAGGTAAACAGGAAAGAGAAATCATAAGAGACTTATTAAGATTGAACTGTTTACATTCCTGCATGGAAAGATGATATTTGTAACTCATGAGAACTTTGTCAGTACTGAAAAGAAAAGTCTCTCACAGTGGAGGGGAAACAGGGGAAGTTGAGAGGGAATGAGGGAATCTTATTCTCATAGGATTTGGCTTAAGGAGAGAATAACATACACATTCAATTGGGTATGGAAATCTGTCTTACGCTACAGGAAAATAGGGGGAGAAGGGGAAAAGAGAGCAGGGGAATGATAGAGAGGAGGGCAGATTGGGAAAGAGGGTAATCAGAAGCAAATACTTCTGAGGAGGGACAGGGTCAAAAGAAAGAATAGAATAAATGGGAGGGCAGGATAGGATTAAGGGAAATAGAGTTAGTTTTTCACAACATGTCTACTAAGGAAGTGTTTTGCATAACTGCACACGTATAACCTATATTGAGTTGCTTGCCTTTTCAATGAGGGTAGGTGGGAAGGGAGGAAGGGAGAAAATTTGGAACTCAAAATTTTAAAAACACATATTTTTAAAAAAAATGTTTTCACATGCAACTGGGAAATAAGAAATACAGGAAATGGGGTACAGAAGTCTATCCTGCTCTACAGGAAAATAGAAGGGGAAGGGGATAAGTGAAGGGATGGGGAGAGATAAAAGAGGAGGAAGACCAGGGGAAGGGGTATTCAGAATGCATGCCATCTTGGGGTGGGGGAAGGGGTGAGAAATTTCGAACTCAAAAACTTGTGGAAGTGAATATTGAAAACTAAAAATAAATAAATTTATTTTTAAAAATAAAAATAAAATGTATTTTATGACTATTGTATTTAATGTGATGTTGGTCACATAATGGGGTATTCAGCACATGATTGTAGCATTCAGAGATAGAAAAAGACTTAGCTAAAATACAGGTCAATCTACTTTTCATTTTAAATTGTTATCTTTTGTTTTTATATCAACTTTATTTCCTAATATAGCTCATCCATCCTTTCTCCTGCCCAGGATTCTACACCTTATGACAATGAATAAAAGAGAAGAAAAAAAACCATACAACAAAACTAACCCAATGCATCAATTAAATACACACACACACACACACACACACACACACACACACACATACATATATAATTTCCCCAATCTCAGCAAAGAAAGGAGAGAGATACCTCCTCTAATCTCTTCTTTGGGGGGGGTCAAACTAGGTCATAATAATTGTGCAGTATTCAATTTCAACTTTTTGTCGCTGTTATTCTTCTATTCTCTATTTTGCACGGTTATAGTCATTATGTTTACTGATTTCCTGGTTCTGCTCACTTGACTTTTAATAAGTTCACATAAATCTTGCTTTGCATCCCTGCATTCTTCATATTCTCAATTTCTTATAATGCAGTAATAGTCCGTCATGCTCAGGTACTGTTAATTTTCTAACCATTCTCCAATTGATGGGCATCTATTTGACTTCCAGCTTCTTTGTTGTGATGAAAAGATCTACAGTTAGTATTTTGGTGTTTTTGAGGTCATCCTTTATTTCATTGGCATATTTGGGGTATGCATAACATTTGGAATTCTGGGTCTAAGGACATGGGCATTTTAGTTATTCTATTTTTGTCTTCTTTGCCTGTTTGCATGGGTGTGAGGTGAAACCTGACAGGTTTGGGGGTTTTTTGCTTGTATTTGTTATCAGTGATTTGAAGCAAACTTTCATTTGTTACTATTAGTTTTATCTCCCTATATAGCAGCTGACAAGATGGAGAGATTGCTGGTTAAGAGCACCAATGAGTCCATGGGTTCACAACTGTTCTAAAGAGTGTACTTAAAGATTGGTGAGAAAATGGACCACAGGAAACTGAAAGATTTCTAACAGTGTGGCAAAGACTTCTGTCATTGGTCTTGGTGATAACATTTGAGATTTTTACCAATATCATGAATGAAGGCATACATCACATGCATATTTAATTTATAGATGATATAGGGTGAAAGTTGGGATAGGATGAGGGTGGAGTTAAAGGTAAGAGTGAGGATGAGGATAGGGGACAAGGTAGGGGTAGAGTTGGCGACAGGAGTGGGCTGAAAGTGGGGGTAGTGTAGAACAACCCTCCTAAGTTCACAGCTCCTACTGCACCAAAAGATGTACACTAAATATGGCACTTTACCTTAACAAAGCCCTGAAGTTTCCTTCTGGGAGTGTGTCAAAAGGCTGCAACTTCAGAGTCAGTGTGAAGTGGGACAGTTTTCTGTGTTCTCTCACTTTCTTTTGAGTTTTTGAAAACATGTTACAGCAAAACTAACTGAAGTCTTTGTTAGTAGAGCTGGCTAATGCCACCTGATGGTGGCATTAGCCTGAAACCCCTTAGAGATGAGCCATAGATGCAGACCTAGAAAAACTGCAGATTCTGTAGATGTTGAGTGTTTTTCCTTCTGACAGAGGCCTACCTCAAGGCTCTGATGAGGAGTGTCAGCGTAAGAGGAGCAGGTAGCTGTGAAGTTGCATCATCTAGCAGAAGATAAGAAAGGTTCCAAAGAGGAGGTGACTGAGTAGATCACTCAGTACAGAAGTATCCCACTTGTCTGTGATTTGTTGTGCTCTGAACATCCCTCTAGATTTGTTGTCAGATTGCATTTGACTTCTGGCTGCAACATACTAGCAATGATCCTTGACAAACAACCAGAAGTTGTTTTATATAAAATTTATGTAAATATTAAAATATAGAAATATAGAAATACATAAATATCCACATATAGTATAGTATATATAGAAATGTATAGAAATCAAAGGCCTAAAATTTGCAACTTTAAACACGACTCAGCAAAAGTTACACATCTGCTTTCTGAATAGAAGGTTGCAGCTTCTAGGCAAACAAGTTTAGGAGGCAAAGACTCTGGGGTGCATGAGAAAAGATTGTCGTATTCCCTTTGCATTTGGAGGATTCAAAAGAAACAATTTCTTACTTAGTTTTAATCTTTAAATTTTGTTTCCACACATTAGGGGTTTTTGTTGTTGAGTCATTTTTCAGTCATGTCCAACTCTTTGTGACCCCGATTTGGAGTTTTCTTAGCAAAGATATTGGAGTGATTTTGCTTTTTCTTTCTCCTGCTCGTTTTACAGATGAAGAAACTGAGGCAAACAGGGTTAAGGGACTTGCCCAGTATCACATAGCTAATGAGTATCTGAAACTGGATTGTAACTCACAAAGAGGGTTTTCCTGAATCCATACCTGGCACTTTATCCACAGAGCCACCTACTTGCCCTACATTAAGGTTATTTTGTAGTTATATGAACAGAAATGAAATATGTAACAGGCACTCATTTAGCCACAATTTTAATACCTAATACACACATTTTAGCAACGACATTCAGAGGATGTCAGCCTTAATAGTGAAGGGACTAGAAATCACGTCATAGGAGGGTTGTTTAGAGTAACTGGAGGCTTTCAGCCCCAAGAAAAGATAATTTGAATAAGACATGGTAATAGTCTTCAACTGCAGAGGATATTCTTTAAGTATCTTCAGTATAATGGAAAGTTCAACAGATTCAAATCAGAAGGTTTCATCCTGATTCTCCTGCTTATTAGTTTTGTTACTTTGGACAAGCTCATTAACTTTTCTGCCAACAGACTGCTCAACTATAAAGCAGGCCAAACACATAACGTCTGGCCATAGAGCTAGCTTCAAGGATAAGTTTTATAAATGAGAAAGCTGTACACATATAAAAAATGATCATCTGATATGCCATACCATATACATATAAAATGTAAATACATATACGTGTAGTACATAATAAGGAGTGGGATAGAAATTAACAAATATAGGAACATAAGAAGATATATTAAAAGTGCTTCTAATTTCAGGTATTCTTATGAAAACTATGGAGAGAAGTGGCTGGAGAATGGTATAATTAGTTGGATTTGGAATGACTTAAATGCCCCAAATCAAAGAGCAATCATTAATGGTTCAATGTCAGCTTAGAAGGAGATCTCCACTGCAGTGCCCCCAAAATCTGTATTCAGCTCAGTGCTATTTAACATTTCTATCCATGATCTGAATAATAGAAAGGATGCCATTGCTATCAGATCTGATACTAACAGAAAGCTGGGAGGGATCATTAACTCACTGAGTCAAGACTCAAAAAGGTCCTGACAGGTTAGAACATTGGTCTGAAACTAATACAATGAAATTTATCAGAGAGGGACCTAAAGCCTTACCTTGTGAATAAAGTATTGCCTTCACAAGTACAAGAGTGGAAATGTATTTAGACAATAATTTATGTAAAAAGGATCTTAGGGCCTCAGTGGTCTGTTCAGTGCAAATCATCAGTGGGATATGGCAGCAAAGAGATCTCTTGCAATTTTAAGTTAGAATGAGGACCCAAGCTTGATGGCAAAGGCAGTTAATAGTCTTGTTAAACCATACACACACACCCTGGCCAGATCATATCTGGTATAGTTTTAATTCTGTGTGCCACATTTCAGGAGGCATACTGGTAAGCTAGAGAGTTTAAAGGGGAACACAAAAAAAGAATGGTAAAATAATTTGTGTTCATGCATACAGGAGTGATTTAAGGGACATGGGAATTTTAGCTTGGAGAAAAGATGTCTTCAGATGGATTAGGCCACCAGAGGTAGAGGATCTACCCTTTCTAGTACTAAGTAGACTAAATGATGTCTAAGGACACTTCCAATTCTCAAATTCCGTGACTTTTAGATGTCATAAGGAAATGCGGTATGGACTAGAAGAACGTGAAGTGGTCTCAAAGACAAGAAGGTATAAGTAAAAGAACCCTCTCTGACCATACCTACTATGTGACTCTTGGCAAGTCACTTAAACTCAGTATTCTGGCTGAAGCTCTACAGAGACCCTCCTTGAGGAATTTCACTACACTTAGAAAGTCACAATTCCATACCCACTTTGCCATTTTTTTAATTGAAAGAATTAAAAAGTATTTAATTGAGAGAGACTTGAAGAAGTCTGTATGTGCATTTAAACTGATATCTATCCCATCATCATTTATTATCAAGGAGCTAATTTCAGATCACATCCAACGTCCTTATCACTAAAAGCATAAAAGATATTAATTTAGTTGAGGAGGGTGCTATCATGATGGAAAGGGGCTTAGGCCTTGTATGAAAGTAATTGCCAATACAGTCAGTCAATTCATCCTGGTGATGGCCAAAGGATTTTAAAAATATATTGATAGAATATGTACATTCAAGACTGAATATGTACTTCTGAGGCACTGATTCTTTCTTAAACTGTACTGTTGCAGATGAAGTATGAGCAATATTTGTTGTGAACTATTTAGATAAATGTTGTTTCCTGGATCATCAGATTTGAGCCAATTTTTGTCACTCTTAAAGGAAAGAGGAAGTTTTAAAAAAATAGCTTTTGGTTGTGAATTTTAAGAATGTGATTCTTCCTGCTTTTAAATGATTCTGAAAACTGAAATTTCTACTAAAATGCCATAATATGTCAAATGCTATTATTATTGTAGCTCTTGAAATTTTGCATGCCACCCATTAGGACAACTAAAGGGTAAATATTTATATATATTTAATGCATGAATTAACCAGAGGCGGCTAGATGAAGTAGGAAATAGAGTACTGGGCGTGAAGTCAGGAAGACCTAATCTAGCTTCAGACACTTACTGGCTAGGTGGCCCTGGGCAAATCATTTGGGTAAACCCATTAACCTTTCTGGTAAAAGACTGCTCAACTTTCAAAGCTGGCATAATAAAATTTGCCCATCTAGCTCATAGGGCTGTTTGTAAGAAGACATTTTATTTTTTTTCAAATCATTTATTTATTTACTTACTCATTCATTCATCTATCTATCTATCTATCTATCTATCTATCTATTTGTTTGCTTGTTTTTATTAATTTATTTTGACTTATCAACAATCACTTCCATATGCTTCTGAGTTTAAAATTTTTTCTCCCTCTTCCTCCCTACCACCCTCCCCAAGATGGCACACAATCTGATATAGGCTATACATATACATTCTTACTAAGCATATTTTCACGTTAGTGATGTTGTAAGTAAAAATTAGAACCAATAGGAGGAACCACCAGAAAGAGAAAACAAAACTCAACAGAAGAGGAAAAAAACAGCATATAGTATGCTTCGATCTGCATTCAATTTCCATAGTTCTTTCTTTGGATGTGGATAGCATTTTCCATCATGAGGTCTTTGGAGGTGTCTTAGATCCTCATACTGCTGGGAAGGGTTAAGTTTATCAATATTAGTTATCACACAATGTGGCTGTTATTGTGTGCAACATTGTCTTGGTTTTGCTCACTTCACTCAGCATCAGACCATACAAGTCTTTCCAGGTTTTGTGAAGTCAGCCTGTTCATCATTTCTTATAGCACAATAGTATTCCATTACATTCATATACCACAACTTGCTCAGCCATTCCCCAATTGATGGGCATCCTCTCAATTTCCAATTCGTTACCACCACAAAAAGAGCTGCTATGAATATTTTTGTACATGTGGGTCCATTTCCCATTTGTTTCATCTCTTTGGGATATAGCCCTAGAAATTCTATTGCTGGGTCAAAGGGTATATACATTTTTATAGCTCTTTGGGCATAGTTCCAAATTGCTCTCCAAAATGGTTGGATCATTTCACAACTCCACCAAAAATGCATTAGTGTTCCAATTTTAGGAAGAAATTTTAAATGAAAAACGCACAGCTTCTTACTTGGGACCTGCTGCTGCAGCTAAACTCCCCACCACGGGCTGTTTCACTGCCCTGTGGACAATTCTACACCTCAACCTTTGGGGACTGTTGTGCATGGCTCACAATCAGACGGGAGGATCAGACACTTAAGATCATTCAGAGATCTTGGCAAATGACTGAGGTGAATTCACCTGTGTAGCCTTAGGCAAATCATTGCACTGCTTTGGCTTCAGATGAAGGAGTTGCATTAAATGATCTCCCAAGTTTCTTCCAGTTGTAATTCTATGGTCTGTCTCTATAAAATATAATCTTGCTTTTAATATTAAAAATATAATATTGAAATTCTTTGATCTATGATATGAAGTATTTAACAGATCATAATTTCAAGAGACAGATATAGCGGTGTAACAGTTAGAATGTCATGTAACCAATGAAATTCTCAAATCCATCTTGGACAGCTCCAATATTATATGCTTCAGATACTGTGATCTACATTGATGAAGGATATATTGACATATCATTTCAACTAAAAGAACCAGAGGCATTGCATGTAATTATGTTGTAAAGTATAGTTATGGAAGGACTAAAAAATGGCTGATGAAAGTTTCTGTAAAAATGAAACGAGGGTGCAGGGTTCCAATTTTTTCTTTTCTCTTTTGGGGCATTTTCACAGAAAGAACCGCATTGAAGATTTCTGTGAACATTTACACAGGAGTCGAAGAGTTCTACTCTCTCTTTCACCAGAACAAATAGCCCTTCTGAAACCTTCATGTTTCAATGTATACAAGGAGTTATCTTTAAATTCTCCAATTAAGAGCTGCTGAAAATAGTTTCATAATAACAGCATTGTGTGTCACATAGAAGGGGTGTCAGTGCATCTGGCTGCAGCTGCTTATATCATAATTAAAACTATTCTGCTGGAAATCCATTGTGAGGATGATGTTAGAGTTCAATTTGATGCTCATCTAACTCATTTTCCATTCATTGCTGTTTTCTTTGGGAAGGGGATACCTTTAGGGCTATCTAATGCATTTTCAGTAGGTCATGACCTTTAAATTGTTTCAGAAATAGTGACAGACTTCATCTTGGAATGAGAGAATTTTATACTTGGAAGGAACCTTAGAGATCATCTAATTCATGTTATTATCCTATGTAAGAATGGCTTGGATAATATCATTAACTAAAAAGGTAATTATCAAGGCAATTCTTGAAACCTGCCAATGTTGGGAACCTTCCTTTTTCACAGGAGAGCCCATTCCAGCTGTGGAGAGTGAAAATTGTTTGAACGTTGTTCCTTTCATTACTAAAAAAGGTGCTACCTTGCAACTTTGTCATGAATCTAAGTAAAATTGTTTTATGTACTGCAAAGCCTTCCATTCAGGCCTCTACCTCTACCATTGCAGATAGTCCCTATTCTTCAAATTATAATTTCAGAGAGTTGGCTAAAATACTGAGAAATTAAGCTACTCGTTTAGATTTAGAGAGTCTGTATAGGTCATACACACACACACACACACACACACACACACACACACACACACCCCATACCAAAGTGCCTACCCCATAATAGGCACTTAAATACTTTTTTCTCTCTTACCTGACATATTTATACACACACATACATACATACATATCTAATTATTGTTATGAACCTGCATTATTAGTCATTTTCATTAATTTGTATTCTTATTTATCGATCACCTATTAATAGCCCATATGGCTCAGTCTACTACAACCTGTTATCATCCCTGTGTTACTCAAGAACCAACTACATAGAAACAAATTAGCCCCTGCCTTTATCTCCTTTCTCTCATCTCCATCCTCCTTCATCCTAATGCACCTATGCAGCATTGCCCCTAACTTTCATTGTACCCTCTGAACTTCCTATTACACGAAGCAACTTTCCTTTATTCTAGAGATCTTTCTTTCATAAATTGTTGTTGCTGTTTCCCATATCAACATATGCAGCTCCCATCCCTATCCTGATCTCCAAGCCCAAATTTCCTTTTGGACATCCCAGAGTCATTTTAAACAGCATGTCCCAAACAAAACTCATCATCTCTTCCCCAAACCCATTCCACGTCCAAACTCCACTTTGCAGTAAAAGTGTCATCATTCTCACAGTTTACCAGCTTCATAACCTCAATACTCTTGACTTCTCACTCTTTCAACACCCAACTTAGCAGTTGCCAATTTTTCAGATTCTATCTATAAAACATCTCCTGGATTCTACCTCTTGACCACTCACACAGTTGCCGCACTAACTCAGGCCATCATCACCTTATGCCTGGACTATTTCAATGGCATCCCAACTAATGGCCTTGATTCATCTCTGCCCACTTCAGTCCATTCTTCACAAAGCCTCTAAAGTAATTTTCTTTGAGCACAGATCTGGCCATGTCACTCCCCTTCTCCCTAAACCCCAGTAGCAATTTATTATCTCTAAGATAACATAAACACTCTTTTATTTACTTTTCAAAGCAATTTACAACACAATTTCAGCTTATCTTTCCAACTTCATTATACATCCCTTCCTCTCTTACATTCTAAGATGTAAACTGGTCTTCTCTCTGTTCCTCAAAAAGGGTACACCGTCTCTTATTTTCCATGTCTTCCTTATCTTTAAAAAAAAAAAATTAAACAAAACTCTTCATATAATTCCATCATACCTGCTAGCCATCATGCTCTTCTGTTTCATAGCTAAATGATATCTTAATTCATAAATCTAGTGGCATGTTATAAATCCTAATCCTAATTAAATACTGCATTTTTGAAACTATTGATCATATTTTTTTTATCCTTAATATTCTCTCTGGCTTCTCTTCCTATTCATCTAACCAATTATTCTCAGTCTCCTTTGTTAATTATTTATCCATTCTAGGACCATGAATCATGAGTGTCTACCAGGGCTCCTTTATAGACGCTCCTTTTCACTCTATATTATCTCACTTTGTGATCTCATAAGCTCTCATGGGTTTGATCCACATATCCAGCCACAGTCTCTCTCTGGGGATTCAATCCCATGCTAACAATTATCTTTGAACATCTTAAACTGGATGACAAATTAGGCATGTCAAACTAAACGTGTTCAAAATGAAACATTATCTTCCCCAACAAAACCATCCTCTATTTTGAGCTTCTCTATTACTAGCAAAATAACCAGCATTCTCCCACTAGAATGTAAGCTATCTGAGAATGGGGATATTTTGTCTTCCATTGTATCCCTTGTTATTGGCACATGTTAGGCACTTCATACAAAATTGTTGGTTTATTGATTAATATGAATTTACATTAGCATATGAACTTCTTTGAAGCAGGAATGTTTTCATTCCTTGTGTTTTTATTCTAAGTGCCTAGCAGGTGCCAGGCACAGATAATAGGTATCCAAAAAATGCTTTGTTAATTGATTGAATAATTGAAATAAGTAGGATTCCTAATTCAATGTTAAGCCCAACTTTTAATGATTTCTGATTTCTTTTAGAGTGTGATTCTTACTTTTTGGTCATAGACCCTTTCAGTCATCTGTGTGTAGCCTAGGGACCTTTTTTAAAGTACAATAAGTGTAAGTGCATTTTTTAAAAATATTATTATAAATAAAAACAATAATATTATAACTCAGTTATCAATATATTAAATTTTTTAAAAATCCCTTTGATGCTATCTCTTTAACTATATAGGTTGCTCTTCAGACAGCAGATGCAGTCTTTCACTAACCAGGTCTGTACACAAGGCTTTTCCAGTTTGGTAGAATTTATTAGAGCTAATCATACACTGGCATAGACTTCTGCAACCTAGGGTTACCTTCCCAGAATTGCCTATGATTTGGGTGGAGTGATCTTATATTAAAATCCAAAGGGGATAAATCTTTCAGAGTAATTTAATTCTCCTCCTTATATGAATTAGATGAATAATAGAACACAGGCAGTTAATAATTGGCCATATTAACACTGCATAAATTAAATGGACTTTTGGTACAAAGGCCATAACACAATTCCTCCACACACACCCAAAGAAAAGAATAGAAAACTTCTTTTTGACCTGATTTAACTAGAACTTAAGAGGAAAAGTGTATATATTTAAATGTATCTATTTCAGGATAATTATAATTCTTTTAAAAATAGGCCAAATCCATACAACCACAATTACCCAGAAAATTGAGGTGAAATTGTATGTTTTTATCTCTGATATCTGTATGTGTGTGTATGCACACAAACATATGTATAAGTGCAATTCCTTGAAATAAAATCATAACTTTTTTTCATTTTTCTATGAGTCAAGAAGAATTTTCTTCATATGATGAATCACTAAATTTATGCAATTAGTAGATGAGTTTTTAATTGAGCCCACGTCATATGAAAGGTAGTATGAGAAATAGAATGAGTTTCTCCAGCATGCATCTTGCAATATAGTTGTGAAAACACGACAAAGTATAAGAAAATAGAATGAAAGATAATCCAATTTTACATATATGCCCTCTTTCAGGGACTGAAATAGGAAGTAAACTTAGCACACAAGTTTCAAATAATGAATACCGTATGACTTTTCATTCCCAGTTGTCATTATCACTTACTCCAATACATGCACATATTCTCCAGGGTATTAGAGAAATTATGCCATGAACCCTAACATGAGGATTCCCTAAATACAATCAGACTACTTACGAAGATGATCCAAGACAAACACCAGGGTACTGTTACTGATAGACCTCCATGCCTCTTGCATTCCCTGAGCACACACTGACATTCCCATCATGCATAACCTCTCTTCATACTTAGGGTAATCTCGACATCCACCATCCTTTACCAAAGATCAACTATCTACTTACTTCCTGGAATCCCTGAGTGAATTCAGGAAGTCATAATCTATTTCTCCCCTCCACAGTTGTTCCCCCATAAGGAATGACAATGGGGGAAAGAACATTACCCACATGAAAAGCAGAATCTTCATGTGTCTCCCCATTCCAGGGTGACAGCTTTCCAATTTTCAAAAATATTTATTAGCTGTTAAAGGAGTAAAAAAAGTTTATGCTATGTTAATGAAATGGAAAAAAAAAGTCTTTACTATGTGGCTAAAATTGTGCAAAATAGATAGAGATTGCTTGGTGCCTTAAATAGTAATGGTAGTTGTTTTTTTTCATTATATTGTGACAGAAATAAAGTTACAATATGATTACAGGCATTCCCTATCTTAAAAATCAGTTGCATTCCAAAAACTGCAAATCACAAAATCACAGAATGTTGGAGCTAAAATAGACCTCGGTGACTCAAGTCAGTGGTCTGAGTCTAATTCATATCTAAAAAGGAATATCCACTGTAACACACATTATAAGAGATAAGTCAGGCTCTATTTGAAGACCTCCAAAGAGGGGCATCATTACTTCCTGAGACTTTGAATAGCTCTAAGGGTTAGAAATGTTTCCCCCTGATTTCAAGCCTAAATTTTTACTTCTCCCTATAGCTCTCTGTTCTCCGGAGCCAAATAGAATAATTCTGATTCCTCTTCTAAACAACAGCCTTGAAATAACTGAACACAGCTATCCTGTTGCCCCTGAGTCTTTTCTTCTTTAGGATGAACATCCCCAGTTCCTTCCATTGAATCTTACATGACATAGATTCAAGGTTTTGCCCCATTCTAATGACTTTTCTGTTGACACTCTGATATATCAGTGTCCTTCCAAAACTGTGGAGCTCAGAGTAGAATATAATATCTTAAATGTGGTTTAACAAAGGCTCAGTTTAAAAGGACTATTCCATAATTATTCTTGGAAGCTCTGCTCCTTTTTTGTGCTACTCTTGAATGCTGAGGTAATGGTCTACTTGACATCCTGCTCCAGCATCAGTATTAACATGCAAAATGTGATCTTTAAAATCATTCAAGGTTTGGTTGTATCACATTTCACTCCTCTCAATCAATTCAAAATATCTTTCACTATATCAAACTAGTTTTAATTAGAAATACTTCATTATGTCCAAAAGAAAACAAGCTTAATTTCATCAAACAATATAGTCATAAGAACAATTAGTATTATTCTATAGTACAAAACAAAAAGAGGGATAATTGACTACAGCCTTATCTACCCTCATTAGAAAAAAACACGAAAGTTCTCCCTCACTCAAGTACACATTGATGTTGCTGGACACTTTACCACCTTATCTCTTAGCCACAAAGAAAGCCAAAGATCATCAAAGACAAGAATTCTGTTTTGGTATTACTGAATACCGTTTTAGGGAATAGACAGTCTTGTCTGAGCTTTGAGCACTTCTCTTTTGATTTTAGACCTATGTTAAAGGCATCTATTGGCATGATCTGAAATAAGAAATGTTGAACAGCATCATTTTTAAGACCCTTTGAACAACATAAAGAAGCCTTTTCAGTAGGTTTGTTTGTTTGGTTGGTTTTGGGTGGAAAGACAGGGAAAGAGGAGAGAATTAAGTTTTGTAATACAGATAAAAATCAAAAAAGAATTCTGGGAATAGGAAAAGAGGTAATTTTCATAGCCATCCTCAACATTAGAAAAGAAATAACATATGGTCTATTCCTACTGGTCAGCTATTCAAAATAAATGAAAAACATTTGGCTTCACTCAGCAAGAAATAGGATACTGCAATCTAAGCATTTACCACCCACTTGCAAGCTCACTTCCACCCTCGACCCTAACCTCAGCCTAAACCTGTTATAGGTTGTGGGTATAAAGTTTACTTAGTAGACTAATTCTTGCTTCTTTCTGAGTTCTGACCCTGGTATCTCCATTCCCTGTTAAGAACATTATTGGCTTGCTCTTCTATGATCAAGGTCTCATCTTATTTTCCAGCTCCACTTTGACTGAATTTATACATTCTAATTTAGTTTCTCAGGAATTAGATGTCTTTCTTGTGTAGCAGTTCTACTGTAACTAAATCCCCGACTTGTACTTTAAAGCCCTCAGGAAAAGAAAATTGAATTTAGAGTCAGGGAACCTTGGTCCAAATCATGCCTCTGCTTTTTTTTTTTTTACTACTTTTGTGACTTTGCCCAAGTCAGTTAAACTTTTTAAGAGTCAGATTCCTCATTTATAAAACTTGGCTAAAAATACTTGCACTGACTTTGTTCTAGGATTTTGTTAGAAAGTGTTTTGTCAGTCTGAATTTTGTATAGTTTTGTCATATATTATTGTTATTTCAGTGATTGGGTTTCTTATATAACTCCTGAATCCTTTCCTGGGGTGTATTTATGCCCACTATGCCCAACCATTCTGAGAATGTACTTTTCATCTAATACTTAAATAAGAAATGTGTCCCTGCTCCTGAAACTAAATCTCTTCATAACTTGGTTCCCCAAGCATGCTACTGGTAGTATCTCCACCAAATGCCTGTTCTACTATTTGGATTATATCCTATATGTTGTAACCAGTTTGTCTTCTTTTGCTAAAAGAATTGAAGTCCCACTCATGTGATCCCCTATATAGAATAATCTAATAGTTTTCAACCTACTTGTGAATTCTCATCCTCATGTGTTTCAAAGTAACTTGAATCTTAACTCTGTTATGATGACCTTGGGCAAAAAGAACCACCCATGGTATGGGCTTGTTTAGCATTCTGGCTGGCGTGGGCTAGCACCATCCAGGCCACAGTGTTGATTACTGATACTTGCAGAAATGAATATTAAATTAGGTTAGGACAAGAAACTTGCAGAGAGGCAGATAAAACAGAAGAGAAAATCTTGCTAACAATTAGAACTGTCCAAAAGTAGAAGGGACTACAACAGGAGATAGTGGGTTTCTGTTAAAGAAGATCTTCAAGCAAAGGTTGAACATATGCTATGAAGGGAATTTTTGTTTTATTACAAATTGGACTAGATGGACTTTGAGCTCATATGTGACTCTAGGGTTCTGTGATTCTGTATATCCCAAAAGGAAAGAGATCAGACTCATATATGGTGGTCCATATATGTGAGAAACAGGATGCTTCTGGGCCCTGAATCTTGTTAATCCTTGCTTTAAAAAATGATGGCAGATAGGGGACACATTCAAATATGAATAGTATGTAAAATATATCAATAAAATCAGAATAAAGACAAATGAGAAAGAGAGAAAGAAGTTTGGGATCAGACTATAAAGGGCCTTGATGTTCAAGTGAAGGAATTTATAATGTATCCTAAAGAAAACAGGAAATATTTAAGGTTTGGAGCAGGGTAATAACATGGTTAAAACCATTTTGTTTGTTTTAATGAAGTTTCTATCTAACAGTCATAGATAGGAAAGGCTGGATTAGAGAGAAACTTGAAACAGCATTCAGTTTAAAAAACCTAGTCATAGTTTTTAAAGATAGTACTTATCTGCTATAATATTAACTTTAAATCTAATAAACAGTCAAATACTAAACTTTTAAGTGTATTAAATGGGTACAATTATACTTCAATTTAACCTACTTAAATATAAATTTAGCAATTCATGTTTAAAGTAAAAAGCTCATGTTTTGAGCTTTTCCAAGATGTGTCTAATTAATAGCAAATCTCAATATTTGTGTGTAAGCTCTCAAAACTGTTAATGCATTTTATGCAAGTGTACATAGATGCTGTGTTCACCAATACATTTTTCAATTCTTCCTTTATTATTCAAAATATTAAAAATTTCAAAATGATGCTTAAAGAATGAGCAGATTAAGATGTTTGATATTTCATAGGCATAAACCATTTGTTGGTCGTGGTAGGGAGAAATTATAGGGTGTGTATGGGAATGTAATAGAGTAAATGGAAAATAACCAAGATAATGAAACATCAGCTGTACATCTTTTATAATTGCCATTCAATAATTAATTCCATCAGTTTCATTTAAATCTATACACAAAACTGGCATATAACCAGTCCATGGTTACCATGGTAAATTCAAATACATGGAAAAACACCAGCTGTGAATCACTGCTCCGAATATGCAATTATTAACTCAATCAGCTTCAGTTAGAGGACCAACTATTGTATTACATAGCCAATTAGTACTCACCACAGCAAAGCAAAGTTCTCAGCACACATTTATATTACTATGCTTCAGCACATACTTGAATAATTATATCCTCATGTCAGTCATAATATTTTAGAATCACACAATCAGAATTAAATGAGACCTTAGAGGTCACATAGTTAAGCCCCTAGCTGAAGAATGGAATTTCTATACATGATCCATAGTAAGTAATCATCTAGCTTCTGTCAGAACACCTTCAATGATAGGAAACTATGTCCATGGAAAAACAGGGAGATGTCAGCTAGATGAAAAAATAATTAGATGGTTTCAGAATTTGTTGAATGGTTGAAGAGTAGTAATTAATGGCTCAATGTCAACTTTTCAAGAGGTCTTTAGCCCATGCTTAGCCATCTGATATTTGATATTTTATTTATGATATGGATAAAGCCAAAAAAATAACCCAACTCTTTATCATTTGGGCTTCATTAAGGGAGTCTTGGTTTTATAAGTTTTGGGTGTAGTAGTTTATAAAAGATATCTGGTATGCTGAAGAGTGTCCATGGGAGGCACATCCCAGTGAAAAGCAGTGAGTACATTTCAAATGAAAGTATTCTTGAATAGACTGGCTGTCATGCTGCCGCCTTGCACAAATAACACAGGAATTACTCATCTAATGTGAGGACTGGCTCAATCTGTCTTCACACTTGCAGATCTAGATAACCAAACAAGGACCACAATTTTATTCAAACTCTACCAGGACTCTAAGAGTGACCCAGTTGGAGGTCACTCTATCTAATCACTACTTTAGTTCATGTGTCTCCACCTATGTGCTTCTATTTATACAAAGCAGCCACTAACAAGCATGACATATTTAGATTTTAAACAGGAATTTGCTTAGCAGTACCGCAAAAGAAAAATAGTAACAATGTGATACTTATATATTAAAGCCAAGGCAGAAATAAATATATCACAGTCTATACATAAACTTAAGTTCACACTCATTACCTAATGTACTCCTTCTCTTAGGGAGAGTGAAAACATTTTTACAAAAACCTGTTAGGGAAATAAATATAGGAAGGAAAATTCATTTGCATGAAGTAATCACAGCTCTGGACTACAGGGTTTGATGTCATTGGTGCGTTTAGGAATATCTGCATATAAAAGTCACTTCTCTGAATGAACAAGATATACCATCATCCAATTAAATAACTTATTCTCCCCTGTGTCTCATTGTTGTCTACATGAGCAAATTTTCTTTTCTTTGATTCTTGAACTGACAAGGCATTTATAAACTTTTACAAATACAAATACTCTTAAAGGAATACTGAAAACTACTATACTCTTAATTTAGCTAGTAGTTTCTTTTAAACCAGAGAACCACAAAGGTCATCACACGGTCTTTCTCTGGACAATATAGAATAGACAGGAAAGTAAAGATTCTACAAGAGGCAAAAAGCCAGCTCTCTTAGAGTTAATGTGTAAAGGAGGGGCAACTGAAGCAGTCAATGACGTTTCTACAGTACTTTAAAGGCACCGTGTTTTACTTAAGGATTGGTTAAATTGTGATTGGTTATCCCATGAAACAGAAGGATGGGGGCAACACATTAGCCATATTCAAACATATAGAAAGGGAATTAGATTTGTTCTATTTGACTTCTGAAGGCAATACCAGGAGTTTTGGCTAGAAGTCAGAAAGTGGAAAGTTTAAGTTTGTTATTTTAAGAATTTGAGCTGTTCAAAAGATGAATGCACTACTTAAGGAAATGGTGGAGATTCCCTCATTGCTGGATTACTACTTATTGGCTAAATGGAAATTCACTTGTTGTATGAGAAGGAATAAATGACTTATTAGGTGCCTTTCAACTCTAAAATTCTGTGAATGCATGATTATGTGAACTCATTACCTTCACAGTTAAGCTATACTCCTTTGAAAAAAAAGGCAAACATATTAACATAAGGTTGCCCCTTATTTTTAGTCGATATATATTTTTCATGGCACCCAGATCAATGAGATCACAACTCCATTGTAATATTATTAGGAACTAGGAAAACTTAAGATAACTCTCTCTCCATCACAGACAAACCTCATTATCAGGAGATTGATACAGCTTTGATGCTCAATACTTACTCAGCACCCTCTGTTGTCTCTCCTCTCTGATCAGAGGGCTAATCAACAGTGCAATAAACTTCTCCCAAGGCTTCCTTTTATAGAGGGCTCAGATTTTTTTCAGCTAACTTAATTTCCTATCAGCTACTCTGCTTGACTTCAGCTCCTTGGATATCATACCCTATGCTGGGCACCTTCTCCCCTAAATACACACACTTTCAGCTTCTTCTATTTGTACGTTGTTTTTTTTTTCTAATTAGATGGTAAACTCCTTGAGGCCAGGCACTGTCTTTATTTTTCTGATTTTTATCTGTAATACTTAGCCTAGTGCCTGGCACACAGTGAGTACTTGGTAAATATTCATTGACCACTGACACTGCTATTCCTAGTAAGCTTGGACACAAAAATAAATCATTTCTGAAGACTTGCAAAAACTTTCACTTATAATTCCACATCTAATTATATCTAGACTATCAATTTACTACAGAAGAAGCAATACAAAATCAGTGTATCTTTTTTTAAAATCTATTTATTTTTAGTTTTCAACATTTACTTCCACAAGATTTTGAGTTCCAAATTTTCACCCCATCTTGCCCTTCCCCACACCCCAAGATGGCATGCATTCTGAATATCCCTTCCCCTAGTCTGCCTACTCTTCTACCTCTCCCCACTTCTCTTCTCCCCTTCCCCTTCTACTTTCCTGTAGGGCAGGATAGATTTCTATACCCCATTTCCTGTATTTCATATTTCCCAATTGCATGTGAAAATACTTTTTTTTAAACATGTGTTTTTATAACTTTGGGTTCCAAATTTTCTCCCTTCCTCCCTCCCCACCCACCTTCATTGAAAAGGCAAGCAACTCAATATAGGTTATACATGTGCAGTTATGCAAAACACTTCCATAGTAGTCATGTTGTGAAAAACTAACTCTATTTCCCTTAATCCTATTCTGTCACACATTTATTATATTCTTTGTTTTCACCCGGTCCCTCCTCAGAAGTGTTTGCTTCTGAATATGCCTTTTCCCAATCTGCACTCCTCTCTATCATTCCCCAGTTCTCTTGTCCCCTTCTCCCGCTATTTTCCTGTAGGGGAAGACAGTTTTCCATACCCAATTGAGTGTGTATGTTATTCCCTCCTTAAGCCAAATCCTATGAGAATAAGATTCATTCATTCCCTCTCACCTCCCCTGTTTCCCCTTCACTGTAAGAGCCTTTTCTTTCCTGTTTTTTGTGAGATGATTTACTCCATTCTACCTCTCCCTTTCTCCTTCTCCCAGTATAATCCTCTCTCACCCCTTACTTTTATTCTCCATATATTACCCCTTCATCTTCAACTCACCCTGTGCCCTCTGTCCATCTATCTATCTATCTATCTATCTATCTATCTATCTATCTATCTATCTATCTATATCTATATACATACATACATACATACATACATATAATTTTTCCCTCCAACTCCCCTATATTGATAAAGGTCTCATGAGTTACAAATATCACCTTTCCATGTAGGAATGTAAACAGTTCAACCTTAATAATTCTCTTATGATTTCTCTTTCCTGTTTACCTCTTCATGTTCCACTGAGTCTTATATTTGAAAGCCAAATTTTATATTTAGTTCTGGTCTTTTCATTAAGAATGCTTGAAGTCCTCTATTTCACTGAATGACCATTTTTCCCCTGAAGGATTATACTCAGTTTTTCTGGGTAGCTGATTCTTGGTTGTAATTTAGTTCCTTTGCCCTCCAGAATATTATATTCCATGCCCTGCAGCCCCTTAAAGTAGAAGCTGCTAAATCTAGTGTTATCCTGATTGTGTTTCCACAATACTTGAATTGTTTCTTTTTGGCTGCTTGTAATATTTTCTCCTTGATGTGGGAACTCTGGAATTTGGCTACAATAGTCCTAGGAGTTTTCTTTGGGGATCTCTTTCAAGAGGAGATCGGTGGATCTATTTTCCAGGTCAGTTGTTTTTCCATGAGATATTTCACATTGTTTTCTAATTTTTCATTCTTTTGGATTTGTTTTACAGTGTCTGGATTTCTCATAAAGTCACTATCTTCCAATTGCTCTATTCTAATTCTTAAGGAAGTATTTTCTTCCGTAATCTTTTGGACTTCCTTTTCCATTTGGCCAATTTTTCTTTTTAGGACATTCTTCTCCTCATTGGCTTTTTGGACCTCTTTTGACATTTGGGTTAGGCAATTTTTTAAGGTGTTATTTTCTTCACTGTTTTTGGGTCTCCTTTAGCAAGCTGTGAATTGTTTTTCATGATTTTCTTTCATCACTCTCATTTCTCTTCCCAGTTTTTCCTCTGCTTCTCTTACTTGCTTCTCAAAATCCTTTTTGAGCTCTACCAAGGCCTGGGACTGATTCGTATTTTTCTTAGAGGCTTTGGATGTAGGAGCTTTGACTTTGTTGTCTTCTTCTGGTTTTATGTTTTGATCTTCTTTGTTACCAAAAAAAAAAAAGATTCTATGGTCTGACACTTCTTGTGAAGTTTGCTCATGATCCCAGCCAATCACTTGAGTTATAAACTCTTTATTGAGGTAGAGGTCTGCTTCTAATGTGGAGAATGTACTGTCCCAAGCTTTGGGGAGGTATAGCACCAAAAGAACAAAACCAAAAATATCAAAATAATTTTAAAGTAAAATAAAATTGTTAATGGCATGAATGAAAACCAAGAGAAGGAATTCTGTGCTATAAAATAATGAAATAGATTTCCTTTCATGGCTAGTAATGTACTTTTGAAGAAAATTTTAAAATAAGATTTTTTAAAATAAAAGCTTGAGCAACAGAGATGTATAATGTATTTAGCAAGAACATTATTTTGATGTACAGCATTTAAATAAGACATAATATTTCATATATATGCATGTGTATATGCAGCACCATGGAGAGAGCACTGGATCTAGAGTCAGGAAGATCTCAGTTCATATGTGACCAGATATTCACTATGTGACTCTAGGCAAATCACTTAACCCTGTTTCTCTTAGCTTCCTCATCTGTAAAATGAGTTGGAGAAGGAAATAACAAAGAACTCTAGCATCTTTTCCAAAAAAACTCCACAGGGTCACAAAGAGTTGAACATGACTGAAATGACTGAACAACAATGACAAAATATATACTGTTCTCAAAAATTGAGAAAGAAGCCACTCTAACAAACTTTTTCTTTGAGACAAATATAGTCCTGATAGGCAAACCAGCAAGTTGGAAAATAAAAAAAGAAAATGGCAGATCAATATCTCTAATTAAAATTGATATAGACTATTAAAATAAGTTCAGAGAGACAACATTATATGAAAATAAAATATTCATTGTGATCATTAAACCTTTTCTAGAACCTCAAGGACTCTAAAAAAATTCCAGGATAACTACTCACATTAATTAAACAAAAAAAATGTGATCATATCTACAGATTCAGAAAAAAATCTTAAAAGCTACCTAGACATCATTTGACTGGGAGAAAAAAAAATATTAAAAGCGTAGGAACAGTAGGATCTTCCCTTGCATTTATTAAGAATAAAACATGTGCCGCTTAATGTACAAGGCAAAGAGAATACAGAAACAAAATCAAGATAATTGTCTAAAATGAGGAGCTAGCTTGATTTGTAATAGACAAATACTAGAAGCCTATCTAACAAGAAGAAGGGCAAAGCAAAAATATGTACTATCTCCGCTTTTAATTTATGCAATATATGAATAAATCAGGAAAATATTAAGAAAATTAATACTTCCAAAATTGAGACAAAATTTATCAAGCTATGAATATTGTAGTTTATTTATAAAATCCTAATAATAAAACAAAAAAAAGATTATTCCATTAATACCTTCAATAAAGTAACAAGATAAAAAAATGAACATACCCTCAAAAACACTGAATTTCTATATATAGATAACAAAAATTAAGTTTGAGGTAGAAATACAAATTCCATTTAGTATAAAAACAAAATCTCTTAAAAATCCGAGAGCAAACCCATCAAAGTACAGGTGGAACTGGCAAAAATAAAACTATGAAATAAATTTCATCAAATTAATAAAGACCTAAATAATGGGGTAATTTTTTATGTTCATGACTGGGATGAGCCAATATAATAAAAATGATTGAATCACAGTTAATCTAAGGATTTAGCTCTACCAAGCAAATTGATAATGAGATATTTTATATATTTAGATGAATAGGAATACAAATTTATATCAGGAAACAAAAGTTCAAGATTATCAAAGTAAATAATGGGAGGAAAGTAGCAATAAAGGGCTTTGGTGTTCCTAGTCATTTCATTATATCGCAAAGAAGATAAAATTAAAACAGTGTGGTACTAAGTTAAAAAAAAAAAGGAAAAAGAAAAGTAGGTTAATATAATAAATCTAATTAAATAAGTAAGCCCTATAAACAAATGCTTCCAAAAGCCAGCCATATGAATAAAAATAAAAGGAAAAAATAAAAGTTCTGGGGCAAATAGAAAACACTGAGGACAAAAATTTTAAGGTGCAATTTTATTCTATAAAATTTAATTCTAAATGGATAAAAAGTCTAAATATAAAAAAAAATTAAAAATTAGTGAGTAGATGGTTATATATTTAATAACTTTGGGCAGAAGAAGATTCATAATTGGAAAGAATACAGGAAATAAGATAAATAATTTAAAATTTGTAAAGCTAAATATCTTTTGAATGAAAAAAATCAATGAAGCTAGAACATAAAGTAAAGATATAAAAGGAGTATATTGGAATCTTTGCACTAAACACGCCTTGTAAATGTCCAGCTTTAAACTCTATATAGATCTGATGCAAATATGCAAGATTAGGAACCATTTTTAACAAGTAGTCAAAATAAATGTGCAAAAAGTTTTCAAAAGGAAAATGTAAAGTATCAGTAACGAACTGAAAAACTACTTAAAAATGATAAATAAGGGCGGAGTCAGATGGCTGAGTGAAAGAAGTGAGTTGCTTGAACTCTCCCCTAAACCCCTCCAAATACCTGTAAAAAATGGCTCTAAACAAATTCTAAAGCAGCAGAACCCACAAAAAGACAGAGTGAAGCAAATTTCCAGCCCAAGACAACCTGGATGGTTGATCAGAAAGTCAGTGCAGCATGGCACGCAGGCCACAGCAAACCTGGAGCAGGCCTCAGAGGACTGAATTGCGGGAGCTGTGGACGTTTCCCTACTTCTCAACCTATAAACACCAAAGACAACTGAGAAGTTTAGTGGGAAAAGTCTGTTTCTGCGGTGCTGAGGGTGGAGCATGGGGTCTCACCTCTAGTTTCCAGAGACTGTGGTGCATGGGCCCTGGGTGTGGCAGCTGCCTCCTGAGCTTCCAGCCCACAGAATGAGTGGGAATTGAGTGTCTGATCAGAGGGGGATTGAAGGGATCTCTTTGCCAGTGCTGAGGCAGGAATCTCTTGCTTTGCCCATGCTTGGATCTGGGTCACAGTTTTGGGTGGAGATCCTGTGGCAAGGAGGAGTGCTGTCCTGGTGGAGCTTGTAGTGGTTTTAGAGAGAAAACCCTCCTCACAGTTCCAGGACAGAAAGGAGTGCTTGTGGCCACTAATAGACCACAGCACAGGCCAACAAAGGAGTAAACACCTCACCCCTTATCATACCACCTTGGAAGAACTGAAAATTTACAGGTGCCTACAAGTATCTCTGAAAACAGCTGTACAAACCCCTGAAGCTTGGGACAGTACACTCTCCACATTGGAAGCAGACTCTTACCTTAACAAAGAGGTTAAAATTCAAGTAATTGGCTGGGATCATGAGCAAGCACAGCAAAAAGAGTCAGACTATATTATCTCACTTTGATGACTAAGAAGATCAAAATATACAACCAGAAGACAACAAAGCCAAAGCTCCTACATCCAAAGTCTCCAAGAAAAATATGAATCAGTCCCAGGCCTTGGAAGAGCTCAGAAGGGATTTTGAGAAGAAAGTAAGGGAAGTAGAGGAAAGACTGGGAAGAGAAATGAGAGTGATGCAAAGAAAATCATGAAAAACAAGTCAACAGCTTGCTAAAGGAGACCCAAAAAAATGAAGAAAAAACCTTAAAAAAGCCTAACCCAAATGGCAAAAGAGGTCCAAAAAGCCAATGAGGAGAAAATGCCCTAAAAAGAAAAATTGGCCAAATGGAAAAGGAAGTCCAAAAGATTACTGAAGAAAATACTTCCTCAAAAATTAGAGTAGAGCAATTGGAAGATAGTGACTTTGTGAGAAATCAAGACACTATAATACAAATCCAAAAGAATGTAAAAATAGAAGATGATATGAAATATCTCATTGGAAAAACAACTGACCTGGAAAATAGATCCAGGAGAAGAAATTTAAAAATTATTGGACTATCTGAAAGCCATGATCAAAAAAGAGCCTAGACATCATCTTTCAAGAAATTATCAAGGAAAACTGCCTGAAATTTTAGAACCAAAGGGCAAAATAGAAATTGAAAGAATCCGCCTATCTGCTCCTGAAAGAGAACCCCAAAGGAAAACTCCCAGGACTATTGTAGCCAAATTCCAGACTTCATAGGTCAAGGAGAAAATAATACAAGCAGCCAAAAAGAAACAATTCAAGTACTGTAGAAACACAATCAGGATAATACAAGATTTAGCAGCTTCTACATTAAAGGACTGCAGGGCATGGAATATAATATTACACAGGGTAAAGGAACTAGGATTACAACTAAGAATCACCTACCCTGCAAAACTGAGTATAATCCTTCAGGGGAAAAATGGTCATTCAGTGAAATTGAGGACTTTCAAGCATTCTTGATGAAAAGACCAGAGCTGAATAGAAAATTTGACTTTCAAATACAAGACTCAAGTGGAACATGAAGAGGTAAACAGGAAAGAGAAATCATAAGAGACTTATTAAGGTTGAACTGTTTACATTCCTGCAAGGAAAGATGGTATTTATACCTCATGAGACCTTTGTCAGTATTAGGGTAGTTGGAGGGAAAAAATTATACGTATGTATATAGATAGATGATAGATAGATAGATAGACAGACAGACAGAGGGCACAAGGTGAGCTGAAGTTTAAGTTGTCATATTTGGAGGATAATATTAAGGAATGAGAGAGGATTATACAATCAGAAGAAGAAAGGGAGAGGTACAACGGGGTAAATTATCTCACAAAAAAAAAACAGAAAAGAAAAGTCTCTTAAAGTGGAGCGGAAATGGGGGAAGGTGAAGGGGAATGAGTGAATCTTACTCTCATAGGATTTGGCTTAAGGAGGGAATAACATACACATTCAATTGGGTATGGATATCTCTCTTACCCTACAGGAAAATAGGGAGAGAAGGGGACAAGACAGCACAGAGATGATAGAGAGGAGGGCAGATTGGGAAAGGGGATAATCAGATGCAAATACTTCTGAGGAGGGACAGAGTCAAAAGAAAGAATAGAATAAATGAGGGGGCAGGATAGGATTAAGAAATAGTTAGTTTTTCACAACATGTCTATATGGAAGTGTTTTTCATAACTGCACATGTATAACCTATATTGAGTTGCTTGCCTTTTCAATGAGGGTGGGGGGGAGGAGGAAGGGAGAAAATTTGGAACCCAAAGTTTTAAAAATACATATGCAAAAAAAAATGTTTACACATGCAACTGGGAAAATAAGAAATACAGGAAATGGGGTACAGAAGTCTATCCTGCCCTAAAGGAAAATAGAAGGGGAAGGGGAGAAGAGAAAGGGGGGAGAGATAGAAGAGAGGACAGACTAGGGTAAGGGGTATTCAGAATGCATGCCATCTTGGGGTGGGGGGAAGGGCAAGATGGGGTGAAAATTTGGAACCCAAATTCTTGTGGAAGTAAATGTTGAAAACTAAAAATAAATTTATATTAAAAATGATGATGAACAGATAAGTACAAATTTGAAAAAACTCATTAGGTATCATTCTACAAGGAATCAGTTGGCAATGATGGTAAAAGATAAAAATAAATGTTAGAGAAGGTATGAAAGATAGGTATACCGATTCAATGGTAGTAGAATTTTGAACTGACCCAGTTTTTTAGGAAATCACCTGGGAATTATTAAGGAAACTTAGTAAATTGTTTATTCCTTTGACAATCTCACTATTGAAATAACCTAATAAGGAATTATATCTTTGTGGCATAAGGGGTAGCAAGGAACAATGGAAAGAACTTTCTATAGCTTTGGAAGCTGGATTCACATCCTGTCTCTCATATGTGAAAACTTTGTGTTACTTTGGGGAAGTCACTTTACCTTTCCAGGCCTCTGTTTACTCAACTGTAACATCAATTGAGTGAATTCCATGTCCTCTGATGACCCCAACATTATGAGATTAATGTCAGGAAAATATGGTTATATTTAATCATAGAAACATTTATTATAAAACACTATAAATAAAACATGTGCACAACAATTGAATAAATGGCTTTTTAAAATTTGACATCTCAATGTAAAGGCATAATATTGCTCCAGGAGGAATAAGACATATAAATATGTTATATAATCATGAAAACATATGCATTAAATAAATTAAGCAGATCCAAACCAACACTTATGGGAAAATAATATATAAAATGACTATGATGATATGATGACAATGATAAAAGGCAATAATATTTCAGCTGAATACAAAAGATAGAATTTATACCATCTTTCTGTCAATGACAAGCTACAAAAATGGAAAACTACATCCCTTCACGTCATTCTGGTTATCTTATTTGCTTTATTATTTTTAGGAATTGTACAGTATGGTGTATTTGGTTGGGTTTATCAATAGTCTTTTGTGTCTTGAAAAAGTAGCAAAAATTAAAATATTATAAAGGTTCCTAATATGATAAGCAAAACTGAATTTGGCTTAATATAACACTCCACTCATGAACTCTACAACAAATAACACTGGGTTACACACATTTACCAAATTGTCAAAATTGATCTGTATACCTAGGAGGGGTTAGAGTAAACAGATTTCACTGATGAGACCCAATGCATCCAGGACAATATCTTCTCCAAAAGAAGTAGCTGGAGAACCAGGGATTCTTTTACATTTGGATTTAGTATAAAGCATCTTCTGTGAAACTGATGATTTTCTTAGGTGAATATGTGTATTTGGCTTGTATACCTTGCCTGATGTCAAAACTCAGTAGATAACTGAAAAGCATTGTCAAAGTTGCATTTTAATAGAATCTTGTATAATTAAAAATATATGTATATATTTGAGGGAGACATTTTATTGAAGGAGAACTTTCCAGGCTGCATTTTATTCTGTCAAATGAATGTTTTTGTTAGTTTGTTGTTCTGTTGTTGTTATTGAAAGCTGTAACCAGGGTTACCAACCCAGCACATACCCCTCCAATATGAGAAATAATGATATAATTCTACTGCAAATATTTAATTTACCTTATTTCTGAAGTCCAAATTTAAGATAAAATTAAAATTTATTTTTTTTCATATTAAGTAGGGAGAATGGTAAGATTTACTGAAAACTAAAGAGTATGGGGAACACATTCTCTCCATTTCTCCATTAGCTGTGTGCTCTGTTGTGGAATTTCATCTGTGAAATCCTTCCTGTTCACTTTCCATGTTATCTTCAAGGAAATTATTAATACTTGCATAAAATTTCCACAACAATCTTTCTTTCTTTGTGATCTCTTCAAACTCAGTCCCAGAATATTTTTAAATAATATTGCTGACAACATGGATGTATGTCATCACATCTAGCCATCCTTTTCATTTCATTTTCCTTAGTACCATTGCCACTTCATTTATGCAATGGATTCATCAGGCAATGAGGTGGGAGAATTCAAATAGTGGCTCCATTATTGTCTTTGATGAGAACATATTGCTGTTGGGAAACTGTTCATTTCTTTTTATCTGCTGAGTAGTCATAATTACAAGAACTGCCCACACACTCTTTGTTCAGAAATTCAGTCATATCTGATTCTAACTGACCCTGTGGATTACAGCATACCAGGCCCTTCTATCCCGCACCATTTCCTGAAGTCTGTCAGAGTTCATGTTTGTTGTTTCCATGACATCAAACTCATCCTCTACCATTTCCTTTTCCTTTTTCCTTCAGACTTTCCCAGCATCAGAATCTCTTCAAGTGAGTCCTGTCTTCTCGTTCTATGGCCAAATTAAGGTTAAACTTCAATATTTGACCTTCCAGTGAATAGTCTGAATGAATTTTTTTCAAATATTGACTTCAAATACCTTCTTGCTATCCAAGGGACTCTTAAAAGTCTTCTCCAGCACCACAATTAAAAAGTGTTAGTTTGGGGGCACTCAGTTTTCCCTATAATCCAATTCTCACAGCTATATATTGCTACTGGAAAAATCATAGCTTTGACTATATAGACCTTTGTTGGCAAGGTGATGTCTCTGCTTTTTAGTATACTGTCCAGATTTGCCATGACTTTTCTTCTAAGAAACAATTTTTAATTTCATGACTGCAGTTGCTGTCTGCATTGGTCTTCCATTTATTCTCTTCTATTTCCCAGGAAATGATGGCACCATTTATCAAGATCTTAGGTGGGTTTTTTTTTATGTTAATCTTCAAGTCAGCTTTTACACTCTCCTCTTTCACCCTCAACAAAAGGCTTCCTAATTCTTCATTTTCTGCCATCAGAGTATGCATATCTGAGATTGTTGATATTTCTCCTGGCACCCTTCTGGCTTTGATTCATTCAGCCTTGCATTTTCCCATGAAGTACTCTGAATATAACTTATATAAGTAAGGTGACAACAAACAGCCTTGTCACACTCCTCTTCCAATCTTAAACCAAACAGTTGTCCCATATTTGGTTCTAATTGTTTCTTTTTGGCTCACATACAACTTTCTCAAGAGACAAGTAAGATCATCTGGTACTCCCATCTCTTTGAGGACTTACAATATTTTGTTGTGATCCACATATCCATAGGCTTTAATGTATTTGATGAAGCATAAATGGATGTTTGTCTGGTTTTGTTTTTCAAGAACTCCCTTGCTTCCTCCATAATCCAGCAATTGTTGGCAATTTGGTCTCTAGCTCATTTGCCTCTTTGAAAACCAGCCTGCTCCCCCATATTGCTGAAGTCTGCCATGAAGAATCTTAAGCACAATATTGCTGGTGTGTGAAATGAATTCAATTGTTCAATAATTTAAACATCTCTTGGCATTGACTTTCTTTAGGACTGGGACATAAACATTTTTTTCCAATCGAAAATCCAATGTTGAATTTTTCGAATTTGCTTGGCATATTGGGTACAGCACTTTAACAGCCTCATTTTTTAGGGTTTTGAATAGTTTATCTGGAATTTCATCAAGTCTGCAAGGCTTATTGTTAGCAATACTTCCTAAGGCCCAATTAACTTCATTGTCCAGGATGTCTGACTCCAGATCAGTAACCACACCATTGTGGTTACTGGTGATGTTAAGATCTTTCTTGTATAGTTCTTCTATGCATTCTTGCCACCTCTTCATAAATTCTTCTAATTGTTTTAATTCCTTTCCATTTTTTTCCCCTTTTATCAAGTCAATTTTTGAATGAAATGTTCCCTGGATATATCTAATGTTCTTAAAGTGATCCCTTATCTTTCCATTCTATTGTTTTCCTCTATTTCTTTGCAATGCACAGTGAAGAAAACCTTATCTCTCCTTGCTATTCTCTGGAATTCTGTATTCAGTTGGGTATATCCTTCCCTTTCTCCTTTCTCTTTCCCTTTCCTTGATTCCTCAGCTATTTGTAAAGCTTCATCAGACTGCCATTCTGCTTCTTTCTCTTCTTTTTCTTTGGAATGTTTTGTATTGCTGCCTCCTGTGTAATATTGTGAACCTCTGTCCATAGCTCTTCAAGCACCTTATCTACTAGATTTAATCTCTTAAATCTATTTCTCACCTCCATTTCATATTCATAAGGATGTTATTTGGGCCATACCTATATAGTCTACTGGTTTTCCCTACTTTCTTCACTTTAAGTTTGAATTTTACAACAAAAAGACCATTATCTCTAGGTCAGCTCCAGGTTTTGTTTTAACTGACTGTATAGTGCTTCAATATATATACATGCCTGTATATGACTTTGATATTGACCATCTGGTGATATCCATGTGTAGAGTTGCCTTTGGGGTTGTTGAAAAAGAGTATTTGCTATGACCAGCAAGTTATCTTAACAAAATTCCATTACTCTGCCCTGCCTCATTTTGTACTCCAAGGACAAACTTTCTTGTTAATCTAATTACTTTTTGATTTCCTGCTTTAGAATTCCAATCCTCTGTGATAAACGTGACATCATTTTTCATGTTATTTCTAGAAAATGTTGTAATTCTTCATAGAACAGATTAACTTTGGCCTCTTTGGTATAAATGATTGTAGCACAGACTTGTATTACTGTGATGCTTGGATTTTGAATAGATATTATTCTATGATTTTTGAGATATTATCCAGTACTGCTTTTCTCACCCTCTTATTGACTAGAAGGGCTATTCTGCCTCTTCTCAGGGATTCTTGCCCGAAGTAGTGTATGTAGCAACCACACAAATTAAATTCACACATTCCCATCCATTGAAGTTCATTGACAATAAAGGTGATATTTAATCTTTTCCATCTTTTGTTTGACCACATCTGGCTTATCTTGGTTCCCAGTACCTCTAAAATATAGGGCCAAAATGTTTGTCCAGTGCAAATATTCATTAGACAAGTGAATGAACAAAATAATGAAAGAATGAATGGACAGATGGATGAATAAATGGGAAATCATTTATTAAATACCCACTATTTTCAAAGTGGTATGCATGCTACATAACAAAACAAGACAATCCTTGCTCTCCAAGAGATTGTGTTCTTTTTAAAATTTTTATTAATATATTTATTTTTAGTTTTCTACATTCACTTACACAAGATTTTGAGTTCCAAATGTTCTCCCTATCTCTCCCCTCCCCCCACCCCAAGACGGCATGCATTTTGAATACCCCTTCCCCTAATCTGCTTTCCCTTTTATCAACCCCTCTTCTCTTAACCCCTTCCTTTTCTATTTTCCTCTAGGGGAGGATAGATTTCTATACCCCATTGCCTATATATCTTATTTCCCAGTTCTATGTAAAAACACTTTTTAACATTTGTTTTTAAAACTTTGGGTTCCAAATTCTCTCCCTTCCTCCTTTCCTCCCTCCCCACCCACCCTCATTGAGAAGGCAAGCAACTCAATAGAGGTTATACATGATTAGTCATGCAAAACACTTCCATAATAGTCATGTTGTAAAAAAATTATTATATTCCTTTCATCCTATCCTGCCCCCGGGTTCATTCTATTCTGTGTTTTGACTGTGTTCCTCCTCAGAATTGTTTGCTTCTGATTACCCCTCTCCCAATCTGCCCTCCCTTCTATCATACCCCAGCTCTCTTAGCCTCTTCCCCCTATTTTGCTGTAGGGTAAGATAGATTTCCATACCCATTTGAGTATGTATGTTATTCTCTCCTTAAGTCAAATCCAATGAGAGTAAGATTCACTCTTTTCCTCTCACCTTCCCCCACTTCCCCTCCACTCTAAAAGCTTTTTCTTGTCTGTTTTATGTGAGATAATTTACTCCATTCTACCTCTCCTTTTCTGCTTCTCCTAGTATAATCCTCTCTCACCTCTTAATTTTATTCTCTGGGTATCACCCCTTCATCTTCAACTCACCCTGTGCCCTCTATCTGTCTATCTATATCTATCTATCTATCTATCTATCTATCTATCTATCTATCTATCTATCTATCTACATACATACATTTTCCCCCTCCAACTACCCTAATACTGACAAAGGTCTCATGAGTTACAAATATCATCTTTCCATGTAGGAGTATAAATACTCCAACTTTAATAAGTCTGTTATTATTTCTTTCTTTTTACCTTTTCATACTTCTCTTGAGTCTTGTATTTGAAAGTCAATTTGTATTCAGCTCTGGTCTTTTCATTAAGAATGCTTGAAAATCTTCTATTTCACTGAATGCCACTCCCCCCCAAAGGATTATACTCAGTTTTGTTGGGCAGGTGATTCTTGGTTGTAAGCCTAGTTCCTTTGCCCTCCAAAATATCATATTCCAAGCCCTGCTTCTCTTTAATGTAGGAGTGTATTTTGGTTTTGTTTTGTTTTGTTTTGTTTTGTTTGCAGCTGTTCTCAGAGATACTTCTAGGGACCTGTAAATTTTCTGTTCTTCTATCAAGGGCAAGGTATTTACTACTTTCCTGGCCTGTGCTCTGGTCTATGAGTGATCACAAGCACTCTTTTCTGGCTTAGAACTGTGAGGAGGATTACCACCACCCCAAGCTTCACCATGCCAGCACTCTCCTTGCCCTGGGACTGCCACCCAAAACTGAGACCCAGATCCAAGCACAGGCAAAGCAACAGAATCCTGCTTCAGCACCAGCAAAGAGATTCCTGCAGTCCCCCATCTGATCAATCACTCAATCCCCCCTCCATCTGTGGTCTGAGAAGCAGCCGCTGCCACAGGGCTGTACCAAGACTGGGCTGGAGTAGCTCCTTTCTCACCATGGTCATAGAACTTTCCTACTGACTTTCTAAGTTGTCTTTGGTATTTGTGGATTGAGAAGTCTGGAAACCATCACAGGTCCCCTTGAGTCAGTCCCCTGAAGCCTTTTCCAGGTTCACCAAGGCAAGGTCTTTGCCTGCACAGCACATACTGAGCTGCGCTCCTCTTTCAGCCTTGTGCAACAGGTTTTTCCAATCAACCCTCCAGGTTGCCTTGGGCTGGAAATTTGTTTTATTCTGTCTTTTTGTCGGTTCTGCTGCTCTAGAATTTTAGAGCCATTTTTACAGGTATTTGGAGGTTTGGGGGAGAGCTCAAGGAAGTCACTGCTTTTATTCTGCCATCTTGGCTCTGCCCCTCAAGATTGTATTCTTATAGGGAGAGAAAATACATATAAGAGGTTTCAGTAGAAAGTCAAATGGCAAGGTACAGTGGCCTTAGGTTTCAGTATCAAAGTAGAAGGTGAATGCATCTTCTTGAATGTCACTTCCATTGATAAGACCATATCTATTTCTAATGTTGAATCATTTGATGGTTGAAAGAGTTCTAGAGATGATAACTTTCTTCTCCAAATGTTCAATAGTTGTGGAAACTGAGGGAGTGAGACTATGAAACATGCACTGGCAGCTTCCAGGTCCCATCTCCACAAAGGAGAAGGAATTTCTCTCAGTGGTGACTGTAGTGTTCAGATTTGAAGAAGGGCCATGGTATGGGGCCAGTTTAATTCTCTAACATTTAGGTAAGCATGATGGTTTTCATTGTATACACCACCTGAGGAGAAACTAATCTTTTCACAACCTGTATGACTTAACAAAAGTAAGATATCAAGTGGAATCTATAAGTTGCAATTAGATTATTAGATTTCTTTTTGTATTAGAAGCAAATGAGCTTCATTTTGTTGTACAGATAGTTCAAGGGCAAATAATTTTTATTTCATCTAAGGAAATGGCAAAGTCTTGCTCTTTATGCTTCTCTCCTTATTGATAATGTAGTTGCAGGTTACTTATAACAAGTGACACCAATTACCAAGCCTGATCACCTGGGATTGGTATTTGTCTTTGGAGATTAAAAATATAAGTAAATCTTTCTTACTCAATATGGCCTTCTTCAATGGTAGATACAGATACAACACACTTATATGATATCCAGCAGCAAAATATGGCAGATTTCTAAAAGTCTATTGGATAGTTAATAAATACATTGAGGAGACATGCCTGTAAGTATTGAGAGGGCAGAAATTTTCATGAAACTTCAGAAGGGCAAATTCTACCCTGTTCCTTCAGTCTGGCTAGAGTACAAAACTAAATGACCCAGTTTTACCTTCCAAGGGCATCATGGAAGTTGAAATATATATATTTTTCAACTAAACCCAAAGAGTAGAAAGGCCTGAAGAAATGCAAACATAATCTAAGACTTTTACTGACTGGTTGGTTATGATTCTTGATATGACACAAAAGAGCTGAAATAACTCTGGTCTATGGACTATGTCACAAAACAGCTATGAATTAGTCATATAATGGTTGAAACAGTGGAATTCCAACAAGCTGACCACATAGTGGAAAAGAACGCATAGCAACTTACTCCAACAACTCGTAGTTTAGCACAGAATGGACCCTAAAAAAAGACATTAGAAGACCAGATGATACTAGTCACTTAGGAGGAAAACAACAAGTAGAGAAATGACTCAGAGGGTAGTAGTACTTGGAGCATGAGTTATCCAGGTATATGTATTTCCCTGGTTAGTTGGAATCCCACTCCTAATGGTGGGATGGGATTTCATGGAAAAGGGTAAAATGTGAGTATGGAGAGCTCTTCCTCATTATTTATTATTTAGATATTATTTATTTTTTATTTATTCTATTTTAACAAAATGCTTTTTTACCCCTTGAAATTAAATTTTTGCTTTGGTCTGGTTACAAGAGGTATATCTTTGGGGCCAGTGAGCTATAAAAATTGAATAGCTGCTTACACAAAGCAAGAATTGAACCTGAAAATAACTTTTTGGGTTGGAGGATATTTGAAGATGATATGAGCTACAGACTTAGAAAAAAAATTCCCGGTATCTCTCATTTTGTGCAGGAAACATGAGAAGAGCTCTCCCCTAAAAATCTGCTAATTTTACTACTAATAGAGTAAAGTGATCTTTTTGGTATCTTTCCTCTGTGGTCCTCTATGTAAACTTAGATCACAGTGTGAGTATTTCATATGATCCCACATAGCTGCTTTGGGAGTTGAGCCATATAAAAGGTCAGAAGATGGCTGCACAATTTTATGGGTTTTTATGAAGTTATTTTTCACCAACTATAAATTAAGTAAAGCAACAAAACTCTTCTTTATAACTTATGGAGTAAGTGTGGATTGCGATGTCTTTTACGTAACATGTCTCTTCATTAAAATTTTCAATACTTTAGATGAAAGAGGTCTAAGAAAGAAATGAAGAATAGGTGCATATCAAAGCCTTCATTTGCAGAGGCCTGACAGTATTCTTAATTTGATAAATGGTTAATTTGATCCTTCATTTTGCTAGATCAAAGTCTATATACTAAATAATAAGAATTTTTAATCTCTCTTTTTAAATTTCGATCCAAATTTTAATTGGGGTTATTGGATAACTTGGGTGGTAATGACAGAAAAAATGCCTATCACTAAGAATGTCCACATTTTTCAAAATGAAAGCAAGGAAGAAAAACCCAAGTAAAATCCATAGCAGGAAAATGATAAGGAAAAAAAAAACTTTCTCATGTATCTATTCAAACTATAATTTACTTCCTAATGGATACAATCTTTGTATTAGAGGTTTGTGTCTCTAGATATATGCCTCAATAAATACTCAATTTAATGAAACCAGTAGGAACAGACTGAACTATGATAAGTATTAATCTTACAAATATATCTGAAAAAAATTCTGTTTAGATGAAGAAAAAAAATGTAATCCATTTTGGTTACATAATAGTGAGTCATTATCTAGCATAAAATGACATCTTACAAAAATACGTCTTTTACAATGGCATTTTAAAATGAGAAAGCTCTATTATTGCATCTTTAACTATTGCCATTGTGAGATTTAGCCCAAAGAATCTCACCTCAGCATACCAAAAGAAAAGGGGGGACAATTAAAATAACAACAGTAAATTATTAAGGTATAGTAAGAAGGAAAGTAGAAACATTTAAGTTAAAAAATGAACCAAGACTTTGAGGTCATGATTGTATACTAGGCACACACTAAAGGATGTGCTTTGGGAATTAAAAAAATAATAAAAAGGCCCTTATCCTTAAAGGACTTGTATTCTAGCACAGTAAGGACGTGTATAAGAAGAGATATAAAACAATTTAACTGTATAAAAATAGATTTGAGAAGGATTGCAGTAGCAGAGACAAAATCAGGTAATGCTTCATGCAAAAGTTGGTGCTTGCCTACCATGTTATTATAAGTGTTTTTGCCAAATGCTTTGCTGTTAACCCAGATATGTTTTTAACATTCTATTCATTCTAATTTGTTGACACTATCCCCAAAAGGGATTTAGGTTAATCTGGGCATAATGATTAATAAACCATGCCTTTATTAATGTGTTACAATTTTTCCACTTAGTGGAAATAATATCTTTGTCACCTAAGATATACAGAAGAGAAAGCATGTTAAATAAATTTTATTAAATTAAATACATTTTAATTGATATTCTCTCACTACATTTGTTATTTTTTTTTTTATGGTCCAGTCCTGACAAGCATTTCTGCTTTGAATTCTGTGATCTTTGGCCAGAACTCTTCTGTTATGAGTGTCCTATCCAGAACAGTTTGGAATGTGATATTCTTCTTCCATACAATATTTTGGCTCATCAAAGGGTGCATTCAGACAGCAAGTTGTCATTTGATCATGCATTTTACCAATGGTAAAGCTATCCTATCTTAAATTTTGTGACTACTGCTATTTCACTAGCTTCACCTCTTCTCCCTTCGGCCTCTGTTCGCCCATCAGGTTTGCTAACCTGAGACTTGCAGGCTTTGACAGTTGGCCCAGAAATACCTTTCTCAGAAGTAGTTATCTGTCTGTAGAAAGTGATTCCCAGATCCAGCTATGTGATTTAGTGGTAGATTTCTATCTTACAATTTGTCTCAAGTATTTTCCAAAATGTTAAAAGTAAAATTAATTTTAAACCACTTTAAAATATGTGCACTGGCAGTATGAGAATATGGGGTTTTTGAGAACCAATACTGAAAGAATAATACAATTCCAGAGGGGCTAGAGTTACTGTTAGAAGGCCTAGATTGGACACAGGAGTTAGGATTTTAACCACAATGATCTAATGGTTCACCCCTACCCTATTTCCCAAACTTTTAACTTGAAAATCCAACTGCCCATTAGACATATCAAACTATGTCTTGTAGACAACTCAACATGTCCAAAACTGAACTAATTAATTATCCTCACTCTCCCAACCATCCCTTCTCCTTAACTTCTTTATTGCTAGTTGAAGATTATCATCATTATCCTCCCAGTCATTCAGACTCATAACCTATGTGTAATCATTGACTCCTCTACTCTCATCCCCTACATTCAATCTGTTGACAAATCTTGTCCTTTTATGACATCTGTCATATAAGTCTCCTCTTTTCTGACACTACCACCACTCTGGTACAAGTCATTGTCACCTCATGCCTGGACTATTGCAATAACAAAAGAAATTCTGGTTTGTCACTTTGACTCAAGTCTGCACACTCTGATCCATAACCCACTTAGCTATCAAAATGAACTTCCTAAAATGCATGTCTGACCATATTACTCGCCACTTCAATAAACTCTAGTGGCTTCCTATTACCTTCAGGATCAAATATAAAATCCTACATTTGGTTTTTTTTAAAGTCGTACACCAGAGATGTCAAATACAAATAGAAACAGATAACTAAAAGTGACATAATTGACATAGAAAAGCACAAATAAACATTATGTTTTATTGTGTTAAACATTTCCCAATTACATTTTTATCTGGTTCCAGCTCCAATCATGAGTTTTTTCTGGATAATTTTCTGCTCTGCATAACCTGTCACCCTGCTTTTCTAGTCTTCTCACAACTTGTCCCCCCTCAGTGTATTCTGTGGTGATGTGACACTGGCATTCTTCCTGTTCTCATATCATACTCCATCTCTTGATTCTAGGTATTTCCGTTGTTTGTCTGCCATGCATGAGAGCTTTCTTTCTCATCTGACTCCAAGTTTCCCTGTCTTCCTTCAAGACTAAGCTAAAGTCCCACCTTCTGCAAGAAACTTTTCCCCAATTCTTCTTTATCTTAGTGCTTTCCCTTTGAGACTACCCCAACAATTTATTCTGTACACAATTTATACATTGTTTTTTGCATATCAGACTGTAAGTTACTTGAGAGCAGATATTGTTTTTTGCCTTTATCTTTATCCTTGGTTCTTAGCACAGTTCGAGGGATATAGTATGTACTTAATAAATGCTATTCAATTGAAAACAGTGGGAAAACAGAGTGAATGATTGGCCTCTGTACCATAGCTACAGCTTGTTCTGAACCTCTTAAATTTCTGATGTTGAGATTACCAAGGCAGATATAATTGGAATAGAAATTTCTGAGATTTAGGGGAAGATTTTAGGTTACATTTTATAATCAAAACAATGTTTTAGTTTGCACAGACTAAATTTAAAGAAAATGTCTGTAAGTGTCTGTAATCATATAATCTTTTTTGTGTGTGTGCTTTTTGATGAGGCAATTGGGTTTAAGTGACTTGCCCAGGGTCACACAGCTAGTAAGCATCATGTGTCTGACACTGGATTTGAACTCAGGTCCTTCTTATCCCAAGGCCAGAGTTCTATCCATTGTACCACCTAGCTGCCCCTTATAATCATATTATCTTAAAAAATTATTTATTCAATGTATTGGGAGTATTTTGTGTTCTGAATTATTTAAGCAAATGATTTAAAATTTTAAAAAGAGAAATATAGAAGGTAATTAGTATCAATATTGAATATGCTATTTTCATCTGAAAGTTTAATAAATTTAAATTACTTGTCACAAGGTGGACACGAAAAGAGTCCAGAAAGTATGTTAGTCAACAAATACTTGACATATTTCTCAAGCAAAGATGACTACCAAAATCAGTAGCATGGTAGAATATAAATTTCCTATAGAATGATGAATAATTATAAGTAGTATTGCCTAATAAAGTGGAGATAAGCAATGGAGAGAAAATTGATTTAAAGGAAGAATGACAAGATAGCCAAATAGGCAAAGTCATTTCCAAAGGATTCAAACATAAATGGAAAGAAAATGACAAAGAAAAGAAAAATAGGAAAAAAAATACATCTCTTTTAACAGTTTTCTCCATCAAAGAAAGGAGAACCATATTTTTAAGATATTAACTTCATAGTTCTCAAGGTGCTTATAAAAAGAAGTGTCATTAAAGAGAACAAAGATATGTAAAGTGACCAGATTGGATCAAGCATACAAAAAGGAGGTCCATGCTGGGAACAATACAATTGTGAGGAAGCAGAGACTGACATACAGGGCATGTTGAGGGGAAGATACCAAATGGCAAGGTGAAATTCTTAGACTTTGTCAATATCTGTCAATATCTGTCAATAAGAGAACATCAATAAATATTAACTTTTTTTGCATTTTCTTCTAACCACAAGGGTCATTTCTTCGTGAATAAAAGCCATTTTGTTTTTTCAGAGTTGGAATTCATAGTATCAGAGAGCTGTGTTGGACCCCAGAGAAAAACTAATCCAGTCTCTTAATTTTTTTTGCATATTTTATTAATTTATTTTGACTTATCAACAATCACTTCCATACGTTTTTGAATTGAATATTTTTCTCCCCCTTCCTCCCCACCTCCCTCCCAAAACAGTGCACAATCTGATATAGGCTATACATTTACATTCCTTTAAATGTATTTCACATTAATGAAGTTGTAAGTAAAAATTAAAGCAATTGGAGGAACTATCAGAAAGAGGAAACAAAACTCAACAGAAGAGAAAAAAAGATAGCGATTCAACTTTCACAGTTATGATTGTTATCTGCCTTTTTCTCCATCCTCCCCCCCCCGTTTATGCATTTCTTTCTCCTCTCTCCCTTCCTCCCCTCACCAGTACTTTGCTTTTGACCACTGCCTCCTTCAGTCTCTCCTCCCTTCTATTTCCCCCCTCCACCCTCTTCCCCTTTGCTCCCATTGCTTCTTCCCTCCCTTCCATCTACTCTCCCTTTTCTTTCCCCTTTTCCCTCCTACTGCCCATTGGGCAAGTTAGATTTCCATACCTAACTGATTATGTTATTCCCTTCTTGAGCCAAATCTGATGAGAGAAAGGTTCAAACAATGCTCACCCCTCCCTTCTTTCCCTCTACTGTAATAGGATTTTCTGTCTTTTCCTGGTAATATAATTTACCCTTATCTGCCTCCTCCTTTCTGGGTACATTTTCTAAGATCAGACTAATCCACTTACTTGGATCCATTTAACCCACTTGATTAGATTTTTTTTTATCATTACATCAAAGTCAACTAATATCCACCCCCTTTATGTATACTCCTTCAACATAGTGTAATAACAAATACAGTTCTCAAGAGTTGCAAGTGTCATCTTCCTTGTAGGGATGTAAACAGTCAGCCCTTATTAACAATATTTTTTATCTTTCTATACCATTTACCTTTTTATGTCTTTCTTGAATCTTGTACTTGAAGATCAAATTTTGTGTTGAGCTCTGGTCTTTTTATCAGGAAGGTTTGGAAGTACCCTATTTTTTGAACATCCATCTTCTCCCTTGAAAAATCATGCTCATTTTTGCAGGGTAGTTGATCCTTGGCTACAATCCAAGCTCCTTTGCCTTGGAATATCATGTTCCACCCTGGTCTTTTAATGTAGAAGCTGCAAGGTCCTGTGTAACCCTGACTATGGTTCCATGATATTTAAATTGTTTCTTCCTGGCTGCTTGCAGCACCTTCTCTTTCATCTGGTAATTTTGGAATTTTGCTATTATATTCCTTAGCATTGTCAGTTTGGGATCTCTTTTAGGTGGTGACTGGGGTATTCTTTCTATGGTTATTTTACCTTCTGGTTCTAAGACTTCAGGGCAGTTTTCCTTTATGATTTCCTAAAAGACACTGTCCAGGCTCTTTTTTTCATCATGATTTTCAGGTAGTCCAATAAGTTTTAAATTGTGTCTCCTCAATCGATTTTCTAGGTTGGTTGTTTTACCGATGAGGTATTTTAAGTTTCCATCCATTTTTTTTATTTTTTTGTTTCTGTTTGAGTGATTCTTGCTCTCATAGGGTCATTAGTTTCCATTTGTCCAATTCTAGTTTTTAATAGATTGTTTTCTTCTGTTAGTTTTTATACTTCCTTCTTCAACTGGCCAATTGTATTTTTAAGGGATTTGTTTTCTTCAGTGTACTTTTTTTCCAATTGGCCAATTGTATTTTTTAAGGACCCTTCAACCTCTCTCATTAAACTTTGAAAATCCTTCTTGAGCTCTTCTAAGAAGGCTTTTTGGCCTTCAGACCAGTTCATTATTCCCTTTTGATGTTGCAGATGTGGGTTTATTGACAATGTTGTCCTCTTCAGAATTTCTGTCTCAATCTTCACTCTTCTCATAATATGAATCTATGATATGTTTCTTTTTACTTATGGTTTCTTTATTTCCTGTCCTTTAAAGAGATTGAGCTCTCCTGCTGGGGAACAGAGGGCACCGACCCAAGCTTCTTGTGTTGGGAGCCTAGGTCTTAGTCATTGGCTTTGTATGCTGGGGCCTCTTATGTTGGCAATTGGAGGCTGTAGGGTTCTGGCAGCTTACCTCATGTTGGGCTGGAATCAGCCAGGCTGGAACTTTCAGGCAATTCTAGGTTGCCTGCTTTTCCTTTCCTTCAGCTTTCTTCAGCTCCCTTTAGGTAGATACTACAGGGTGTTTATCTGCCTGGGGCCCCTTGCAATGCTGCCTCCCTCATTTCTGCTAATGTACTGGGAGATTCCTTTGTGGTAGAGTGCCAAGGCACCTGGTATTTTTCTGAGCTGGTTTCCACCAGTTCCCAGCCCTCACTGAGGCACTCTGAGGTCCAGGTGTTGGTGTGTGCCTGTTCTACCATCTGGGGCTTCAGGATCTCCTCCTGGTTGACAACTGGATTGGAATCAGCAAGGCTGGGACTTTAGGAAGACTCTAGGTTGTTTTCTTCAGCTCCTTTCAGATGAATGCTACAGGGCGCTTATGTGCCTGGAGCCCTTTGTTGTGCTGCTTCCCTTATTTTTGCTGAGGCACTGGGAGACTGGTTTACTGGGTTGCTGCACTGCTGTTCCCTTTATTTCTTCTAGTTCAGCTGTTCCAGGGTTTTTCTTTTCTAGGGTGATATTTTCTGGGTTTTCAGAGGTTCATTGGGGAGGGTGAGAGCAACTATCTTTTTACTCCACCATCTTGGCTCCCGGAAGCAGAAGTCAATAAAAGGCATCTTGAATGAGGCTAATGAGTATCAAAGAAAAAGACTTTCAAAACCAGTTTTCAACAATTCTCCATGTCTTTTGCATCTCACAACTAATTGAAATATGAAGAGAATACAAATTCCTGGCATGCTTACTGTTCATTGATTTTAAAATATCTGAATTTTTAGAACGAAACTCATCTTTCTAAGCTTTTTACAGCAACCGAGATCATTCAGGGTACCTTGCAAAATATAGTAGAAATAACTGATTGCTGACTCTCTGAAAATTTTTAATAAAATATGAGACATAAAATGAGAAGACATATGTTTGCCAAAGGTAGCTCTAACTTTGATGGAGTAGCTCCAACTTAGAATAAAAAAAAGAATTGATTTTGGATGATGCTTTCCAGAAGTTCCTACTTAAGGAAAACATTGTATTGATAGGCATATGCCCCAGGGGCCTACACGACCTTCTGAAAAAAAAAAATGTAAACTCTTGAAGTAGTTTAGCCTATCCATTCACACCAGAGACAATATATTATACAAGTTCAAGATGCATTTTCATAGATGTTCTATAGATCTTTGAAAGTCAGTTTAGGTAAACAATGATCTGAGCTCAGAGTTGAAGGAAACAGAGAAACTAATCTGGCTTGTTTTTGGAAATAGGAAAGCTTTATTACTGACCTCAAGCTTTTCAAAAAAGCAAAGGCCCACTTTTTCTATACTAACACTTTTTACCAGTGTTGCTATATTGTAGCAAGACGTGGAAACCCATTTCTTCCAAACTCCAGTGCCTGGGAGAAAGTACTTTAATATTCAAATGTAACAAAGATTTCATGAGTTTCCTTCAAAGATACTCATTGCAAATCATCAATTCCTACTCTATCCTGTGTGCCTCTTATCCATGGTCTCCCAAAAGTTTATTGTAGGTGATGGACTGAACATAATGGAAGTCTTCTTCATGTTTTTCAACATCAAGAAGGTACCAATGGATCATTCTAACTCTCTACAAATCATCCTTTTCTCTTGACATATGATCTTTTAATCTTACTTTCTTACATTTCCTTGATGACATTTCCTTCCTTTACTCCTGTTCTTTCTTGTACATGTTCAGATTTTTGCATAGTTCTTTATTGGTTATCTGGTACAGTCTGCTCACAACCACTATATGCCTCTTCACTGCACTCTGTTATACTCATCTTTAGAGTTCTGGAGGAAATAATGACACTGAAATGAGTCCAAGGGTTTGATTCTATTAACACACAGTTTTCCTTGGACAAGACCATCTGAACTTCTTCATTCACAGGGAAGCCATTGTCACTTGGATGTTGTTGCAGTTCATTTAGTTGAACCCCAAAACTTTTCAGTTTTTCAACAAGGAAACTGAGGCCTAGGAGAGTTGAAATTACTTTCCTTGGGTCCCAAAGCTTGGCAAAGCCAGAAATTGAACACTTTCAGTACAAATAAATGTTTTAGGGGGTTAGAAGGGTGGTATACAATTTTATCTTCACCTCTAAAGTAAAGCAAGTTTGGAATTTTTTTTTCATTTCAAAGAAAGTATCTGAGTGGACAAGTCTCCTAGTCTTCCCAGAACAGCAGTTAAAAATCCATTCTGTGGTTTTAAGCAAAGTTCACTTGATTGTAGGTCAGTACCCGGTGGATAAATCACAAAATTGCTGCAAATAATGTACATGATTTGCTCTTCTCCCTGCTGAGGAGAAGCTCTGAACCAAGAGACCATGAAGTAAGAATTGTTTTCTCTCCCTCAGGGTTAATGCCCCTGTCACAGCTGAAGTCACTGTCAAGGAAATACAGTGAAGTGGTTTGAAATGTGGCTGTTTACATCCATTTGCCACAGGCAGGCAAAAACAAATGATTGGGGCTTCCATACATGCCAATTAGAGTGCATTTATTGTACTCCAGTATATGGGGTAATGAAGGGAACAGCAAGGAGTCCTTTGGCAAAGTATTATAGAGCAAATGCACAGCCTTTTGGTATCCTCTCTTCATCACTAAGGACTTGAAGGGCAGCCGAAGTGGCATGTTTTGGCTGCTATGCGATCATAAGCTTTCCTACTTTATAGAATTAGGCTGTGGCCCTCCTGCTGCTAGAATTATCTTCCTGAATCACCATTTTCATCATGTCATGCCTGTTCAAGAACTGATAGTAAATGGCTCCCTGGTGCCTACATTATTAAATTCAAGTGCTTCACCTCAGCCTTCAACTCTCCACCAACTTCCTCTCTTTCTCTGCATTTCCTGATCACAGCTCCTTCAGTCAATTCAAACCAATTGGCTTAGTGTTCTTTGACATAGCTTGCTGGGTCCTTTCACTATACCTTTTCTCACAATAGCCCTTCAACCCAGAAAAGCCTCTCTTCTCCTTTCCAACAATCCATCTCATCTGAATCTTTATCATTGAACTGAAAATGCATTTTCTCTGGGAAATCTTCATCGACTAACCTTACTCTGACCCAGATTACTCCTTTTTCATTTATGCAGTGATTCTTCCACAAAACATCCTTTTACTTCACTGAGAAAATTGAGACCACATAAATGGAATGTTCTTAACTGACATCCTCCATTTCTCAAGATTTCATCACAGAATCATTCGTTATTATTTTCTTACCTCCTTTAGGGAAAGAGGTATCCCAAATCCTTACAAAGGCTAATCCATCTATATCTGTTCACTTGATCACATCTTTTTTTTTTTGCCTTTAGCAAGACATTGTTTCAATGATAATCCATTCCCTGTCATTCATTTCTCCCTCTTAATTGGCTTGTTCCTTTCTACCCAGAATTATTAGAAACTAACAAACTTTTATTAAACATAAGACACTAGCGGTCGTTAAAAGTTTACCTATGACACAAGCTCTGTCCCTGCGGAAACTTCAATATTGTATGGGATATAGATAGATAGATAGATAGATAGATAGATAGATAGATAGATAGAGATAGATAGATAGATATACATATATGAAATATAAAAATGTTGTTGGTGTAGGTAAATAAGATACTAATCATCAGCTTTCTATGGACTTTTGCATAAGGGATTTACATGGGTGTCAGTGGGCATCATAAGTGTGAAAAGAACTGAAATTATTTCTTTACCCTAAGGCAAATACAAGTATAGACTGAGAGCTCCTAAATGGCAGTAGAAGAAATATTCAAAAGATAAACAGTATCTGAGGGTTTTCATTTTCCCTACTTGGTCAGATATGTGTGGATGTACAGGGGTATATATTTCAAGAGAAAAGGAATGAGTTTTTCAGAGCTTAGACATCAGCTTATGCAGCATCTTAACTAGCAAGATACAACACAATTATTAATCAGGAAATGGCAGAACTTCTGCAAAGATTTCCAGAATAAACCAGCAGAGAGAGAATGTAGGCAGCTCTATAACACATCTATTTTTCTCCTATTCACAGTGCAGTAAGTTTTGTATGTGTGTAATCTTACATTATAGGGTGTTGGGGGTAGGGAGGAATCTCTCATCATTCTTGTTGCTATGCCATCTACTTAAATATTTTACTTTGAACTAATATATCCTCTCTTGGAATAGAAACTCATTATGAATCCTTATGTTTCAAGTGTAAATAACATATGATTGGATTCTAAACTATGCTGCTAGCTTCCTCCATTTTGTGGGTGAGTTTATCCCCTTTGTCTTCAATCATATGATTGTAAATTGTGTCTTTTCTGGAATCATAATCTCTAATAATTTGTCTTCTATTTTATCTCCTCTCTTCTCTTTTCAAGGAATTGATTAGGGAAACTAAAGAATCTCACGTACACTAATAATGTATAATTATAGTAGTCTGTGCCTATTTTCTTGCCTAGATTCTTCTCTTCACCAAGTCCAGATTCAGGCCCCAAGCTCTTCTACATTTTGCCATTTCCTTTTCCTCACCTCTTGTGGTCATTCAGTTACCAAATCCTGCTGATTCTGATTTATGCCAAAAAAAAAAATATATTTTCACCAAGTAATCAACTAGAACTATTCCAATTGCTAGAACTGAGTTCACTATATTACAAAGAGCTGGAAGTGAAAGATAGACATTCTAGTGTCTTTAAGTTTTTTTCCCCATAGAGAAAGATGAAAAATTCTGTTCCTATCTTTAGCCTTGAGTATAAACATTTTCTGTATTTTTGTTATACAAATAAAGCCATTCTCATGCTTGATATCTTTTTAGCTTGAATGTTTGCCACTTAGGGCCTATAAACTAAAGGCTAACAGTCCTCTAGAAGGAATGTGAATCTCACACATTGTGTTCAAGAGGGTTTATATAATCCTTTTTGCACCCTCATGTTAGGGAGATATCCTGATAAGAGGGATACATATTATTGTAAATTTATATCACTACATTTCATGTGTACATGAGATGTGAGTGAGGCAATACAATACAATATATAAAATTCTGAATTTGAACTCAAGAAAACCTAGTTTCAAATCCCACATCAGACACTACTTAAGCATGATACTCTGGGTAAGCCTGTCACTAGTTTTAAAAAGGAAAGTTCATGAGTAGAAAAGATCAGTTGAAATAATATCCAGAAACAATAAACCATAGCAGCAGAGTATTAAAAAAAAAAGTCACCAACTACTAAGGGAACTAGAAAGTGATCTGGAAGAAGTTAGGTTAGACTGACATTTCATATCTCATACATATAAAAAATGAGCTCTGGATGGGAACGTGATCTAAATACAAAATATCACCTCATCAACAAGGTAGGAGCAATGTGAGATAATAGAGAGGCAACTTAGAAGCCAGGAAAACCTGAGTCCCAGCTTTACTTCTGCCAGATTATAGTTGTCTGAAATACTGGCTGTGTGACACTGTGACACTGGCAAGTCACTTAACCTCTCAGTGTTATGAGGTGAAGATGTCCAATACATTTTCCATGGGTCACATGCAGCCTATGATATTCCTGAGCTTAGTCCAGGCCAAATTGAAACATTATTGGGAAATACCAAAATAAATAAAAATGTAATAAAATGGTGTGTGTGTGTGTGTGTATGTGTGTGTGTAATTGTAGTTTTCTAAATATGTGGCTCACAGGGTACCTTATGGGTGATTTAGTGGCCCCTGTTTCTATTTGAGTTTGACACCACTGTTTTAAGTAACTCTTTAAGACTTCAGAGAAGGTGGTGATCTGTACTGGTAAAAGGAGTATCCTTTGTTTAAACAATAGCAACAAAAATCCTAGGACTAGTCCCTATGCCTCTTCTAAAAAAAGTCAAGGAGAAAAGAAGGCAATATTTTTCACACTCCTTGATAGGGGAGCAGGTTATTAGCAAACATGGGATAAATATGATTATAAAAGATAAAATGGATAATTTTGATAATTTAATTTTGATTGTATAAAATTGATTTTTTTGCACAAACAAAATCAATGCAGTTAGGATTAAAAGAAAAATCATCAATAAGAAAAATCAGTGTTTCAAACTTTTCCAGATATCTGATATTCAAGTTATACTATGAGTTTATCTAAGCTTATGAGAATAAAAATTATTGACTAACAGATAAATGATCAAAAGATATGAACAGATAATTTTCAAAAGAAGAAATGCTATAAACAACCAATAATAAGGGAAATGATTTTTTAAAAATATATGACTTTCTATTCTATGTCCATTAGAGTGGCAAGGACATAAAAAGGGAAAATGACAATTTCTGAAGGTATTGCTATATAGTAATAAATGATTTGTGCTGCTCTGAATTGGACCAATTATTCACAAAAATGATGTGGAAGTTTACCAGAAAAGTCTTTAAAATGCACAAACCATTTGGCTTAGTGTTAACTATATTTCTAAAAGAGATGAAAGACAAAATAAAAGACATATATGCATAAAAACATTAATGGCAGTACCTTCTATTTTAACAAAGAACTAAAAACTAAGTGTTCCCTATTAATTGTAGAGAGACTGAATAAATTATGGTATATGAGATAAAAATATCAAAAGAGACAGATCCAGTGAAACCTAGATAAAATAAATTGCATGAACTGATGCAGGATGAAGTGAGCAGAATGAAGAAAACAATTCATATCATGATAATAATGCAAAGGAAAAGAACTTTGAAAAATTTAAGAACTGTGAAAAATATAGTGTTTAACCATGAGTTTGGAAAACAGTATAAAACATATCTCCTGCCCCTGTACAGAGAAGTGATAAATGAGAGGTGCAGAATATGGCATATAGTTTCATACAAGGGTAATGTGTACATTTTTTATAATTGACCCTACTTCTATGTTAAAAAATAATTTCTGTAATTTTTTAGAGGAAGGGGAATTGATGAGTAATAGTGATGCAAAAAAATACAACATAAATCTTTAGATAGATAAGCAGAAAGCATTTCTGGGGAGGGGGGGAAGACAAACAAGTAGTTCAGTTTTGTTACTACTATGTTACACTTTAAAAAATAAAATCTATGTATAATAGAAATTCCTATTTTCATCTCTATTCCTCTTTTCTGTGTTTTGCATGTATTAAAATGTTCACAATAAAAAGAAAACTTTAAAAAATATATACATATATTTAAAAACACTCAAGTTGAAATAATTTATTATATAATGTGACTGGACTAAATATAGATTTTAGTCCAAAGTACATTAACAGCAGGCTGCATTCTTTCTAATTGTTTACCTCCTCATTCACCTGCTCATTAACATCAAAAGAGTTGCCAAATGGGCCCAACATTTACCGTGTGCCTTACCACATTAATTTTTTATATTGAGTTTGCCAGGCTGTAAAACTCTAGATCTTCGGTCCTATCACCTAAAGACTAAGGCAGTCACAGGCAAAGTAAGACAGTCTCTTTGAAAAAAAAAAAGACAGTAAAATAATGTTACTTTATATAATTTGTGCTGTAGTCTTTCTATGTTTCAATATATATGACATTAGTTAATAAGGTGTTTCATTTGATGAATTTCAGCCATTATTTAAAGTAAAATGAACCTTCTAGAATCACTCCAATTTTCATTTTAAATCATATCTTCTACTTCTCCTCATCAAATCATGCTATTAAAAAACAACTCATTTATAGAGAACTTCTGGTTTAAAGTACGCATTCCTTTCTGAAATCTTATGAGGTAGATAACTTGAAATATATTGACACATAGATTATCTATCATAGAGGCTTGGAGGCCACCCATAAAATTCCCCAGCTTTGTTGAACCAAATTAAAATGTAATTGAGAAATGTTTAACAAAATAAATAAAATCTAATAAAATGCACATAATTTTAAATTGTGGCTTCTTAGTCCACATGTGGCCGGTAAACATATGTTTCTATTTGAGTTTGATACTACCATAGCTATTGCACACAGTTTTCTGAAACAGAACACTCTATTTTTACTAATGAAGGAACTGGAGCAAAATGAATTAAAGTTTAAATTTAAGTCATTTAAATTCAGATATCCTGTTTCCTAACCCAGGGAATATCTGCACCCCTTGCTTCCCAAGTTCACTGCACTTTAGCCAAACTAAACAACTCACAACCCCCTTGATTGTATACACAATCAGCAGCACAGACTAATCTGCTGCTGCTGCTGACTATGGTACTTCTTGTGACCAAGACAAAATTATCCTAATGTGTAAATATGTATGTATTTATGTTATATAATTAATTTATTTTAATCTTAAATACTGCAACTCATAAAACACAATAAGAAAAGAAAAAGAAACATTAAAAAAGAGGATTCAAAATATACATCAATAAATTTTCATTTCAAGAAAGCCTATATATTGAATACTACACATTGTGTTCAGAGCTGTCCATACTTTCTTTGCTTCCCTCTAAATTTTCTTTTGTTCTCCTCTGTTAGCTTTTTACTTTGTTCTTTTCCCCCTTCCTCCCCTCACTCCCACAAGAAGGTTACAATTAAGTGAGAATATACCCACACACACATATATACATATACACACACACACAAACATATATATACAGACACACACATACGTACTCTTAGATATTTATAATTATAAGCATATCTAGACACATGCATTCATATGTATCTATGTAAGAGTGTACTATACTTGTTTGTCCTCTGTCTCTCTGAGGGTGGTTAACATCTTTCTTGAAAAGTTTAAATCTTTACATATTTTTCTAAGTCTACCAACTTATCATTTTCTAAACCACAGCAATATTCCCACCTTATACTGTCTAGTTATGTTAAATAGTCTAAAACAATATTGGTTAATATGGCTAACATATAGTGCAGTTTTCTTATTTTTCTCTTTTGATTAAATCTATTTTAACTTTAACTTTGTCTGAGATCATGATTACTACCCATGTTTTTTCCCTAATAAATTCTATTCCTGATCTTTATTTTACATTTGTGTATATGTCTTATTTTCTGTCCCTATTAGTTCTACTTTACATCTATCAGTTACCTTGCCCTCCTATTAACCTACTCTCCTCCAAAGACTCCTCCCTTATCCTCTCCCCTCAATCTTTCCCTTTCCCTTCTTGCTTCTTTCTGAATTTAGAGACTTTTATACCTTTCCAAATATGTGTTATTTTCTCTTTATCCCATTCCCTTTAATCTAGACACCCTTTTATACACCACTTTCTGCTATTCCCTCAACCTTGTTATTTCTTTATAAATTTAGAAAACTTTTATCCCTTTGTAAATATATACACACACACACACACAACACACACACACACACACACACACACACACATATATATATATATATATATATATATATATATATATATATATGTATGTATGTATATATATTGTTCTCAATTTAACCCACATCTGATGTGGTAGGGTTCCCTCTAAAAACCTCTGCCTTATCTTCACCCCACTCCCTATCCCCTTAGCCTGTTATTTCTTTCTGAATTTAGATGACTTTTATACCCTTCTAGATACATATGTATTGTTCTTTCTTTAACCCATTGCCAGTGAAAGTAGGGTTCCATAACTTCCTGCCCTCCTCCCCCATCTAATTCCTCTGTGTCAGTTCTTCCTTTCACACCTAATTTTTTATAAAATCATTACTCTTTTTTTACCTTCTCCTAAATGGTTTTACTCTTTAACATCACATCACACTCAGGTATACCCCAATCTTTCTTTTGAACTACCCAATTACTAATAACAATCTTAGAAATTCGTTTTTCATTTCCTCATATAAAAAGTAAACAGTCTGTCCTTATTGAGTCCCTTGTAATTAGTCTTTGATGTGTAACTTGTATTTCTCTTGGATCTTGTATGTCAAATTTTCTATTAAGTTCAAGGTTTTGTTTCATCTGTTTTTTTTTTCAATGAAATGCTGGAAGTTGTTAATTCATTGAATATCCTTTTTTCCATTCAGGATTATGCTTAACTGTGCTAGGTATGATATTTTCAGCTGCAAACTCCAGTTATTTTGCTCTTTGATATATAGTGTTCCAAGACCTGTGATCTTTTAGGATAGCTGCTTCTGGGTCTTGTGCAGTTCTAAATGTGGCTGCACTATATTTGAATTGTTTGTTTTTCTTGTTGTTTATAATATTACCTCCTTGAGCTAGGGGTTTTGGAATTTGAATAAGATATTACTATAGATTTTCCTTGTAGGATCTCTTTCAGGTGGTGATGAGTAGACTTTTTTTCTATTTCTACATTCCCCTCTTGTTCTAAGGCTGCAGGACAATTGTCTTTAATTATTTCTTGTATTATTTTGTCAAGATTTTATTTTTGATTAAAGCTTTCAGGTAGTCCAATTATTCTTATGTTTTCCTTGCTTGATGTGTTCTCTAGATCAGTTATTTTTCTTATGTTTTACATTCTCTTCTAATTTGTTCATTCTTCATATTTTATTTTATTATTTCTTGGTCTCTTATAACTTCACTGGCTTCCCTTTGCCCAATTCTAATTTTCAAATAGTTGTATTCTTCCTTAAGATTCTGGATCTCCTTTTCCAGTTGATTGACTTTCTTTTCATGATCTTCTTTTTTTCTTGGATTGTTCTTTTTTTAAAATTTTTCCTCAATCTCTCTTATCTGATTTTTAAAGTCTTTTTAAAGTTCTTCTGGGAATTCTTTTTGGGCTGGTGACCATTTGACATGCTTTGGGATAGGAGACACTTTTTTTGTTTCAATATCCTCTTCTGAGGATGAAAACCAATCTTCTCTATTCCCATAGTGACTTTCTATATTTAGGTTCTTTCTCCTTTGCCTGCTCATTGTTTTTTTTTTTTTTACTTGTAACAGCTTATTATTGTAATCACCTCTAGTCCTAGAGTATGGTGGATGGTGCCTCTCACCTCAGATCCTCCTTCAATTCTCCCCACTGGCATGAAACCAAAACCAAGAAATCTACCCTCCTGTAAGTGCCCACAGCCAGTGGCATCCCTACCCCACTGCTTCTACACTCACCAGACATGTGCTGGTTTCTTCTCGCCCACAGCTGCATCTCAACAGTACAGGTAGACTTGGCATCCCTTATCAGCAGACATTTCTTCAATTTTCTCCCACTCAGATGCCCAGCTCCCCACACTGTCCAGGAGGTGAAAATTCCTTTGGCTCAGCCAAGGTTACCTCCCAACCTGGCTAGCCCCAGGGCTCACTCCTTGTTCTTTCAGTGGAACTAGCCTGTAAATGTATATACTTCACAGGCATCAAACTTCAGTCCTGGGAGTGTTCTTGAGATATTCTCAGGTTGTCCCAGAAGGACCACTCTTCTTCCCCAACTCTTATTTATTTTTATTGCTTTACATTCTACATTTTGCCTTGTTTGTGGGGAAAATCTGGAGAGCTTGGAATTTTCTGCCTTACTCTGCCATCTTCCCAGAATCCTCTCTATGAATATATATTCTTGAGGGCTGCTTAGTTAGTTTCACTTTAAAGAGAAGTTTAGATAGCAGCATATTCATTTCTTACATAGTTGTTCTCCCAAATACTAGACAAAGTGGGATATTAGAATTATACTCACGGCTTTCCCAGACTAGCCTTACAACTTTTGTGAGTAGTCAACAATCTGCAGCAAATGTCCAGCTGGGATCTCACCTTCACATAATTCCAGCTTGAAAAAGGTACATACCAAAAAACTGAATTCTTCCACTGGAATTTGATTTTCCCAGGAAAATTAATGATGACACCTATCTCCTCTAAACTGGTACCTGGGATACTGGCCCAAAAGCAAGCAAACACACACACACACACACACACACACACACACACACACACACACACACACGGTAAAGGACCCAGAGTAATTATACCAACTTATGTGGGGATCCAGGGAAGCTAGGCATCACACTTCATAAAGCACCACACCTTGAGTCAGGAAGACCTAAGTTCAAATGTAGCCTCAGACACTTACTAGCTGTGTGACTCTGAGCAAGTCATTTAACCTCTTTTGCTTCAGTTTCCTAATCTGTAAAATGAACTGGAGAAGGAAATGGCAAACCACTTCTATATCTTTGCCAAGAGAACCCCAAATGGGATTACTAAGAGTCAGACATGGCTGAAACAACTGAACAACAACAAATGTGTTGATCTTTCTCTGCTTATCTATACTTTGTGTATTTAGCTATGCTTGGGGGGTTTCTTATAACAATGAATTTTTTAAAGTGTTACTCTTTTTTTTAAGTTTTTAAACCAAAAACAATTTAAACACCAACATTTATGTACTCTTCATGGTTACTCAGCAAATGTGGTAGAGTCATGAATCAGAACCAAAGGGACATATAAGACTGTGGCACAAGATGAGATGTGTTTTCTCTGAAGCCATTGATTTGGTATATAAATTATAGCAAACTAAAACAAAAAATAGGTACATAGATGGATAGATAGATGGGCAGATAGCAGATGAATAAATAGAATAATAAAAGACCTTTAGGTACTTCAAGTACAGACTTCTTCAGTAGAATGCACCTGAACATAAATTCCCTAGCATTATTTCAATCAAATATATGACTACAATTTCAATGGAGTTGCATAATATACTCATTTAATCTATAAGGATTCAACTTCATGTGTTTAGTGAAGTTGGAAAAGGTAGAGAGAGATTTAAATAGTGCAGTAGACTGCTTCCTGCTACCTTTCCAATCAATAAACATAAGCCCTGAGGCAGCATAAGGTGGTATAGGGAGACACATGAATCTTTCTCTCAGTCCCCTGAACCTTCTAAAGACAAGATAAGGATAGTGGGGATGGGTCAAGACAGCAGGAGATAATTGTTCAAAATGGTTCAGGTCTCTGTCTGATTGGTCCAATCTTTAGAGAAGAAACTCCTAGGGGATCTCTAGATAGATTTCATGTGGTCCATGAACTTGGATAGGGAAAAAATACATCTTTATTTCAATAGAATTAGTTTTTTTTTAAAACCTAAGAATTTTATATATTTTTAAAAATATTCTGAGCGGGTATCTAAAGTCTTCACCACATGGTCCATGTCACAGGAAAAAAAAAAAAACAATCTTTATTCTGAAGTTAAAGATCCAGACCGATCTATTGTATTTTGTGGGTGATTTACAAGATTCAAGAGAGTGAATAATTTCGATTGTTTTAATTTGATTTGATTTGAATTGATTCTTACACTCTGACTTTGGAACCTAATCCTTGTCTAAGCAACTACATTATAACTCCCCAAAGAACTGGATTTAAAAGTCATTTAACCTCTTTGTGCTTCAGTTTCCTTATTTGGAAGATGAAGATGGACTTGGTAAACTCTAAGTTTACTTGCAGTTCTAAATCCATGATCACATAATCCCATGATCTTATAATCATTTGATAGCATCAATGGGCTGGGGCTTTGGCACCACAGACCTTTGGGGATAGGAACGGCAGCAACTTTGCAACTTGTTTCTAGGCATGAGATAGTGCTGTCCGTTTTCACAAGATCTCCCACAACTCCCCAGGCACATGAATTCATCCTACAGCTAGTAGTGAATTTGTCAGTGCAAAACTACTATCAGCATTCAAGAACAAGAAACAGAAAAGGGATTCTTAACTGGAGATGTTTATACTTTATACTCCTCTACACACATGCCTTTTAGAGTTCTGGAGATTTCTCCAGAACTTTGCTGCTCTGGGCATTTGGACAGGAATATGTCATTACAAGATTGCATTCTGTGAGGAATACACCTCTTAAGTATCTGGTGCTATAGCTCTCCTTCCCAGTGTTGAGCTATGGGGATCCTGAACATAGCCAGGGAAAGCTTCTACCAGCCTAGAATATGCATTTCATTTAACCTGTGTCCCCTCATGATCCTTGTCATTCTCTGAGTTCATTTTTTAGTTAAAAGCAATTGGAGGTAAGAACCTTAGATGAAAAATGCATCAAAAATTTGTCCACTCCTAGACTTCCAACAAAATCAGGGATATATTGCTAAATGTTTAGCAACTGTCTCTCCCAGGGAACAAATGTATTTACAGCACATTTTTAAAGTTTGATCTGGTTCTACAGTATTTTCTCCATCACTTTAAGTTTGGACAATCAACAATACAGTAAATTAAGCCTTGATTGGTAGCATTTGCATATTACCATGTTGTTAATGCTTCCACTAAAAAGTTAACTTGGCTCTAAATGCTAGGTATGAGCTGGTTCCAGCACATCCTAGGTACCTCATCTGAAATTTTACCCTTGTCAATAATTAGTGGTCAAAGAGAAAGAGTACTTGTACTTTTCTGCTCCTTTCCCTAATTCACTTTTATTTATTCAGATTACTTTCCCCTCCCCTCCCATCAGTCTCCAAATGTGTTGTTTCCCCATCCTCCAAGGCCCAGCTCAGACACCAGCTCCCTTAAGAAGCCTTCCCTGGCACTTCCAATAAGCATTGATCTAAGACTGTCACTGGACATATGAGTGAGGCTGGATGTGAAAGGCTTTGAATGCTAAATATAGGATTTTTTATTTCATCCTGGAGGTAAATGAAAGCCATTAGGCTTTATTAAATAGAAGGTTGACATGGTCACATTTACGAGTTAGGTAGATCAGTTTAACAGCTGAGTGGAGAATGGATTGTACTGGGGAGAAATGAGATAGGCAGACAAACTAGAAGACTGTATCTTTAGCTTGGGCATGAGGTGTTTGAGAGCCTAAACAAAGTTTATGGCACCATCAGAAGAGAAAAGAGCTTTATACAAAGAAAAGAGATGTTACAAAGACAGAATTGATAGGATTTTACAAAGGACTAGATATAGGTAGTAAAAATGGAGAGTCAATGATGATGTCTAAGTTTTGAGCCTGTATGACTGGGAACCTGGTGGTGTCCTCCATAGTGATAGGAAAGTTAAAGAGGGCAGGGCTTCAGGGCAAGGATAATGAATTTACTTTTAGATATTTTGAGTTTAAGATGTCAATGGGACATTCTGTTTGAAATAGTAAAAATTAATGGAGTTGTGAACCTATAGGTTAGGAGAAATATTAGGGATAAATAAATTGATCTGAGAATCATCAGGACAGAGATGATGATTGGATCCATGAGAGCTAATGAGATCACCAAACGAAAGCATGTGTGTGTCTCACACACACACACACACACACACCACACACACACACACACATATATGGAGAGAGAAAGAGATAGAAACAGAGACCCAGAGAGAAACACACACAGAGAAAGAGAGAGACATACAGAGAAAGAGAAGATGGTCCAGCACATAGGCTTATATGACATGCACAATTATTAAGTGAGACCTGGATAAAGATTCAACAGAGGTTCCAGTTTCTTTCAAAACTCCATTCAAGCTCTACTTTCTTATATGAAGCCTTTTGTAATTCTCCCTAGTTGCTGCCCAAAGTTAAATTGTATCTATTGTGTATATAGATAGAAATACAGTCATAATGTATGCCTCTATATGTGCATACTATCTTTTTCATTAGATTGCAAGGTTTTAGAGTACAGGAACTACTTCATATTTGTATTCCTATGTCTAGTAGCTGGCACAGCTATCCCTGTCCCAATATATTTGATGCAGTTAATCATTCAGTGCCCAAGGGTGCAAACAAACTATGCTTTTGCTAAAAAATATTTCAATACCCTCAGGTAAAAGCAATTTTTAAGGCAGTTAAAAGACAGTTCAGGATGATGAACATAGATAAAAGACATGGATAAAGAAGTTAGAATCAGTCAACAAGAGGTTTCCTGAGGTCTCAGAAGTTCCGTGACAAAGGCCTTTAAATTATTTTCAGATCTTTCTTGCCTAAAGGGCCATAATTCTGTCTCAGAGCTATTTATCTGGGTGCAGAGGGGGAAGGCAAAGCTAAGCCAAACAAGTCTGTACCATAACTGCCTTGCCACAATAGTCCCAGATAAAATTATGGAAATAATTGGAAGTTATCTCAAGACACCTGATTCCACCAGAATCCTAGCCCAGAATAGCACCATTCTTAATTAATACTAATAAGTAAATTGATTTTCTTTTTTTAAATTTTTAAATTTTATTAATTTCTTTTGATTTATCAACGATCACTTCCATATGCTTTTGAGTTGAAAATTTGTCTCCCCCTTCCTTCCCCAAGACAGCACACAATCTCACATAGGCTTTACATTTACATACCCATTAAACATATTTTCACATTAGTGAAGTTGTAAGTAAAAATTAAAACCAATAGGAAGAACCATCAGAAAGATGAAACAAAACTCAACAGAAGGTAAAAATAAGTGATAGTGATTCAACTTCCATAGTTCTTTCTTAGGGTGTGGACAGCATTTTCCATCTCAAGGCCTCTGGAGATGCCTTAGATCCTTGTAATGCTGAGAAGGGTTCAGTTTAACAATATTAGTCATCACATAACATGGCTGTTATTGTGTACAAAGTCCTCTTGGTTCTGCTCACTTCACTAAGCATCAGACCATATAAGTCTTTCCAGGTTTTTCTAAAGTCAGCCTGTTCATCATTTCTTATAGCACAATAGTATTCCATTACACTCATGTACCACAACTTGCTCAGCCATTAACCAATTGATGGGCATCCTCTCAATTTCCAATTCTTTGCCACCACAAAAAGAGCTGCTATGAATATTTTTCTACACATAGGTCCTTTTCCCATTTGTTTGATCTCTTTGGGATATAGCCATAGAAGTGCTATTGCAGGATCAAAGGTTATGCACATTTTTGTAGCCCTTTGGGCATAGTTCCAAATTGTTCTCTAAAATGGTTGGATCATCCGGAAGTCAAGATGGTGGAATGAAAAGATAGTCACTGTCACTCTCCCCTATCAACCTCTGAAAACCCAGAAAATATCACCACAGAAAAAAAACCCTGGAACACCTGAACTAGAAGAAAGACGGGGGAGCAGAAGTGCAGCAACCCAGCAAACCGGTCTCCCAGTGCCTCAGCAAAAATAAGGGAGGCAGAACTGCAAGGGCCCCCAGGCAGATAAGTACCCTGCAGCATTCATCTGAAAGGACATGAAGAAAACAACCTAAAAGGTTCCTAAAGCCCCGGCCTTGCTGATTCCAACCCAACACCAGGTGAGCTGTCTGAACCCTGCAGCCTCCAATTGTGAAGAAATCCTGAAGCCCAGATGGTAGAGCAGGCAAACACCAACACCTGCACCTCAGAGTGCCTCAGTGAGGGTGGGGGTAACTGGTGGAAACCAGCTCAGAAGACTACCAGGAGCCTCAGCACTCTAGCACAAAGGAATCTCCCACTGCATTAGCAAAAACAAGGGAGGCAACACTGCAGGGGGCCTCAGGCAGATAAACACCCTGCAGCACCCATCTAAAAGGAGCTGAAGAAAGCTAAATAAAAGGAAAAGCAGGCAACCTAGAATTGCCTGAAAGTTCCAGCCTGGCTGATTCCAGCCCAACACGAGGTAAGCTGCCAGAAACCTACAGCCTCCAATTGCCAGCATGAGAGGCCCCAGTACGCAAAGCCAGTGACCAAGACCTAGGCTCCCAACACAAGAAGCTTGGGTCAGTACCCTCTGTTCCCCAGCAGGAGACCTCAATCTCTTTAAAGGCCAGGGAATAAAGAAACACCATGAGTAAAAAGAAATGTACCATAGATTCATATTATGAGAAGAGTGAAGATCAAGACAGAAATTCTGAAGAGGACAACATTGTCAACAAACCCACATCTGCAACAACAAAAGGGAATATGAACTGGTCTGAAGCCCGAAAAGCTTTCTTAGAAGAGTTCAAGAAATGTTTTAATAGTCAAATGAGAGAGGTAGAAGAGTCTTTCAAAAATACAATTGGCCAATTGGAAAAACAATACACTGAAAAACACAAGTCCCTAAAAAACACAATTGGCCAATTGAAGAAGGAAGTACAAAAACTAACAAAAGAGTATACTAAAGGAAACAAGTCCTTAAAAAACAGAATTGGCCAGTTGAAGAAGGAAGTAAAAAAACTAACAGAAGAAAACAATCTGTTAAAAACTAGAATTGGACAAATGGAAACTAATGACCCTATGAGAGCAAGAATCAGTCAAACAGAAACAAAAAAAATGAAAAAATAGATGAAAAGGTAAAATACCTCATCAGTAAAACAACCAACTTGGAAAACTGATTGTAAAAGTGAGACAATTTAAAAATTGTTGGACTACCTGAAAATCATGATGAAAAAAAGAGCCTGGACAGTGTCTTTCAGGAAATCATAAAGGAAAACTGCCCAGAAGTCCTAGAACCAGAAGGGAAAATAACCATAGAAAGAATTCACCGATCACCACATGAAAGAGATCCCAAATTGGCAACACCAAGGAATATAACAGTAAAATTCCAAAATTACCAAATGAAAAAGAAGGTGCTGCAAGCAGCCAGAAAGAAACAATTTAAATATCATAGAACCACAGTCAGGATTACACAGGACCTTGCAGCTTCTACATTAAAAGACCACAGGGTGTGGAACATGATATTCCATAAGGCAAAGGAGCTTGGAATGCAGCCAAGGATCAATTACCCAGCAAAAATGAACATCATTTTTCAAGGGAAAAGGTGGATATTCAATGAAATAGGGGACTTCCAAACTTTCCTGATAAAAAGACCAGAGCTCAACAAAAAAATTGATCTTCAAGTACAGGACTCAAGAAGGACTTAAAAAGGTAAATGGGACAGAAAGATACAATATGTTGTTAATGGGGGGGGTGTTTAAACCCCTGCAAAGGAATATAAGACTTGCAACCCTTGAGAACTGCATTGTTATTACACCTTGTTAAAGGAGTATACATAAAGAGGATGGATATTAGTTGACTTTGATGTAATGATTAAAAAAAAAATCTAATCTAGTAGGTTAAATGGATCCAAATAAGTGAATCAATCTCATCTTAGAAAATGTACTGAGGGGGCGGAGCCAAGATGGCGGAGTGAAAGCAGTGACTTGCTTGAGCTGTCCCCCAAACCCCTCGAAATACTCATAAAAAATGGCTCTAAACAAATTCTGAAGCAGCAGAACCCACAAAAACACAGAGTGAAACAAATTTCCAGCCCAAGACAACCTGGATGATCGATCAGAAAGGTGTATCCGCAGGGCTGGGAGCGCAGCGCAGCGCGGCGTGGGCGCATAGGCCGCAGCAAACCTGGAGCAGGCCTCAGAGGACTGAATCGCGGACAGCTGTGGAGATTTCCAGACTCCTCAATCCACTAATGCCAAAGACAACTTAGAAGGTCAATGGGAAAAGTCTGTGTCTGTCAGTGGTCAGAGAGGAAGGCGGGGTCTCAGCTCCATTCCCCAAGAACCTGTTCCTGGGGGGGGAGGCTGCTTCCTGAGCTTCCGGCCCACAGACTGAGGGGGAATCCAGGGGCTGATCAGAGAGGGACTGCAGGGATCTCTTTGCCAGTGCTGAGGCAGGAATCTCTTGCTTTGCCCGTGTGTGGATCTGGGTCACTGTTCTGGGCAGCAGTGCTGGGGTGAGGAAGAGCGCTGGCATGGTGGAGCTTGTAGTGGCTGTGGAGAGGAACCCCTCCCCACAGTTACAGGACAGAAAGGAACACCTGTGCTCACAGGCTAGGAAAGGAGTAAACACCTCACCCCTTATCATACCACCTTGGAAAAACTGAAAATTTACAGGTGCCTACAAGTATCTCTGAAAACAGCTACACAAACCCCTGAAGCTTGGGACAGTACACTCTCCACATTGGAAGCAGACTCTTACCTTAACAAGGAGTTTAAAACTCAAGTAATTGGCTGGGATCATGAGCAAGCAGCGCAAAAAGAGTCAGACTATATTATCTTACTTTGGTGAAAAAGAAGATCAAAATATACAACCAGAAGAAGACAACAAAGTCAAAGCTCCTACATCCAAAGCCTCCAAGAAAAATATGAATCTGTCCCAGGCCTTGGAAGAGCTCAGAAGGGATTTTGAGAAGCAAGTAAGGGAAGCAGAGGAAAAACTGGGAAGAGAAATGAGAGTGATGAAAGAAAATCATGAAAAACAAGTCAACAGCTTGCTAAAGGAGACCCAAAAAAATACTGAAGAAAATAACACTTTAAAAAACAGCCTAACCCAAATGCAAAAGAGGTCCAAAAACAATGAGGAGAAAATGCCCTAAAAAGAAAATTGGCCAAATGGAAAAGGAAGTCCAAAAGATTACTGAAGAAAATACTTCCTCAAAAATTAGAATAGAGCAATTGGGAAGCTAGGGACTTTATGAGAAACAAGACACTGTAAAACAAATCCAAAAGAATGAAAAATTAGAAAACAATGTGAAATATCTCATGGGAAAAACAACTGACCTGGAAAATAGATCCAGAGAGAGAATTTAAAAATTATTGGACTATCTGAAAGCTATGATCAAAAAAAGAGCCTAGACATCATCTTTCAAGAAATTATCAAGGAAAACTGCCCTGATATTTTAGAACCAGAGGGCAAAATAGAAATTGAAAGAATCCACCGATCTCCCCCTGAAAGACATCCCCAAAGGAAAACTCCTAGGAATATTGTAGCCAAATTCCAGAGTTCCCAGGTCAAGAAGAAAATACTACAAGCTGCCAGAAGGAAACAGTTGAAATACTGTGGAAACACAATCAGGATAACACAAGATTTAGCAGCTTCTACATTAAAGGACCACAGGGCATGGAATATAATATTCTGGAGGGCAAAGGAGACAGGATTACAACCAAGAATCACCTAACCAGCAAAATTGAGTATAATCCTTCAGGGGAAAAAATGGACATTCAGTGAAATAGAGGACTTTCAAGCATTCCTGATGAAAAGACCAGAGCTAAACAGAAAATTTGACTTTCAAATACAGGACTCCAGTGGAACATGAAGAGGTAAACAGGAAAGAGAAATCATAAGAGACTTATTAAGATTGAACTGTTTACATTCCTGCACAGAAAGATGATATTTGTAACTCATTGAGAACTTGTCAGTATTTAGGGTAGTTGAAGGAAAAATTCTATGTATGTATATATAAATAGATAGAGGGCACAGGGTGAGTTGAAGATTAGGGGGTCATATCTGGAGAATAAAATTAAGGGATGAGAGAGGATGATACTCGGAGAAGAAAGGGAGAGGTAGTACAGGGTAAATTATCTCACAAAAAAAACCAGAAAAGAAAAGTCTCTCACAGTGGAGGGGAAACAGGGGAAGGTGAGAGGGAATGAGGGAATCTTATTCTCATAGGATTTGGCTTAAGGAGAGAATAACATACACATTCAATGGATACGGAAATCTGTCTTACCCTGCAGGAAAATAGGGGGAGAAGGGGACAAGAGAGCAGGGGGGGTGACAGAGAGGAGGGCAGATTGGGAAAGAGGGTAATCAGAAGCAAACACTTCTGAGGAGGGACAGGATCAAAAGAAAGAATAGAATAAATGGGAGGGCAGGACAGGATTAAGGGAAATGAGTTGTTTTTTACAACATGTCTACTAAGGAAGTGTTTTGCATAACTGCACATGTACAACCTATATTCAGTTGCTTGCCTTTTCAATGAGGATGGGTGGGGGAGAGGAAGGGAGACAATTTGGAACTCAAGTTTTAAAAACACATGTATAAAAAAATCTAATCAAGTGGGTTAAAAAAAAAATAATAATCCAAAAAAAAGAAAAGAAAATGTACTGAGAAAGGAGGAGGCAGACAAGGGTAAATTACATTACAGGAAAAGACACAAAATCCTATTACAGCAGAGGGAAAGAAGGGGGGGGAGCATTGTTTGAACCTTACTCTCATCAGATTTGGCTCAAGAAGGGCATAATATAATCAGTTAGGTATAGAAATCTAACTTGCCCTATAGGCAGTAGGAGGGAAAAGGGGAAAGAAAAGGGAGGGGGGGAAAGAAGGGAGGGAAGAAGCAGTAAGACTAAAGGGGAAGAAAAGGGAAAGGGATAATAAAAGGGGGAAGGGACTGAAGGAGGTGGTGGTCAAAAGCAAAACACTAGTGAAGGGGGAAAGGAAAAAGGAGAAAGAAAAGCATAAATGGGGGGAAAAGGATGGAGAAAAAGACACAGATAGTAATCATAACTGTGAATGTGAATGGGATGAACTCTCCCATAAAACAGAAATGGATTGCAGAATGGATTAAAAACCATAATCCTACAATATGTTGTTTACAGGAAACACATTTGAAAAAGAGTGACACATACAGGGTAAAGGTAAAAGGCTGGAGCAGAATATATTATGCGTCAGCTGAAGTAAAAAAGCAGGGGTAGCAATCCTGATCTCAGACAAAGCAAAAGCAAAAATAGATCTAATCAAAAGAGATAAGGAAGGAAACTACATCCTGCTAAAAGGCACCATAGACAATGAAGTAATATCATTACTAAACATATATGCACCAAATGGTATAGCATCCAAATTCTTACAGAGAAGTTCAGGGAGTTACAGGAAGAAATAGACAGCAAAACTATACTAGTGGGGGACCTGAACCTCCCCCTCTCAGCACTAGATAAGTCTAACCACAAAATAAACAAGAAAGAAGTTAAGGAGGTGAATAGAACATTAGAAAAGTTAGGTATGATAGACCTCTGGAGAAAACTGAATGGGGATAGAAAGGAATATACTTTTTTCTCGCAGTACATGGCACATACACAAAAATTGACCATGTACTAGGGCATAAAAACCTCACAATCCAATGCAGAAAGGCAGAAATATTAAATGCATCCTTTTCAGATCATGATGCAATAAAAATTATATGTAATAAAGGGCCATGGAAAGATAGACTAAAAATAATTGGAAACTAAATAATCTAATCCTAAAAAATGATTGGGTCAAAAAAATCATAGAAACAATCAATAATTTCATTCAAGAGAATGACAATAATGAGACAACATACCAAAACCTATGGGATGCAGCAAAGCAGTTCTTAGGGGAAGTTTTATATCTCTAAATGCTTACATAAATAAAATAGAAAAAGAGGAGATCAGTGAATTGGGCATACGACTATAAAAAAACTAGGAAAACAACAAATTAAAAATCCTCAACTAAACACCAAATTAGAAATACTGAAAACCAAAGGAAAATTAATAAAATTGAAATTAAGAAAACTATTGAACTAATAAATAAAACTAAGAGCTGGTTTTATGAAAAAACAATAAAATAGATAAGCCTTTGGTTAATTTAATTAAAAAAAGAAAGAAGAAAACCAAATTACTAGTATCAAGAATGAAAAGGGTGAAGCTACCACCAAGGAAGAGGAAATTAAAACAATAATTAGGAATTATTTTGCCCAACTATATGCCAACAAATTTGACAATCTTAGTGAAATGGATACACATTTACAAAAATATAAATTGCCCAGATTAACCAAGAGGAAGTAAAATACTTAAATAACCCCATCTCAGAAAAAGAAATTGAACAAGCCATTGATGAACTCCCTAGGAAAAAATCTCCAGGGCCAGATGGATTTACATGCAATTCTATCAAACATTTAAAGAACAATTAATTCCAATACTATATAGACTATTTGGGAAAATAGGTGAAGAAGGAGTCTTACCAAATTCTTTTTATGATACAAATATGGTGTTGATACCTAAACCAGGAAGAGTCAAAATAGAGAAAGAAAATTATAGACCAATTTCTCTAATGAATATAGATGCAAAAATTTTAAACAAAATACTAGCAAGTAGATTGCAGCAACTTATCACAAGAATAATACACTATGACCAGGTAGGATTTATACCAGGAATGCAGGGTTGGTTCAATATTAGGAAAACTATCAGCATCATTGAGCATATCAACAACAAAACCAACAGAAACCACATGATCATCTCAATAGATGCAGAAAAAGCTTTTGATAAAATACAACACCCATTCCTATTAAAAATACTAGAAAGCATAGGTATAAATGGAGCCTTCCTTAAAATAATAAATAGCATTATCTAAAACCTTCAGCAAGCATTATATGTAATGGGGACAGGCTAGAAGCATTTCCAATAAGATCGGGGTGAAACAAGGATGTCCATTATCACCACTGTTATTCAATATTGTACTGGAAACCTTAGCTTTAGCAATAAGAGAAGAAAAAGAAATTGAAGGCATTAGAATAGAAAGAAGAAACAAAGCTATCACTCTTTGCAGATGACATGATGATATACTTAGAGAATCCTAGAGAATCAAGTAAAAAACTACTTGAAATAATAAACAACTTTAGCAAAGTTGCAGGCTATAAAATAAACCCACATAAATCATCAGCATTTCTATATATTACCAACAAAGCCCAACAGCAAGAGATAGAAAGAGAAATCCCATTTAAACTTACTGTAGACATTATAAAATATTTAGGAGTCTACCTCCTGAAAAAACCCAGGAACTCTATGAACACAATTACAAAAACTTTTCACACAAATAAAATCAGATCTAAATAATTGGAAAAACATCAGTTGCTCATGGGTAGGCCAGCTAATATAATAAAAATGACAATCCTACCTAAGCTAATTTACTTATTCAGTGCCATACCAATCAAACTACCAAAAAATTATTTTATAGAGTTAGAAAAAATAATAACAAGATTCATTTGGAAAAACAAAAGGTCCAGAATATCAAAGGAACTAATGAAAAGAAATGCAGGGGAAGGTGGCCTAGCAATTCCAGATCTTAAATTGTATTATAAAGCAGCAATCATCAAAACTGCTTGGTACTGGCTAAGAAATAGGGAGGTGGATCAGTGGAATAGGTTAAATATGCAAGACACAGTAGTCAATGACTATAGTAATCTATTATTTGATAAACCCAAAGACCCCAGCTTCTGGGATAAGAACCCACTCTTTGAAAAAAACTGCTGGGAAAACTGGAAAAGAGTATGGCAGAAACTAGGCATAGACCCAAATCTCACACCATATACCAAAATAAAGTCAATATGAGTTCATGACTTAGATATAAAGGCTGATACCATAAGTAAACCAGAAGAACAAGGAATAGTTTACCTATGAGATCTATGGAGAACAGAAGAATTCATGACCAAACAGGCAATAGAGAACATTATGAAAAGCAAAATGGATAATTTTGATTACATTAAATTGAAAAGTTTTTGCACAAACAAAGCCAATGCAACTAAGATTAGAAGGAAGGTAGAAAATTGGGAAAGAATTTTTACAACCAGTCTCTCTGATAAAGGCCTCATTTCTAAAATATATAGAGAATTAAGACAAATTTATAAGAACACAAGCCATTCCCCAATTGATAAATGGTCAAAGGATATGAACAGACAGTTCTCAGATGAAGAAATTAAAGCCATCTATAGTCATATGAAAAAATGCTCTAAATCGTTTTTATTAGAGAAATGCAAATCAAAACAACTCTGAGGTACCACATCATACCTGTCAGATTTGCCAACATGACAAAACAGGAAAATGATAAATGTTGGAGAAGATGTGGGAAAATTGGAACACTAATACATTGTTGGTGGAGTTGTGAAATGATCCAACCATTTTGGAGAACAATTTGGAACTATGCCCAAAGGGCTACAAAAATGTGCATACCCTTTGATCCAGCAATAGCACTTCTAGGGCTATATCCCAAAGAGATCAAACAAATGGGAAAAGGACCCACATGTACAAAAATATTCATAGCAGCTCTTTTTGTGGTGGCAAAGAATTGGAAATTGAGAGGATGCCCATCAATTGGGGAATGGCTGAGCAAGTTGTGGTATATGAATGTAATGGAATACTATTGTGCTATAAGAAATGATGAACAGGCTGACTTCAGAAAAACCTGGAAAGACTTATATGGTCTGATGCTGAGTGAAGTGAGCAGAACCAAGAGGACTTTGTACACAATAACAGCCATGTTATGCAATGACTAATATTGTTAAACTGAACCCTTCTCAGCATTACAAGGATCTAAGACATCTCCAGAGGCCTCGGGATGGAAAATGCTGTCCACATCCAAAGAAAGAACTATGGAAGTTGAATCACTATCACTTATTTTTACCTTCTGTTGAGTTTTGTTTCATCTTTCTGATGGTTCCTCCTATTGGTTTTAATTTTTACTTACAACTTCACTAATGTGAAAATATGTTTAATGGGTATGTAAATGTAAAGCCTATATCAGATTGTGTGCTGTCTTGGGGAGGAAGGGGGAGAAAAATTTTCAACTCAAAAGCATATGGAAGTGATTGTTGATAAATCAAAAGAAATTAATAAAATTTTAAAAAGGAAAAAAAGAAATTAAGAAACTTGCATAAGATGGCAGACCCAGAGTTGAAAAAAATAAAATAAAATAAAATAAAATAAAATATAAAATAAAATGGTTGGATCATTTCACAATTCAACCAACAATGTATTAGTGTTCCAATTTTCCCACATCTTCTCCAACATTTATCATTTTCCTGTTTTGTCATGTTGGACAATCTGATAGGTGAGATGTGGTACCTCAGACTTGTTTTGATTTGCATTTCTCTAATCAATAATGATTTAGAGCATTTTTTCATATGACTATAGATGGCTTTGATTTCTTCATCTGAGAATGGTCTATTGATATCCTTTGACCATTTATCAATTGGGGAATGGCTTGTGTTCTTATAAATTTGTCTTAATTCTCTATATATTTAGAAATTCTTTCCCAATTTTCTATCTTCCTTCTAATTTTAGTTGCATTGGCTTTGTTTGTGCAAAAACTTTCCAATTTAATGTAATCAAATTAACCATTTTGCTTTTCATAATATTCTCTATCTCCTGTTTGGTCATGAATTCAATTATATTTTCTCAGAAGAGTAATGTTTCCTGAGGTCACTATTTGGCAAAGTTAAAATTAAAAAAAAAAAAGTATCATTCCAGGGTTCAGAGTTAGACTTTGCCTCAAGAGAAATGGGTTCAAATTCTGGTTCTAATATGCTAGCTATGATGTCATTGGTCCTTTTCAAGAGTGAAGGATAAATGCCAATGACAGTGGATAAACGAGCTCACTTATCTGAGCCTCAGTGTTCCCATCTACAATTTGAAGACAATGTTTCTTTCACAACCTACTTCATAAGAGTCATCACCAGGAAAACACTTTGAAAACTTTAAGGTTCTCTTGAAACGTAAATTATTATACTTGCTGCACAGTGTAAATAAGAAGAAAGAACAAATCCAATTGCTGGCATAATTTTTAGCCTCACAAAATTATTTGATGGAATCAGTTGATGTGGGCTTTGGCAGATACAAAAATAAAGTCGATCTCCAGAGAGATCTCTGCTAAGGACCCAAACCCACTTTATTTAGGTATGGTTGATCAGTAGAGAGAAATGAAAATTATCTGTTTCATAGGCTCATCTTGATTCCACATGATTTGGATAGATGTGCTTCATGAATATAGAACAGAACTGAAAGCTGGAGGCATATTATCTGGGACTTATTATCTGATAATTCACTTTTAAGGTTTTCCTATACAAATATGTTGTACTTCTTTGCTTTGGTAATTAGTAAATCTGGTTTGGTCATTTGTTGCTACACACACACATACACACACATACAAACACTACGGGAGAATAATCCTTAAAAAGCTTACAGAGAAGAAAACCACTAATATTACTGATTTCATTAGTAATATAAAAATAAATTTATCACTGAATTCTGCTATACAAGTACCATAATATTCAATGATTGACTAAAACAAAACCATTTCTAGAATTCAGGTTTCTTTCATGGCAGGCCTACAAATAATATGATAATGTATTACCCAATTGGCCACTTGGCACATGTCTAGGGACCCCAAAGGTTAGCAGAAGTGCAACTGCTAGCAAGTAAATTCCAATTTGGCTTCCCTTTGTGGGGTAAACACTACTGCGTAGGTTAGATTTAAAGCCTCTTCTTTACATACTTGCTATACCTCTGGGTATCACCCTTCCAGTATAGCCTGTGAGCCTCCAATTCCAGGTTGTGACACAGTTCAGAAGTCAATAGTGAAAGACTCATTCTGGATAGAAAGTGCCTTCAGTGCCCAGGTCTCTGAAGTCTCTCTAGCATAAAGAAATTCCCATTCAAAATACTTTAAAAGACAACTCATTATGCTACCACTTTCTTCCTCTTTTTTGAAGGTGTGGCTTGGGACTACTTCAGATCTTCTTTGGAGTTCCCAAAGAGGCTGAGGAGGGAATTTCTCTCTTTTCTTTCCTGACAAGCCATGGTCACCACTTACTGCTAATCAAGCCTGAGCCTGGACTACAAGTCTCCAGTTGTCATTTCTACTTTGAATTTATTTTGGTAGAGGAAATAAATAACCATACTATACTGGATCTATGCTTAACCTGAGTAACTGTCTAGAAAGTATCACTGCTGATCACTTTTAAGTTGATTCTCAATGTCTCTCTCTGTGTATAAATGCAAAAATGTGTACATAACATATATACATATATGCATACACATATATATACATTAATAAATAAGGGGGAGAAATCAGTTGTTTCAGTCATGTTCTACAGACACACACACACACACACACTATCACACACACATACACCCACAACTAATCTTTAATAGATAATCCTTTGAATTTAACCCTGGGGTTGAGGATGAATTACAAAGAAAGTAAAAGAAAAACTTCTCACTTTAGAGATCATGGTCCTCCAGAATTAAATCTAATCTATTTGAGGTCAGGAAAGGGGTCTTATCCCTGGGCCATTTATATTTTCAGAATTATCCAGGATAAAGGTACTCAGAAAACTGTCCATCTTTGGCACATATGAGGTGATTAATTAATACTTATTGATATATGCTAAATTAATCCTAATTGATGTGCTGGTGAGAGTATTTATTTTAAATATTTAACTGGGAGGATGGATGGAGTGGAGAATATATTTGTGGTCATCCCATGGAACAGGTATGGGAATTGGCCTGTGCCCAGTTCCTTTCCTTGAGTAAAGGCTGACCAAACCAGAGGATTATCCTTGGCCAATGTGTGTGTGTGCAGGGTGTGTGTGTGTATTTGTGTGTGTGTGTGTGTGTGTGTGTGTGTGTGTGTGCATGCATACGTACAACTCCACCCATGGTGGGGGAGGGTTTTCTGTGGAAAAGAACACTGACCAAGAGCACTGCCTTATTCAGTAGAATTTTACAAAAAGAGAGATTTGTTCTCTCTTCTTCCCCTCTGCTTTTTTGATTCTCCTGTCTTCCTAGTTTCTTCTATTTTCTATGAACAAGTCAGCCATTTGTTTATTTTTTTTCCCTAAAAGAGAAGTGAAGTTTGAGAGTCAAGGTCAGTATACTCTATTAGTAACAGCAAATATCTCTTCCCAAATCTCTTTTGGTATGTGTCTTATGTATTGAGGGACATGACCAAAAGACAGATTGCATGAGAACTAGACTCCATATTTAATGGCAACACAGAACCTCTACCAATGAGATTCGAGAATACATAATGTGCTTTGCAAGAAGAAAGATGTGGAAACAAAATGGATGGCAATCAATTAGTAAATGTCTGAGAAAATTTTAGTATATAAATTTAAGGCAAGGGAGTAACTTCCTTCATTGATATAATGTGCAAGTATATAGGTAATATATACATAAATATAATATATCTCATATATATGATATTATATGTACATATATATTTGTATACATACATTACAAGAAGTAGTTGTTTTAACATATATTCTTGTTGAATTATTTTCATTTCTTTTGTGAGAGGATTCAGGAGAGGCTATAAAAACAACTACAACGTAAAGATAAAAGGTATCAATAAACCATATTGTAATAAAATGTATTTATGAAAAAAGTCATCAGTAAAATGTACTTAAGTAAAAGCAAAATTAGAATGTATACTAGCAATGATGTTATACTTGCTTCAGCATCAAACTGCTGTCTTTCTGGTTGGCTCTACATAGAGAATAAATGGACCTATGATAGCCAAGCACCTGGATGGCAGATGGAATTCATATATCCTGAAATGTTGTTAGCAAAAACAGTAGAAGACAATATTGGGACCTAGTCTTACATGAAGACATGCAGCTGTGGAATTCTGGCAATCAAAAGCAGCCAACTGACCAGTTGGCATTTACCAATCAAAATTACGTGGTTTGGACTTCCAGGGGTGGAGCCAAGATGGCAGAGTGGAGAAGCACTCAGCCAAGTTTTCCCAGCATTCCCCTCCAAACAACTTTGAAATAATACCTTCAATTGAATTCTGGAGGGAAGAGCCAACATAAAGTCTAAGTGAAACATTCTTCTAGACCAGGACAACTTAGGAAATTGGGGGAAAAGAGCTCTGTCACTGGGGTGGGGACTACCTTGGAGCCCACATGGATGAAATGACAATGGTGGGACTAGGTAGTAGTGACAGTAGCAGCAGCACAAATCTCAAACTAGAGATGGTAAGGAGACCTGAAAACCAGTCAAAAAGAGATTGCAAGAACCTGAATGCTAATACTGGACACAAGACCAAATGCTGTTTGGCAACCCCATTGCCTATACCCACTTCTGAGTCATAGTTCAAGTTCAGAGAGGAGCACTTTCAGGCAAATAGGAATGGAACCTCTGAGGTCAATATTACTTTCAGCCCCAATGGATAAGGTACTCCACAGAATGGTATTATTTCCAGTCCCAAAGGAGGAAGAGCTCTGAGGATCTATATCAAATGCAGTTACAGGGACTATGAACCCTTCCTGGATGAGGGCCAGAGTGCAGACAAAGAGAGCAGTGACCGCACATCTCCTCAGATTATACCAGCTGGGATGTACAACAAAAACTTCAAAACCTCACAACTAGTTCTGAAAACAGAAGCACAAAAAAGTCTGAAATATGAGATAGAGTCACTCCCCTTGATTCCATGCAGGGAATGGAGACCAACATTAACATAAAGTTCCAGATCAAGAAAAAGGGTGCAAAAGTCAGTGAACAACCACAAAAAAGAACCTGGCCATAAAAAGCTATTATGGCAACAGAGATGATCAAGACACAAACACAGAAGACAATAAATCCAAAGCAGCTGTAAGCTAAGCTTCAAAGGAAAAAAAAATCTATGAACTAGATATAATCACAAGAAGAATTCCTGGAAGAAAATAACTTTCAAAATTAAATAAGGAATGAAAGCAAAGGAAGAAAGATATGAACAAAGAACTAACAGTTTGGTAAAAGAGGCATAAAATAATGAAGAAAATAACCTTAAAAATTAGACAAATAGAACACGAGGTACAAAAGCTCACAAAAGAAAATCATTCCTTAAAATTCAAATTGGACAACTGAAGCAAATGGCTCCATGCAACCTCAAGAAACAATTTTTAAAAAGTCAAAAGAATGAAAAATAGAAGAAAATGGAACTATCTGGTTGTAAAAACAATTGACCTGGAAAAAGAGATCCTAGGTTGAGGATTGAGGACTAACTGAAAGCAATGATCAAAGAAAGAACCTACAGACCATATATCAAGAAATTATCAAAGAAAACTACCCCAATGTCTCAGAACTATAAGATAAAACAGATATCAAAAGAATCCACCAATCAACACCTGAAAGAGATCCCCAAATGAAAACTCCTAGGAATATTATAGCTAAATTCCAGAGTTTCATGTCTAAAAGAAAATACTTCAAGCAGCAAGAAATAAACCATTCAAATAATGTGGGGCAACAGTCAGGATCACACAGGATTCAGGAAATACTACATTAAAGGAGCACAGAGCTTGTAATATGATATCCCAGAAGGCAAAAAGTCATAGAATTACAACTAAGAATGACCTACCCAGCAAAAACTGAATATAATCCTTCAATGGAAAAAAATGATATTTAATGAAATAGAAGACAAAGCATTCCTAATGAAAAGATCAGAGCTGAATAGCAAATTTTACTTTCAAATACAAGATTCAAATGAAACATAAAAAAGTAAACATAAAGAGAAGTCATAAGGGACTAGATAAAATTATACTATTTACTTTGCTACTTGGGAATATGATGTATGTATCCTGTATGCATTTTATCATTATTAGAGCAGTTAGGAGGATTCTACATAGAAAGAGGGTGCAGGAGTGAAATCATTACACCGATACAATGTTTTTTTTTTAAAATGGACAGGCATGAAAGACACACACATACTCATATGTGCATATATGCATATAATACACATACATATATACACACATACTCATATGTGCATATATGCATATAATACACATACATATATACATACATGAAATAGAAATCTCTTTTACTCAACTGAAAAGGATGGGAGATAGAGATAAGACAAAGAAGGTTGTAAAATGGAGGGCAGATAAAAGAAGGCAGTGGTCAGAAACAAAACAGACTTTAGAGAAAGGATAAGAAGAAAGAGAGAAGGATAAATGAAATTAAATAGGATTGAGAAAATGAACAGTTAGCAACCATAACTGTGAATGTTAACAGGATGAACTTTCTCATAAAACAGAAGTGGATATTAGAAAGGATTAGATACCATAATACAACAATATATCATTTATAAGAAACACACTTAAAACACACACACACACACACACACACACAGTTAAAATAAGAGGCTAGAGCAGAATCCATTATGCTTCAGCTGAAGTTGAAAATGCAGGTATAGTGATCATGATCTTAGACAAAGCAAAAGCAAAATAGATCTAATTAAAATGCTTAAACAGAGAATACATCTTACTAAGAAGAACAATAAACAATGAAATAATATCAATAATAAACATATATGCCCCAAATGGTATACCATCCAAATTCTTAAAGGAAAAGTTAAATGAATTACAGGATGAAATAGTAAGTAAAACTACACTAGTGGGGAAACACAACTTTGCCCCTCAGAGCTAGATAAATCTAACCATAAAATAAGAAAGAAATCAAGGAGATGAATGGAATATTAGAAAAGTTAGAGGTAATAGACCTCTGTAGAAAACTGAATAAGAATAGAAAGGAGTATAGTTTTTCTCAGCTGTACATGTCACCTTCACAAAAAAATGACCATATTTTAGGGCATGGAAACCTCACAACTAAGTGTAGAAAATCAGAAATATTAAATACACAACTTTTAGACCACAATACAATTAAAATTACATTCAATGAAGGGCAATGGAAACATAAATTAAAAATTAATTAAAAAAAATAATAATCTAATCCTAAAGAATAAGTGGGTCAAAGAATAAATCATAGAAACAATCAATAGTTTCATTAAAGAGAATGCTAGCAATGAAACAACATTCCAAAATTTGTGTGATATATTCAAAGGAGTGCTTAGGGGAAAATGTATATCTCTAAATGCTTACATCATTATGAGAGAGAGCCAATCAATGGACTGGTCATGCAACTAAAATACTAGAACAACAAATTAAAACCCCCAATCAAATACCAAAATGGAAATCCTGAAAATCAAAGGAAGAATTAATAAAACTGAAATTGAAGAACCCATTAAACTAATAAATGAAACTAGAAGCTGTTTTTATGGAAAAAATTAATTAGGTAAACCAGTGGTTAATTTGATTTTAAAAAGAGTGAAAAAAACCTACATTGCTAGTATAAAAATGAAAAGGGAGAATGTACAATCAATGAAGATGACATTAAATCAATTATAAGGAGTTAGTTTGTCCAATTATATGCCAATAAATTTGACAATATAAGTGAAATGAATAAATATTTACAAAAATACAAGTTGCTCAAATTAAAAGAAGAGGAAGTAGAATACTTTGATAACTTTATTTTTGGTAAAAGAAGCTGAACAAGCCATCAATGATCTCCTTAAGGAAAAAAAATCTCCAGCATCACATGAATTCAAAAGTGAATTCTACCAAACATTTAAGGAATAATTAATCTCAGTAACATAAACTAGTTGAAAAATTTAGGTAAAGAAAGAGTCTTAGTAAATTCCTTTTATGACCAAATATAGTTTTATACTTAAACCATGAAGAGTAAAAACAGAGAAAGAAAACCGTGGAACAATTTTCTTAATGAATACTGATGAAAAAAAATTTAATAAAATACTATCAAGGAGATTATGGCAACTAAGGTAAAATGATCATACGCTATTACCAAGTGGGATTTATAGCAGGAATGGAAGGTTGATTCAATATTAGGAAAGCTATCAGCATAGCTGACCATATAAAAAACAACAAAAAACATATGATTATATCAATAGAAGCAGAAAAAGCCTTTCACAAAATTCAAACCCATTCCTATAAAAACCCTAGACAGCATAGAAATCAAAAGGGCCCTTCTTAAAATGGTAAGTGGTATCTATCTAAAATCAAGAGCAAACCTTATCTATAACAAGGATAAACTTGAAGCCTTCCCAATACGATCAAGAGAGAAGCAAGGATATCCATTATCACCACTTTATTCAATATTGTACTAGAATTGCTAGCTATTGCAATAAGAAAAAAAAAGGAATTAGAATAGACAATAAGGAAACTAAACTATCACTCTTTGTAGATTATATGACGATATATTGAGATAACTCGGGAGAATCAATGAAAAACCAAGCTGAAACAATGACCAACTTCAGTAAAGTTGCAGGACACAAAATAAACCCACGGAAATCATTAGTATTTCCATATACTAACATAAAACCTAGCAAGAAGGGATAGAAAGATAAATTCCATTTAAAATAAATGCAGACAATATAAAATATTTGGGAATCTATATGAACACAATTGCAAAACACGTTTTCATGCAAATAAAGACAGATATAAACAAGTTAAAAAATATTAATAGCTCATGGATAGGCCAAGCCAATTATATAAAAATTACAATTCTACCTCAGATAATTTACTTATTGAGCCATTCCAATCAAACTAGCAATAAATTGCTTTATGAAAATAGAAAAAATAATAACAAAATTCATCTGTAAGTACAAAAGGTCAAGAATATGAAAGAAATCAATAAAAATAGTGAAAAAAAGGCAGCCTAGCAATTCTAGATTTCAAACTGTATTACAAAGTAGTTATCATCGAAACAATTTGGTACTGGCTAAGAAACAGAATGGCAGATTAATTGAATAGAAAAGTCATATAATACATAGTAGAAAAAGACCATAGTAATCCAATGTTTGATAAACCTAAAGATCCAAGACTTGGAGTTAAGAACTCAAAATTTGACCCAAAAAATGCTAGGAAAACTGGAAAGCAGTTTGGCAGAAACCAGACATACACCAAGATTTCACATCATATACCATGTTAAATGGATAAATGATTTTGACATAAAGGGTAATATCATAAGTAAATTAGGGGAGCATGAAAAATGCATCTGTCAGATCCATTGATAATGGAAGAGTTTATGACAAAACAAAAGCTAGAAAGGATGACAAGAAGTAAAAAAGATAGTTTTAATTATATGAAACTAAAAAGGTTTCGCACAAACACAAATAATGCAGCCTAACTTATAAGGAAAGCAGAAAAATGTGGAGGGGAGAGAAATGTAGCAAATTTCTCCAATAAAGGCCTAATTTCTCAAATATATAGGGAAGTGATCCAAATTTATAAAAATATTATCCATTCCTCAGTTAATAAACAGTCTATATGAACAGACAGTTTTCAGAAAAAGAAATCAAATCTTTCAATAGTCATATGAAAAAAAGTATTCTCAATCACCATTTATTAGAAAAATGGAAATTAAAGCAACTTTGAGGTATCCCCTCACAACTATCAGATTGACTAATATGCCAAAAAAAAAAAAGAAAATGACAAATGCTGAAGGGGGTGCAGAATAATTGAAACACTAATGCAATGTTGGAGGGATTGTGAACTAGTCCGAACATTTTGGAGAACAACTTGGAATTATGCCCAAAGTGATATAAACTGTGCATACCTTTTGACCTAGAAATACCACTACTAGGTATATACCACAAAGAAATCAAAGAAAAGGGGAAAGAATCTACTCGTACAAAAATATTTATAGCAGCTCTTTTTGTTGTGACAACAAATTAGAAATTGAGGAGATGCCCATCAATTAGGGAATGGCTGAACAAGTTGTGGTATATGATTGTGATGGAACACTATTTGATGAGCAGGATGTTTTCAGAAACCTGTATAGACTTATAAGATCTCATGAAAAGTAAAGTGAGCAGAACCAGAAGAACAGAACATTCTACACAGTAAAAGCAATATTGTAAGGATGATCAATTTCAAAAGACTTATCTATTTTGATCAAAACAATGATCTTAGACAATTCCAAAAGACCCATGGGGAAAAAAGGCTATCTACCACTAGAGACAGAACTTATGAACTCTGAAAGTGGATTGAAGCATACTAATTTTTATTTTCTTTATTTTTAGTATTTTATTTTATTTGTGTTTTATTTTGCCACTTGACTAATTTGGAAATATATTTTGCATGACTTCACATTTATAATCAAAATCAAATTGCTTGCCTTCTCAAGGAGGGGAGGATGGGTGGGAGGGAGAAAGAGAATTTCTAAGTCAATTTTTTTTTAAATGCTTGCTAATTTTTTTATGTATAATTGGGAAATGTTTAATGAAATAAATAAAATATATATTTTGGAAGTGAGTGGTTTGGTTTGAGTGCCTGCATCAAGCAAGTTTTTAGGACAAAGAGGAACCAGAAGGAGATGCTAAACTAAGAGCACTTCTAATGTATATGCCTTTGAAAAGGACCACAGCTCACCCTTTGAGCCCCATTTACATGCAGAATCGTAAATCTAGAGAAGCAAGAGAACTCAGAAGCCATGTAACATAACCTTTTATTTTCTTCACCTTTTCATTCCTCATACAAGTGAGGAAACTGAGTCCCAGCTATGTGATTTCTCTAAAGTGATTCACATGCTAAATATCAGGTCAAATTTGAACCCTAGTCCTCCAACTCTAAAACTTGTGCTTCTTCCACTTTCTGACACTGTCCCCTTAAATAAGCACACACACACACACACACACACACACACACACACACACACACTCATGAATTCTACAGCAACTACGGAAATATACACTCATAGAACTTGTGTAGATAATAAAATAAGTATTTGCCTATGTTTAAAAGTTCCACTAATGTTTACTCAATTAGCTTATTTGTTGTGTGACGAAGTAATACTAATAGCTTTTTAAAGCCTAAACCAACAGAATGGAAGTTCTGGGTGGTTCTACTAAACTAAACAGATTTTCAGCATAGACCTGCTGATGATTATATTCATGAGAGCCAGCCAGGATACATTTGGACATATTCAAAACTAGAAGGTTGGCCATCAAATAACGATTTTTAAAATAAAATACATTTAGGCATCTACTAAGGTAGGGACAGAGTTTCAATTGGTGTCATTTGAAGAGAAAGTCAGTGCTGATGAAATTGTGTCTCTCTTGAAGTACTGAAAACCAACTAATCCCTTTAAAGACTAAACTTAACCTGTGTTCACAGAATCAAAGGACACCTGCAATACTAAGCAGCTCTGCTTCAATTCTTCAAAAATTCATTGAGTGCTTAGTTTGTGCTCTGCACAAAGTACTTGAAAGACACTGAAAGCCAGATTAGGCTCTTAAAGAGTTTGTAAACATTTTTTAGAAAGAACGTGTTCACAGGTAACTTACATTCAACAAACAAATACAAAATAAAAGGAGGATAAATGATCGAACAAATGTAACTTATTACCTACTCGCATTGCAAATATATGTCACAGACAGAATATTGAGAGTTGGGAGGGATCTTAATTGCCATCTTGTCCAACACAGGAAAAGAATCTCAACTAAATGAAAGGTATTTGTCCACATTGGAGATACTTAAGCAAGTGACATCTCACTATCTTCGGAGGCAGCTCATTCCACTTTTGGAAGCCTCTCAAGTTCTTTCTTACATCAAGCCTTATTTACTTCTTTTTACCTTTGATCCATATGTCTTGATTATACCCTCTTGGGCCAAATAGAACAAAGTGAATACTTCTTCCAAATAATAATTCTGCTTAAAAACACAATTATCTACCTTCTCCTATACTCCCATCTTATCTTGTCTAGGCTAATATCTCCAATTTATTCAAATAATCCAAAAATAATATGGAGACAAAATTCTTTAACATCCTGGTTTCACTTCCTTGGTCATTTGTCATCTTATCAATATATTTTAAAGTAGAAGTGCCTAGAATAGGGCAAAATACTCTATAGATATCTGATAAGAGCAGAATACAATAGAACTAGCATCTCCTTATTCCTGGAAGCTATACTTCTCTTGTTGCATATGATAAATACCTCGGATGATCAGAAAATCATTGGGAAAGTTCAGGGAGGATATGGCACTTGAGATGGCCATTGAATGATAAGTAGAAAGATGAGAATTCCTGCAAGGGAGAGAGTTTTGGTAAATGTATGGAGACAAGAAAAATCATTTTTAATATAGTGCATATTCATTGGGATGAAAGATATGAGTTGGGGCCGATGGAAAAAAATTTGTCTAGGACAGGATAACAGAAGACATTGAATACTAGGATGATGACTTGAACTTTTATCTGAAAGACAATGAATGGCCATTGTCAGTATGCCCTTGGTGATGTATCAGAAGTTATATTTAAATAAAATGAACCTAACTTATGTGTGCAGGACAGATTGGAAGTGGGAGGGCCTGGAGATAAGAAGATCAGTTTGAAATCATTTGGTTTAGTAATTTGGTTTAGTCTTTAAAGGGATTAGTGGTTTTCAGTACTTCAAGAGTGGAAACCATTGCAGCAATCCATATGGAAGGTCATGAGGGCCTAGGGTAGGATGATGACATAGGGAACAGAGCTAGTACAAATCCAATCCCAAGCTTAATATTTATTTAGTTAAAATCTATGCTTCATTAGAGGTATTAGCAAAGAAAGCTGAGTTTGCTATTCCCTCTGTAAAAAAGAAGGATTTTAATGAAAGTTTAGATAAAGAGATAATAAAACATGTAGTACTACAGAGGTGATAGACCTGCTATACACTGTCCTGGTAAGACCCTGGAGTTGTATATACATATCTGTACATCACTTTTTTACAAACTATATTGACAAAGTAGAGAGAGAACACATGAGGATACCTAGAATGTTGAAAGGCTTTGAAATCATGCCATGTGACAATTGGTTGAAGGAACTTGGAACACACTGCCTAGACAGAAGACTCAAAGGGGACATGTTAGGCATTAAGTATTTGAAGAGATATTAAAGAGAATCTAAACTTCATTTCCTTGGCATCAGAGGGCAGAAATACTGCAGCAGAAATGGGCTGGAAGTTGCAGAGATAACTTAGGTTGGATATAAGAAAACACCTCATAACAATTAGAGCTACCCCAAATGGAATGGGTTGTCTTTGGATGTAGTTGATTTGTCTACATAAAGGTCCTCAAAAAAAAAGGTTTGGCTTAGATGTATAGTTAGGGAGACTATTGATTCTTATGAGGTATAGCTTGAACTATATAGGCTACCTCTAACCCTCAGATTCCATGTATTTCTGCATGTATGTGATTCAATATGAAGTACTAATCCAAACATACTTGTGTAATGGGATAACATTTCCATTTACCTAAGGCCTATAGTAAACACTATTGAATATCTCATTAACACCATCTCCTCCTAGAGTTATATTTTTCTACCATAATAGTTTGTCTCTCACATGTTTTACTCTTCCTCTCTTTATGCCAATTCCTCTTTTGGTCACATAAACATGAACACACAACCACATCGACAATCATAAAGTCTCACATTCTCCAGGTTGGAAGGTGCCCCAGAGGCCTTCTGGATAAAGTCATAACTGATCCAAAATTCCCTTGAAATCACAATCCAAAAGTGGATATCCAGCCTCTTTCTCCAGTAAGATGGCAATTGCCACCTCTCACAGCAATCCATTCCACTTTTGGACAACTCTAATTACTGTGATTTCCCCCTCTATCAATCCTAAATCTATTTCTCTATACCTTCTATTCAGTGTCTACTTTTGCCTTCTAGGCCATACAAGATTTGTCAAATCACTCTTCCATATGACATCTCTTAAAGTAGTTGGAGGCAGTTATTATAGTTTCCCTCTTACTAGTTCTTCTATTTAACTGGGCTAAATACTTCCCTAGTTCCTTCAACTAATGCTCATATAGCATGACATTCATTTCCCTTATCTTCATAGTTCCTGTCCATTGTAGACACACCAATTTAATAATGTACTTCTAAAATATGAAGACAAGAAAAGATCATAATACTAACTGTGTTAGTGTTGACTAAGGTAGACTAAAGGAGAATTATCATTTCCCCCATTCTGTACAATATGGTGTTCTGAATGCAATCTATAATAGCATTAGCTTTTTGGTTCCCATATCACATTGTTGACTTATATTGAGATTCCAGTCCATTACAATCCCCATATTTCTCCCTTAAGATACTTTGTCTAATCAAATTTCACCCATATTTTACTTCTACTATTGAATCTTTGAGGCCAAGTATGGCATGTGACATTTACATCTAATAAATTGCATCTAATTAGATTCAGCCTACTGCTTTAGCTCAAAAAAGTTTCCTTGGATCTTTCATTTATCATCCAATCTTTTTGCTTTCTCTTTCATGTTCACTCCATTCACAATTTTGATGAAAAGACTTGCTAAGCCTCCAAACAAGTAATTGATAAAACTGTTTTATTCTTTGGCCGCATCTAATCAATGGAAAGCTATTTGGCACAGTGGACAGAGTGCCAAGTCTAAAGTTGGGAAGACCTGAGTTCATACTCTGCCTCAGACACTTATTAAATGTGTGACCCTGCCATTCAATCCTGCTTGCCTCAATTTCCTCATCTGTAAAATGAGCTGGAGAAGTAAACAGCAAACCACTTCAGTATCTATGCCAAGAGCTGTGTGTGAGTCCTACTTCTGACACAAATTAGCACAGTAACAGTAACTGAGGCAAACCCTCTGGAACACTCTGATCCTCCATTTCCCAATCTTTAAAATGGGGCTAAGGTAAATGTTGGTAAATGTTTAACAACCAGAACTTTGAAAAAAAGTATAGCATACACACTTTTAAATTTAATCTGTACACTTAATGTATTTTTCATCATTTTCATAAATCTGGACAAATAGCAATAGAATGAATCAAGCATTGTTGTATAGCTTTTGCTCATTTCTAAAGTGTAAAATCTCACACTGAAAATTTAACAACCAGATTTGGTTCAAGCTTGTTCCAGCACACCCTTAGGGAAAGAATATTTTCATCTTGTACTTCACAGTGTTGTGAGAATCAAAGGGAAATGTATGTAAAGAGATCTGTAAACTTTAAAGCAACACAAATGGAATCTCTTATGTTTCTTATACGAAGGTCATTAGACTAACCAACCTCTGGCATTCCTTCCAGTTCTATGAGAATGATTTTCTTTCATGTTCCAATATTAAATTAATTGTTCACGTTCGATATCCCAGGTATATTTCTGAAAAAGAAAAAAAAATCATGGTCCCCCATTCAATACTCAGTACCTACACTATCTTGCATATAAGCAGAAAAGAGTTGCTCACACCTATAGCTAGATTGATAGCACACAAACTATATATTTCCATCAAAATGGAAAATGCCAGCTGCAAAGCAGGCTGTACTAAGCAAGTGGTCTGGTTTTGCATTGCAAACACATTCTTCACTGTTATCTCACATCCTGTTAATTAAGCATTGTATAATAGAAAAGAACTTTGGCAGGAACTCTTCTGGGTTAAGCTTAAATTTCACACATTTAGGGATTTTTTTCCCCCTCCTACACTTGCCACATTTTTTTTAGGGCTAGCATTTCTAAAGAGGAATGTCACCCAAAATAAAAAGATGCTTTCCTAATAATGACTAATAAGGACCCATTTAGTACAAGTGACAAAAAGAAATGAAGGTGTTAGCTATGGTATCCAGTCTTACCTGGAACAGAAAGGAAAAGGAAGAAGAGACATAAATCAAGAATGCTTGACAATGGAAACTTCGAAAGAGTGTGAGGGACATCACAGAATAATGGTAAGAGTTATATATGTGGATTCAGAAAGACCTAGCCGCAAGTTGTACCTCAGTTATAGTTACTCTGCTAATTTGTGTCAGAAGTAGGACTCACACACAGCTCTTATGACTCCAAGTTTGGTCTTTGCTCTTTCCTTTCTCCCCACTTTGTGTTCCACATAATTCTTAAGACATCACTGTCCACAATCCCTGATTTTCTTCTTTAATGTTGCCCACTGCATTCAGCACAGAAGACCATTCTGGATCACTAAGGAGAATAGGGAGGTGCAGCTGATGATGACTTCTTCAGCTCAAAATGGTGGCTGGAAATTCCAGGAAATTGATTAGCCATAAACTTCAGGCACTTAAGAATCCTTCCCCTTCAACCATCATCATTATATCACCTTGGTGATGATCTCCTTGTTTTTGTTTTTTGTTGTCCTCCCACCTCTGTCAGGACCCGGAAGTAATTAATTCAAACTTTACAATATTATTGTGTCAATGCATTTATTGACCTGTTGCCATACTCTTTGGAACCTTCAGTCCTTCTTCCCATTTGTTGACCTTGTGCTGAGCTCATTTTTACTTTTGATAGTATTTTCTGCTTTCACCTGAGGACATTTAAAGCCACACTATTGTTGACCACAGTCTAAGGAAGGAAAAGCACTTGTGTTCCTTGCATTGTTGATACAATCATACCTCATCCTTCATGTTTCAGAACTGATCTCTCTGTCACAGAAAAGCCTACTTCCCCTAGGTGGCATCTCAAAAGAGATACACCATATTCTACTTTCTTTTCCTTTTTATCTAATTACAGTAGCAATCTATCACTGGACAATAGTGAGAAAACTAAATCTCAGAGATGGTAAATGATATACCTCATATATGGCTATTTGCAGGCCTGAAAATTCAAAATTATCATATTATAATTTCATATTAGTGTTTTTGCATGTGCTGTATTGAGAGAGATGATAGTGGTGGAATCATATTGCTAATTTCAAACATTCTCACTTTAAGGTATGAGCCATTTTAGAAGTGCTGACAATAGGTTATGATACAGAGAAATTTTTTTTCTACAATTCCTTTAAACAGTTAATTTTTGCAGACAACCAGGCCATTTAATACATGGACTTGGTTGATAGGGCAAGTTCAATTTGGTTGACTTTGTCACACAATAGCAAATGTCTGAGTAATTGCTCCGGTCTGAATCCTGGCACAATCTTTTGTTCCGTTTAACCAATATTTGGTTCATGTTGTAATTTGCTAAGAATTGTACAGGATGAGAATTTCATCTTTTTCCATAATCTTTTTCATTGCACCATCATTTCATTAGCAGCCAGTCTTAGAGTGTGCTGAGGGATGAAGGGAAAGAATTAAAACATGTTACACAATTGAAAAAAAAGCTTTGAAAAGGTAAAAGTGCTTAAATGTTCAATTCAGTAGAATGACAATACAGTCAGGGTATGTACTGTTTTGTTTTGGTTTTTGCTTTTTTGCTTTATATACCCAGTATTCAGCACTGTGTTTGGCAAATAATAGGTGCTTAATAAGTATATGTTGGATTATGTTTAAATGTAGAGCAACAAGAGGTGACTGAGAGGAAACATACACACACACACACACACACACACACACACACACACACACACACCCCTTCTCAACTGCAAGGATCATAGCTAAGGTTTGAATTAGAAACCGTATAGCTTACCCAATTGTTTTACAGAAAATTCTTGGCCAAGGTCATACAGGTAATAGTTGTCAAAAATCAGGCATGAAGTTGGGTTTTCTGACTCCAAATTCAACATTCTTTTCACTGTATCACCCTCCTCTCTTTCCTCAATTAACTCTACATGTGTGTTGTCAGGATACAGAGAGGTTTTAGTTGTTCATCTTGCATGTTTTGTAGGAATTGCCCCATAAATTTGACATCTTTATTGAATATTCACTTTTTGTCTTCCATAATTCATACATGTACAGTGCTTTATATAATCCCTTCCTTGCTACAATCATGTGAGGGATACAATGTAAGTATTATCATGCCCATTTCATAGACAAGGAAATTGAGGCAGCTAGGTGACATGATAAATAGAGCATCAGAACTGGAATCAGGAAGACCCGAGTTCAAATCCTGACCTCAGACACTTGCTAGCTGTGTGAACCTGGGCAAGTCCTTTAAGCTCTGTTTGTCTCAGTTTCCTCAACAATAAAATAGAAATAAAAATATCACCATTCTCCCATGGTTGTCATAGGAATCAAATGAAATAATATGTGTACTTAGCTTACCAGGTTATTTTCAAACTACAATTCTCTCTCTCTTTCTCTCCCTATGTGTATATGTATATGTATGTGTGCATGTACACACATATGTAAATATATATACATATATACATATTGTATATGTGTATATATATATATACATATATATATATATATATATATATATATATATATATATACTGCAAATCATCAAAACATTATATAACTAACAGAGAGGCATTTTAGTATAATGAATACATTGACGACCTCAGTTGAGAAGAATCAGTCTGCTTCCAAAACATACTGCCTATGTGACTCTGGGCAATTTACTTAACTTCTCAGTGATTTCAGACTCTAAAACTATATGTTGCGGAGACATTGTTGATCTGTATTGGTAGAGGGAGTTCCACACTGGGACCTCAATGCAGTGACTGATAAAATCACAGGTTGAGTCAAAATAATAATAGAAAATACCAGTTATTCTAACATGGGGCAATTACTTGAGAACACCTGCACTCATTGAAAAATATACATAGCTGAGAAAGAACCCTGGCTTCTGCTAACAGAATGGCACAAATTGATATTTATCATTTGACACAATGAAGCAGAGGCACTCTCATGTGAACAGAAGCTAGCTGGAAAAGGGCCAGTCCTGCCTTCAGCAACTTTCAATAGTTGGGCCATATAGAAAAAAAAAATGTTAGATGAGGCAATCCATTGTCAGTGGTGAAAGTCTGAAGACAGAATTCAATGAAATAGATTGTGTAAATGAATTAATACTCTCAAGAAGGCAAGTGAATCATCCCAAATGACAGCTGCAGCAAGCAAGACACCATGAGGTTAAGTAACTTTTCCAAAACCACATTTTAACAGAAGAGGTGAAACCAGAGTTCAGATTTACTAACATCTACTATCCTGACAATGCTGCCTTCTGCTTTTACTGTCTAGTGTGAAAGACTGCAGAATGCATTACAGGGAAGGTCTGAGACTTCAAAGAAAAGAGCATTAAATCATCATTCTGTAATAATTTCAGAATAATCTTTTATGAGAATTAATTGGTTTAATGGTCTAGTAAGCTCCTTAACACTCCAAAGGGTCAGTGAAAGGTACTGGCCACCAGCATACTCTCATTTTGGCCTGTTAGGATGGAAGTCCCCATATTGATCTCAAAACAAGTTGCAAATAATTCTGAGTGTAAAGCAATTGAGAGTTGTCATAGTGACCAAGAAATCATTCATACAATGAAGTAACCTGTTGAGTACAGATTATGGGCTGAACATCAGCATTTCTCTACTTGTACTGATATAAAGACTGTACAGTTTTGAGGGATGCTAGGTATATTCCCTTGCAAGCAAATGTATCTAAAGTATTCTGGAATATGTATGTAAATGTCAGTTATTATTATTCTCTCATTAATCTTTACTTCTCATAAAGATATGTCCAGATAAATTAGCAGATAAAAATATGTACATTTTCCTTTCTAGTTTATGCTAATATGATTTTTCACTTACCCCTGTAAAGGATGAGTGATTTACTCAAAGTAACATAGGTAAAAAAGAATCCAAGTCCTCTGACTCAAAATCCAATGTTCTTTCTTTTTTTTTATTTTTTACTTTTAATTTTTTTATTAATAAGCATTTATTTTCTCTCTCTCCAAATTTCCCCTAATTTAAAAAAAAAATTTAAAACTAAACCTTTGTAAATTATAGAAAAACTAAACAATATGGATTCCATTAATAATTCTTGCTGCAGCTTAATGGGTAATGACTATGTGTTTTCATTCATAACAAAGTCATATATGTATAGATGTTCTCATTAGTCAGCCTAAAAATCTATATTAAGGTAGACTCTGTAAATGCAAAGAGTTCAGAGTCTAAGGAAAGAGATAACATGCAACAAACAACTAAATATAAACAAACCAATTAAAAATAAATTGGAGATAATCAACTTAAGAAAAGCCTTAAGGAGGATCAGGAAAGAAATCTTATAGAAGATGACATTTTAATCTTGGACTTGAAGGAGGCCAGGAAATCCAAAAGGCAGAGATGTAGAGAGAGAGAATTCCAGACATGGAGGTGAAAATACCTAGGGTTAGAAATGAAATGTCTTATTCAAAGAAGAACAAGGCCAGAAGCACTGATTTGTAGAGAGTATGGTTGGTTGAATGAGATATAAGAAAATTGGAAAGGTAGAAGTGGGATACAAGTTATCAAAGGGTTTGAATGCCAAGGAAATGATTTAATTTGTTCCTGGAGGTAATAGGGAGCCTTTGGAACATACTGATTAGGGGATTGATATGGCTGTCCTCATGGTATTTTAGGAATACCAATTTGTCAGATAAATGGGTAATGGACTGGAGTGGGGAGAGATATGGCAGATAAACCAAAAATCAGGCTATTGCAATAGTCCAGACATTATTAGATGATGACACCAAAGTGGTGTCAGTGTTAGGGAAGAGAAGGGGGCATATACGAAAGATATTACAAAAGTACAACAGGTAAGACTCGGCAATGAATTGGCTATGAGGGGTGTGAAAGAATTAGGATTTGAAGATGATCTTTAGGTTGTGAACAGGAGATTGGTGGTAACTTTGACAGTAGTCAGGAAATTAGAAAAAAGGGAAGGACTTGGGGGGAAAGATATTAAGTTAAGTTTTGTACATGTTGAGCTTAAGATGTCCTCAGGATGTCAAGTTCAAGATGTCCAATATGTGTTTGGAACTGTAAGACTAGAGGTCAAAAGAAAGGTTAGGGTAGGTAGATAGATTTGAGATTTGAACATCGTCAGCATAGTGATAACTGAATCCATGAGAATGAGAACATCAAATGAGATAATATAGAGGGAGAAGAGAGGAGGGCCTAAGACAGAGCCCTGGGGGCATTTGTAGATGTGACCTGGTTGAGATTAAAGAAAAGAGTGGTCAGACTAGAAGGAGGAAAGCCAAAAGAAAGCAGTGTCACAAAAACTTAAAAAGAGAATATCAAGAAAAGAATGATGAAACTTCAGGGAGGTCAAGAAGGATGATGATTAAGAAAAGACAATAGACTTAATAATTAAAAGATCTCTGGTAACTTTGGAAAGAGCAGTTTCAGTTGAATGATAAAGTCCAAAGCCAGACTGTAGACAGTTAAGAAAAGAGAAAGAATGGTATTTTCATGGAGTTTAGCCACAAAAAAAGGAGGCCTGATATGAGATGATAGCTAGCAGAGATGGATAGATCAAATGAAGGTGTTTCTTTCTGAGGAAGGGGGAGATATGAGTCTGTCTGTAGGCAGTAGGGAAGTAGCCAGTAGTCTGGGAGACATTGAAGATAGAGTGATGAGCAAGCTTGGAGAAAACAAGATGGATTGGGATCAGTTGTGCATGCAGAGGGGTTTGCCTTGGCATGACTTCAAGATATAAGCAAATGAAAGAGAAAGCACTTTACTAAGTTCTCACATTTTTGTATGTCCAATCACTTTTGGCTAAGCAGCCAATTAAAGGGCTTTTCATCACCATGTGGTGATCTGAGAGGAAACAGTTACAGCATACAAGTTTATCCTTTGGGTCAGGGACAAGTTCCCACCATTAAGCATTTTCAGAAGCAACCTCATCAAGCCTCTAGTTGTATTGCTAGCAGACAAAGCATATTGTGCTGCAAAGATTGAATCAGCATTCAGTAGCTCCCCCACTACATAGAAATAAAGATAGACCTAATAATAGGAAATAGATTAATTGCTCATGGTTATGCCATGCCAATATAATACACATTAGAATCCTGTCTAAATTAATTTATAAATTCAGTATAAACCCAAACTACCAAAGTGTTTGTTTTAAGAACTCAAAAAAAAACCTAAATAAGGAAGTTCATCTTGAGGAAAAAGAGGTCAAGAATGTCAAGGAAAACAAAGATATTCTACAAGATCTCAGAATATATTGCAAAGCAGTTATCAAAATTATTTGGTTTTGGTTAAAAAAAGTAGGAAAGGTGATTAGTGTAATGAATGAGGTATGAAAGAACCAGATACAATCTAACAAGTTAGTTAAGTGTTCTATAAACCTAAGGATTCTGACTATTAGGGTAAGGAGCAACCATTTGATTAAAAAAAAACTTGTGAGAAAGCTTAAAAGGATTAAGCTACATAGCTATGTTACTATAGTATTATTCCATGCAGTATTATTTTATTATATTATTATTATTTGAAGGTACCATGGACCCCAACTAGCTTTCTTTTATGTCCTTATTTTCACAGATTAAATGCTAACTATGGCTACTCCAATATGCATTTCAAGACAGAGCTTGGTAATTTTAATACAACAGACTGGAAAATGAAATATACCTCCCTTCTCTTGACAAAGAGGTAGGAAACTATTTATTAAGAATGTCACATGCATTGTTAGACAAAAATCTCACAGAATTTGCTTTTGATTAACAGTTTTTCTTTGTTTTAAGGAAGAGGTCCTATCCCAAGAAGGCAGAAATTACTGTGATACAAAAAATGGCATCAATAAAACATTATTAAATATCCTGATATAGCAAGTAACCTCATCTCTTCAAAAATTGTAATGAAAGCTACCTCTAGTTCCACTGCAATGCTGCAATAAAGACATTATTGTTGTTGATTTGAGCCTTGTTCTTAAAGGTTACAGAAACACCATGTTGTATGGCATGTTACATGTTGCAAAGTAATGTGAGCACTCTATATAAATGTTAACAAGTCATGGAAAGATTACACTGACACTCCCAAACAGATATTTCTGCAGTAGAGAGTATGTGTGGCTTTCTTCCAAGATGCTCTCCTTCCTGCACAACCAGAAGGATGAAGTCATAGGATCATAAATTTAGAGAAGGAAAGGATCTTTAGAAGCCATCCAATCCAAACCCCTCATTTTAACAAATGGAGAAACTGAGGTACACAGTGGTTTAGAGACTTGTACAAGGTTATACAGCTAGCAAGTTTCTTTTTTTATATATAATTTGTGCAAAGTGCTTTGCAAACTTTATTTTATTTGTTTATTTATTTTTTAGGCAATTGGGGTTAAGTGACTTGCCCAGGGTTATACTGTTAGTAAGTGTCAAGTGTTTGGTCTGAGGTCAGATTTGAACTCAGATCCTCCTGACTTCAGGGCCGGTGCTCTATCCACTGCGCCACCTTGCTGCCCCAGCTAGCAAGTTTCTGAGAAAGCATTTGAACTCAAGTTTTCCTGATTCCAGGTTTAGTACATAAACAACCACACTGTCCTATATCTAAAGAAATCAAAGAGAAAATATGGCATGGTTAGAATGGGGTTGCCCTGTGTTTCTGCAAAGACCTGGTTTCAAATTCCAACTCTATTACTTATTAATTGTGTGACCCAGAGCAAATCACTAACCCTAAGTAATACCCAAGTAATTCCTTGAGACAAGAAATTGCAAGGAATTTGTGTCAGCCTCAGTCTTCCTCATCTGTCATATGATGATACATAATTACTTGTAATACTTATCTCACAGGATTATTGTGAGGAAAATTCTTCGAAAAACTTAATATGTTGTATGGACTCAAGCATAGATTGTTTGAGCATGCCTCTTTTTATTCACTTATTTCTATAATAACAAAAAGCTAATATTCATCTGATACTTTTTTTAAATCTCCTAATATAGGTGACAAAAGTAATCCATCAGTAAGACTGAAGTAGTGGTGGGAAGGACTCCATTACTCAGGGCATCTGCTGAATAATTCATTCATTAAATAGGACAACTGATCAGTTTGGTTATTTTGAAAACTTTTATTGAGATTTATTTTTATATAACCTTCATTTATATATTACGCACATAAATACAACATTTATGTGTAATTTAAATAAACACATATATTTATATACAGAGGTGTGAGTATGTATGTGTATGTATATACGCATGTGCACACACATACACAAGAATATTTTTTTTCTCTCATCTCCTCCATCCAGCAAGATACTCCTTTTAACAAAGAGGAAAAAAACAATCAATTCAGCAAACTCAGTAAAATTGACTAATCAACTAAGTTTCACAGTATATGCAATGTTCCCCACCTCTTCAAAGTAAAGATAGAAACACGTTTTTCCCTCTCTTATTTAATAATACCTAACATAAAGCACCTACTATTTACCACGTGCTTTGAACATATTATGCCATTTGATCCTTACAACAACCCTGGGAGGCAGGTGCTATTATTATCCCCATTTTATAGATTAGGAAACTGACCCAAACAAAGCTTAAATGACTTGCTCAGATTCACACAGCTAGTAAGGTGTCTGAGGTTGAGTGTGAACTCACATCTTCTTGACTCCAGTCCTGACACTCTAGCAACTGTACTAAAATGTTATTGTTCATTATCATTGTGAATCAACCCAGTGAAGATCATAGGAGCCTAGATTTGAAGCCAAAAAGAACCTTTGAAATCATCTTGTTCAAGTGTTTCTAAGTTTTGATTTTGGTTTGGTTCATTTGTTTGTTTGCGTTGTATCAGAGCCCAGTGAGGCCTGTGGACCCCTTTTCACAAAAATGCTTTTAAGCACATAAAATAAAATCAATAGAAAATATGAAGAAATCCAATTATACCAAAATGTGGTGATCACAATTTTTTAAAATATAAGTTCATTGACAACCAATGAAGAATCCTTGATCTAGTATATCTCTCTTCTTTTAGTGAGTAGGACTCTTAAGGAAAGGGAGGTTAAGTTGACTTGTTCAGGGTCACACAAGTGGTACAGAGAAGAGGCAAGATTTTAACCCAGTTTCTCTAACTCTGAGTTCAGCATTTTTTTTCCCCATTACACCACATTGCTTCCTTACACAAGATAAGGCAGACATACACATTTGACTGAAACAGTATGTGCACAGTGATGTGCATCTTAGCAAAGTATCTGAAAAAAGCAACTTAAGTTCATTGGGAACTTTTTTTTTTAGGCAAGTGGGGTTAAGTGACTTGCCCAGGGTCACACAGCTAGTAAGTGTCAAGTATTTGGTCTGAGGCTGAATTTGAACTCAGATCCTCCTGACTTCAGGGCCAGTACTCTATCCATTATGTCACCTTGCTGCCCCATTGGGAACTTTTATGAGCAGTTATTGAGACAGAAAATAAAAGACCCATAAGTTTATAGTTCCAGAGTTGTTAGTTACACTAAGTATACAGGTTTTTCTTAGTAATGTAGATTCTGTGCACACTTATTTTCATTGATAATGAGAGTTTGGTGGGAGAAAGTGAGCCACATTTACATATCATGCATTTATTATTATTGTATTTCCTTTAAAAAGTATATGTAATGGTGTTATTGTTGTTTTTCTCATATTTGTTAACAGTTATTTACAAGATTGAATATGTCATCACTGTGAGTTCCTTGTTTTATGTAAATGGAAGCGCATTGGTGGAGGCTCAAGAGCTATGGTGATGAACCCTGAGAGAGTATAAATGCAGCTGTTTGTGTTGAGGCGAGTCAGGACAGTGCATTTCTTCATGAAAGGATAACTGCTAGGACACTGAGAGAGCTTAAGAGTTACTGTATGACAGTATTCCTTCTCATGGAATCCAGACATGACAATTTGAGGGCAGGTTAGGGGGAGTGAATGTAAACATTAACGATTAGTATGCTATATCATGTATTAAAACAGAGTAATATGTGCATTAACACAACAATACAGGGAATTTCAGATAAAAAGTGGCAGCATTGTTAAGAGATAACTCTATCAAATATAGTTGCTACTCACAAGGAGAGGAGGGAAATTGGTATTCTCTATGATAGTATCACTGGTGGTCTCCATGCCCAAAATGAGCAGCAAACATGGCGGGTTGGTATCCATGCTGTGCTCTAAGATTCAGAGACTCTCAAGGCTTAAACTTATATAGAATTTTAGACAAAGGGTCAGAATGATACCAATAGGAGACTGCCTTGTTATGATAGCATGAATAAAGTGCAAGCATCTCCTAAATTGCCTAACAAGGAGAAGGGACAAAGACCTAGAAGACTCAATCCTAATGCTACCAATCTAGTAGAAGGCTAAAAAAAAAAAAAGCAGAAAGGCTTATTAGCCTTGGCATATTTGCATCCTGAGGCTGTACCAGGCAAACTTTTTTTCAAGTTGATAGTTTTTAATTTTTTTTTGTCAGACACTATTTTGTTTTGTTTTTGTTTTCCCTCCAAATAACAATTCCATAAAGGAAAGAGTGTGTCTTCCTGCTGGAATACTTTACTGAACAGGAGATTTGTCAGTAAAGACAGTCTTTCCACTGTTGTGCATCACAAGTCTCCTCTAAAGCAATAAATGGACTTCAAAAATTCAACCCACTGGAACCAACCTACTAATGAGCCTCTGGGAGCTTATCTAGGCTGATTCCCTGAAAAGAAACATACAATTATTCGTGAAGTATTACTGAAATCCTTTCCAGCTTGGGTAGAATCTAACAGAGCTTGTGCTTTACTGGCCTAACCTTAAAGAACCAGAGTCCTCTCAATGGCAAAATGAGATATCAGAATAGGACATTATTGAAGGAAATTTCACATTCAGTTATTTATTTCTTGCTTCTTTCTTCATTGCAGGGCAGCTAGGTGGTGTAGTAGAGTACTGGTCCTAAAGTCGGGAAGACTCAAATTTGTGAGTACTAATCTGGCCTCAGACACTTACTAGCTGTGTGACCCTAGGCAAGTCACTTAACACTGTTTGCCTCAGTTTCCTCATCTATAAAATGAGTTGGATAAGGGAATAGTAAACCACTACTGTATCATTGCCAGAAGACCCCAAAGGAGGTCACAAAGAGTTGAACATGGCTAAAAAAATGACTGAACACATACTTGCTTCATCACAATGTCAAGTTTAAAAAAAGCAAACCTGTTTAATAAGCTATAAGTAACCCTGTTGTCCTCAACCCTGTCCTATCCCTCACACAGGCTGAAGGCATCAATCTCTACCAATGATGACACAGTCCTATATTAATGAGTTTAGGGATCCAGGTTACATTTAGTTGTCTTCCAAATCCCATTCCCTGCAGTATTTGGTGGTTCCATAAGCACATTTTAAAAAGATTATTTACTATTTGTATAGATGTAGATATTTGTTTCTTTGGTCTGGACATCTGATTTCATTGGCATAAGGAATTCCCATTGTGAAACCTCCCTTCACTTACCAGGAACTCATAGTTGTATAAATAAAAGGATTATATGACTTAAAACTTTAAGGAAATGCTTTCTCCAAATGCTACCAAATATATTAGCCATAAACAAAATGTAAGCTAATGATAAAACATGGAATACAAGCAGTGGGAAGTGATCTGGAAAGAAGTTTTTCTCTAATAATTGCCTGGAAGAAATAACAAACAAGCCTGATACTCCACCAGTGTGAGATTCTCAGCACTATCCAGAATAGTTAGTATTTTGAGCATGCAGAGTAATGTACCTGCACCATTGGTGACTGATGGAAGGGATTAAATGAGACTGTTACTGCCTATAAATAAAGAAAATCACTATTAAAAATACCTTGTAATGCAAGATGAGTCAATATGACTACAATGTAATGTGGTCCATTAGAGGATGAGATAGCATCATGAGGCCTTGAATATCTTTATTCTCATATCCCAGGTGCTATCCTATTACTAATGTTGTAATTTTCTCATTGATGGGGGGATCACTGCTAGTTATCTAAAAAACAAAATCCAAATGTGTCATTTTCATCATTGTCACCACAGTCATCATTATTACCAACACAATAGACATTGTTATTCTTGTTATTATTCCTTTATTTAAGTCTTAATTTGATGTCTCTGTGATATAGAAGTGATCCTAGACAGATATGGCAATAGAGGTTAGGTTCTGGTAAGTCTGACTGAGCTGGAAAAGCTTCAAAGAGGGAATAGTGATGCACTATGTAACTTACATTATCATGTAAGATGATGGGCCTGGAGCTAGAAGAGATCTTCCTTGTAAACTATTTTAGCCTTTTTCATTCCAACTTTTCCATCCACGTTTCCCAAAATTTTTCCTACCATCCTCACCTATTCAAACTTTGCATTGATGTCACTCAGTATGAAATTGTATGTGAATTTCATATGAGAGTTCCATTGAAATTTTCATAGAATTTCTTAACTTCCTCATCCTTTGCAAACCATGTTGGTATGCAATGTATGATTATTTTCATGCTGCTCTTTTTAATCATCATGAGCACTGAAATATGGAAGTTCCTGATGCTTGTTGACTGACTGCTGGCCAGGACCAAATAGTTCATTAAATAATATTTCTTGTAATCTTGTGGTATACAATAAAACCAATCCTGTACACCATTTTTGCCCATCTACAGAGAACTTGTGAGCTCTCCTTGCATATACCTGATACTTTCTTCTTGCTTCTGATTTCATTTGTAGAGGAAATTTCAAGATGGATATGATTCCATTCTTCAAGTAAAGCATCCCTAGAGAAGGACCTCAAATTTTAAGCAGCAACAGTAAAGTTAAAGCTTTATAGATGACCCAAAAACTGATTCTTTGTTCCTTCCATTTCCTTTCCTACTGCTCTATCAGCGTTAGCAAATGAAATAGAAGGGGGTCACAAAATCCTGTGAGTCATTTTTCATCAATCATTGGTAATTGTTCCCAACCAGTTTATTACCAAGTGGTGAGCCTATTGGAAATGAGCCTCTCCATAATAAAATGTTGGGCAAAATAATATATATCTGATCTGTTGTCAGGACTATAGTTTGCACAAAGCAAATACAATAAGTATTTTTTTAAAATTAAACTAGGGAAACTCAGGGGTCCTTCTAATAGGAGTTGGGGCTTTCTTTAAAGATAACTCCCTAACATACAGATAAGGGACTATAACACTGAAATAACACATGGGTAACCATTTTTATTGCCAACTTTCCCAATTTTCAATGTGCCTTTGAACAAGTCTTAATAGTCACTTAACTTCACCATCTACAATGTGGAAACAATTATAAGTGATTCTTAGAACTTTTATTTCTTGTTGATCTGAACTTGGTGAACATTTTTTTTTCTTTTCTTGGACATCACTACAACTAGTCTATTCCTCCCCCAATTCCTGACCTCCACCCAAATTAAAAAAAAAAAACAACCTACTTGTACTAAGAGTCATCATTGGTCAGTTGGTCATCATTGGTCAGAGTTTTAAAATCTCACAAAATAGTTTTTTTTTCCTTTAAAATGTTGTGTCCATTGTAGAAAATAGTGTCCCACTTCTGCTCACTTCACTCTGTATCTATTTTTATGAATCTCTAAAAGTTTTTCTGAATAGCCAATCACCTTGTCATTCCTTAAAATGTAACAATATTCCATTACATTTATATGCCTTCATTTATTAAATCATTGTCCAGCTGGGAAGCTCTTAATTTCTAATTCTTTGCTAAAACAAAAGGCACTGTAGTTAATTTTTGTACATATGATCCTTTCTCATATTTCTTAGAACTTTTTGAAGAATATGGCTGGAAATAAACCTAGCTGCAGTGTCTCTGGGTCAAATGGTATACATACACATATAATTGAGTATCATTTTGGGGTATAGTTTCAATAACTTTCCAAAATGCCTGAATCAATTCACAGTTTCACCAGCAATGCTTTAGTCCACTTGTCCTCCCATTTTTCTTCAAATAATTTTTAAACAATTTCTCTGTGCTTGTCATCCTTGTAATTTAGATGGATATGAGATAGGATTTCAGAGTTGTTTTAATTTACATTTCTCTTATTATATTTGGGATTATATTTTATATAGTTATTAATAGTTTGAACTTCTTCATTTGAGAACTGTTTGTTCAAATTATTTGACCATTTATATGTTGGAATGATTCCCTTTCTCATATATTTGAATCAATTCTCTATATACCTTACACATCCAAAAAATTTTTTTCAGAAAAATTTGCTGCAAAGATTTCCTCTCTATTTCCCATTCTAATTTTAAAAGCATTGGTTTTGTTTTTGCAAAAGCTTTTAAATTATATATAACTAAAACTGTCCTTTTTTCCTTTGAACATCTCTACCACTTGTCTGCCCAACAACTCTTCTAAACTTTCCAAACAGGTATGTCCTTCCCTCTACCTAAAAGTATATTTTAGTTGTGTATTTATCCAGAGCATATTGTATTATATGGTGAGATATGTTAGTTTGAATATACTTTTTTTTTTGCCAGATTGCACTCCAGCTTTCTTAGAAATTTTTGTTGAATAGTGAATCAGTAATGTCCTTGGGCTTAACAAACACTGTGCTACCATATTTTTTTTATCATGTATACATAACCTGTCCCACAGATTAAGAATGAGGAACAGGTAATATCTGCTTCCTCCTACTCTCCTTCAGTTTGTATACTTTTATTTTCTTATACCCTCTTTCTATGAAATAAATTGCTCACTCTTCCTTATTTCTTCCCTAATGTGTTCCTTTCCCTTCAACTTTCTTCCTGCCTTAAAACTATCAAAACAAAAGAAATCAATTCCTAGAATCTTTTTAAGAATATTTTTTAACATGAGGATGGATACTTATTTAACATGAGGATACTGGACTCAAGAGACATTTATTTTCTCTTTCTCTTGTCATTGGTTATATACTTCCAATTATTTCAATATATTCACCTTTCTAATTTTCTCTTGACTATTATATTTACATTTCCAACATTCTTTTCAACCCTGGTGTTTTCAGCAGAAAAGTTTGAATTTCCTCTATTCCACAGTTTGGTTAACTATGGCTTGAGGACCAAATCCACCTGAGTGCCTGTTTAAGTATGGTCCATGAACTAAGAATGTTTTTTTAAAAAATATGCTTAAATATAATGAAGCATTATTTTCAAATGTAAAAACAATTTTTAATCCACCCACAAAAATAAGAATGGGCCAGATTTGGCCTTCAGACTATAGCTTTCAATGATTGTTGTATTTCATTAAAAATCCATTTCTTCTTTGTAGGATTGTATTCAGTCTTTCAGAGTAAAATTTCCTCAGAGATAATCTTTTACTCTAGCTTTCCAGAATGTCACATTCCAATTGTTTTTTTTCCCTCCCATATAGTAGTTGCTACCAAATCTTACGTGATCCTAATAGTCTTTCTTGGTTATTGAATCCTTTTTAGCTACTTGCAGTATTTTTTTTTTTTGCATTGGAAAATCTGGATTTTGGTTATGGCCTTCCTGGGAATTTGTATTTTCTGGGTTTTTTGAGGCAGTAATAAGTTATTTTTTCCTATTTTCCATTTTTAAATGGTTAAAATAGAGCTAGGCCATTTTAATTTATGATTCTTGAACTGTAATTTCCATTTTTTTTGTTATTGTTGCTGGTCATAAGTTTCAGAGAGTTTATTGTTAAATTATCTCTCCTTGTCCTGTTTTCCAGATAATCATTGTATATATCCTTCCTATATATTCTTCCTAACAGCACACACCTTACAGTTTCTTTTATTTTTTTCCAATTTTTTGATTTGGTTCCATTGCTTCTTTGTGTCTCATGCAGTCATTACATTCTTTTAACTGCATTTTAATTTTAATAGATACTTTTATTTACATCAGGTTTCTACCTTGTGTTCTAAGTGATTCATTATGCTTCCAATTCTTTCCTCTGAGGCACTTACTTAATTTATGATTTCATCATAAAAAAATCACTTACTTCATTTCTACACAGTACTATTGTAGTCTTCATAACTAAGCCATATTTTTCTTCCCCTCTGAGGTTCTACTTATGTTTTTTGAGGAGTTTATCTCTTGGGCATCTCCTGACCCATAATATTTCTTAATAGCACTCAATTTCTTCTTTTAATTCATACATTCTGCATCTGTTTCTCATTTGGAACTTTGTACTAGGGCAAGTATACATCTGCCCCACACTCTTGGATGAGTAAACTAGGCCCAGTTTGGTCCTGACTTCAATTCCTTGGGTTCTTGCTAAGTTCCAAATCCCGGTAGATCTCTTCTCTGGGAACTAGAAAATCCCAGGCCCTTCTAGATCATTCTTTACATGCCTCTGTAGCATCTCAGATCAATATTGCAGACTTCCAGATTCTCTGCTGTGTCCTGCTGTGAATACTATTGACTCTATTACTTAAGTTCAAGGCCAGAATGTTGTGGATTTCCATTGGTTTCCCCCATCCATCATTGAGCTATCCCATCTAAGGATTGTGGCCTTCTTCCCTTTGACAATGGAGTCCTTCATGCTTTAGGTGACATTGGAGGCTCTCTAGTCTGAATGTTTCTAGATTTCTAGTTTGTTTATCTGATGTTCCATGAGTTTCTCTGGTAGTATCACTTTTCCAATGCCAGACAGCTTCTAGCTATTTTTTATGCACTCCTGAACAGGAGGAAGGAATTTACTATTGTTTCCTTTTGGATTTCTTAATCATTATTTGATCTGGTGCCCATTTTAGATCTCTGTTGAAGCATACAATCTGGGCTTTTCTATGACATACTGTATCACTATCCGAAACATAAGCCCCTATATGCAACTTTTATCCAATCCGTTGAGATGTTCCTTAATGGTTTCAGTCTCCATGTAATAAACATTGCTAAGTAGAAGCATCATTAACATTTTAATTTGGAATCATTTTACTATAGCACTACTCATGGAGTGCCATTTTCAACATTCTTCCATCTGTGCCTTTAATCATAAGGATTGATGAACTTTCATCTTTCTACAGAATAAATTCCAATTAAGATATGCACATGGGGATGGGTCTATTGGTTATGATCACAAAATATTGTAAACTCACTATCATGAAATGCCTGATTTCCTTAGGTATTTAAGTCACATAGGATATAACAAATGCTTGGCATATTCAAGACCTTAAAGTAAATAACTAAATTAACACAAAAATAATATTTTAAAGTAAACCAATTTTGCATGAATCAATCACTTGTAAAGGGAGGTGGTCTCTTCTAGTAGAAGGAATGGTAGATTTTGAATCAGACAACCTGGGTTCCAATCTCATTTCTGCCATTTTCTACCTGAACAAATTAAGCAAGTTACTTCATTGCTCTATGCCTCGGTTTCCTTATTTTTAAACAAAAGGATTAGAGTGCCTCTTAAAGCCCTCAGCCTATAATCCTATGAAATATCTTTTTATTTCATTTCTGATCTGTGAATCTGACTTTGATGAGCTCTCCTAGAAAGACATTTTTTCATGTGATCATTTTTCAGTAAATTGTCTTTCTGCTTCCTCCAAACGAACCATCAGAAGGTAATAGAGCCCATTAAACCTAATGGGCACATTTGGTGGTACTCTTACCCACCAGAACAGGAAGTGGAAAACATGAAGCAACAATTCCCCAGAATACAGCTGAGGGATTCTTAAATGGAACAAGTTGCTTGTGAATGGAAAGAAGTGAGGATCAAGTTGCCTTGAATTTTCACAGTGTCCTCTAACTATTCATCCCCAATCATAGGGGAGATTGTTCCAGAGTAGTTACTGGGCTCACTGAGAAATTTTCTAATTCCAATACTGAGTGGTTTTCCTTTGCCTTTCATGTATTGCTGTTACCTGACAGACAGATGTTAAACAAGTTCCTTTACTGCCAGGTTTCTAGTGGATATGCTTCGTAAGCATCTTTTCCCCTAAAACAATTAAGGAAACTAAACCCGAAGTCCTCTTCTGCAGATTCAGTGATATTCAGTATATTAGTCTTCCTGTTAGTGTTTCAAGTGTGTCTGTCATCATGTAATAGAAATAAACAGTTTAAACAGTAAAATTTATGCTTCCAAGGCATGTATATCACTCACAAATGCATCAACAAATCTCCCATTTTGTCAGAAATAATGAAACCTTGAATTAAAAAGTCTTTTGTAAAGAAATCCCTTCTGACAAATGTTTATTAGGTTAGGCAAAATTAATCCTCATTTATGATTTTAATCAGGCAACTAACCATCTATTTATTTTCACTGTCTCTTAGTGAAGCAGTAGGTATCAGGGGAAGGATCTCTTCTTCATGGTTACTGTATAACTTATCTGGATTTTGAATTAGTCCCAAAGCTGGATGTCTGTACTTCTGCAACCAATCCCTCCTTTTGCAGAGGGACAAGGCATTTAGTAATCTTCTAGTTCAACCAGTTTTCAATGTGCTTCTCCTTTGGAAATAGCAACCCTGAGAGTCATATGGATAAACAGCATGGTATAATGGATAAAGTGTGGAATGTGTAATCAAGAGAAAATTGTGTTTAAATCCTGCTACAGGTATTTATTATTTGAATAACACTGTATAAGGTTCTTTACTTTTCTGAGGATCAGTTTCCTCATCCATAAACTCGGATAAAATTGGGTAGAATATTCTCTTGAGTGTGAGTTATGATGAAATAGCCTTCAAGAACACATAGTCAACTCCACACCATGAAGAAGCATCAGAATAGGACACTAAGGAAAAGTTCCTTCAACTAGCTCTTACTTTATTCAACTGAAAAGGAAAAATAATTTCCCAGTGGTAAAGAAGGGGGCTCAATAGATACTTAAAAGAAAATAATAATATGAAATTCTGCCTTTTGGTCCTTTACGAAGAGGTTATTAGCCCTCCTGACATTTTGGTATGCCCAACTGCAATTCTTAAATTTCTGAAGTTTATCTCTGATTTTCTTCCCCAGAAACCAGGTTTCAATATTAATCATTTAGAATATGATTTAGGTTGTTTTCATGGTTATTTTTTGTAGTAGAAGGGACTCTTAAGCTTCTCCCATAAAAATGTTTCAATATGTCAAGGACCTGTGATTTAATCAGGATAGGAACTACTTCTATGGAATTATTTTAATTTAGATCATTGTCTTGGATAGTTGTCTGAAGCTCATGTTTGTTCAGAGACTTTCCCCTCCTCACATAGCTAGCAAATAAGGCAGCTGGTAGCACAGTGGATAGAGTGCTGGGTCCAAAGTCAGGAAGATCCAAGTTCAGAATCTACCTCAGATACTTAATAATTATGTGACTGTAGGCAAGTCACGAAGCCTCTGCTTGTCATAGTTTCCTCATTACAGTATTTCATTGGATCCTCATAAAAACCCTGGGAGGACAGTTACTATTATTATCCCCATTTTGAGGAAACTGAGGCATAGAAAAAATAAATGACTTGCTACAGCTAGTAAGTGTCTGAGGTGGTATTTGTATTCAGATCTCCAAGTGCTGTGATCAATTTACTGAGTCACCTACCTGCCTAGAATACAATACTTATTATTAAAGTATTATTATTATTGCAATTTAAATATTACTTCTGTCTCAATAATAATGCTTCAGGGAATTGTAATTCTCTTTATGTAGTCACCCCCTTCACTACTGCAGATAGAAATACTCATGAAATTTAATTTTCATCTTTAAGAGTCACTGTTGGGGGAAAAAGTCATCCCATGTCTAATATCATCAGTGAGTCACCCTGAATTTGGCCAGGCTGCTCCTTGCACAATAGATATACAGGCCACCACCAGTCACAAACTCAAATCATTTACATCTTGATAGAACCTGTCAGAGCTTACACACTGTATAGAACCTAGGATCATCTCAATGGAATTTCCTGAAGGTTCAGGAGCTGAGCTAATGGAAAACAATTAATTTTGAAAGTCATTCTGGAACCTTAATGGCAATATATCCTGCTCTCCATAACAAATGTCCCACAATTCTAATTGAGCAATTGCATTATATGTGTATGACTCTCCCATAAACATTTGAATGTTATTCTAAACAATATTCCTTACTTCCATAGTTTCAATTTCCACTTGTTTTTGTAGGAGTCAAGAAAAGGAAAATAAAACATCTCAGAAGATCAGAGATGAATAAAATGTTTTTCATATACATGTGCAATAATATTCAAAATCAGGACCTGGAGGAGATTGACATTTATCCATTCCAGTACACAGGATTCTGCTGTCACAGGTCATTTTCATTGCTTTTGTTTTGCTAAGAAGCTCTGTCTATCTATCTGTCTATCTGTCTATCTGTCTATCTATATCTATCTATCTATCTATCTATCTATCTATCTATCTACACATGTACACATATATTGCCTTGAATGGTCATAGAATTAAGATTTTTTTCCAGTTACAGGTCATGAAAGCATAATTGCAAACAGGATTTAATCCCAACTCTTCTACTAATTAGCTATGTGACCATGGGGCTTTCCTGAACTTTGATCTCCTTGAATGGAATGAAGGGGTTATATTTAATGGCATCCTTTCAAGCTCTTACATTATATACTTTCTGTATATTTGCAAAGAATGTGGTGGGAGGGCATCAAGGAGAGCTGAAGGGAAGATACAAAAACAGCATCAATCTCACAAGTCAGAAGCTTAGGCAATTGAACACATGATAACTTGAGGATTCTGGGAAAGGTCACTCTCTGAACTAAAAATAAATACTTTACTTGACTATGCTGATGTCATAAAAATCTATTCTTAGAGATTCATTTATCTAAATAGATGGATTCCCTATTAAAATATAAATATTCACAGAAGGAAAAGCATATGAAATTATGATCACTCATTTCTTCTACAGTATGCATTTATCTCATCTTTTCCCCATAACCTAAATGGCTGCCAAAATGATTTTATAGGGTGTAAGAGAAGCATCTGAGAGTTCATTTTAACCCAGAGTATTGTGTCAAGCACTGGGAATATGAAAATTACATAAAAAGAAAACAATCATTGCCCTCAAGAAGCTCACATTTTCTTGAGGAAAAACAAACATAAATAGATATAAAATAAAACACACAGTTAAATGTTTGGGGAGGAAGGCATCAGTAAAAGGGATCAGGACAGGCTTCAAAGAGGTGATGCTTAAACTGAGTTGGGAAAAGAAATAAGGATTCTAATAGATAGATATGAAGATGGGGAGAGTCAGTCAACAAACATTTATTAAGCACTTACTACATGCTTAATAATACATGCTAGACACTTTGTGAAATACTGTGGATACAAAGAAAGGCAAAAGATAGTCCATTATCACAAGGAGCTCACAATCTAATGGGGGGAAACATGCAAATAATTACAGACAAAGCTACTCACAAAATAAATTGGACATAATCAACAGAGGGAAACCACTATAATTACGAAGGATCAGGAAAGGATTCCCTATACAAGGTCGGACTTTTGCTGAGACATGAAGAAAGCCAGGGAATTGGGGAGACAGAGATGAAGATAAAGAACATTCCACATATGAGGGACAGCCAGTGAAAAATATGTCCAGAGTTGTGGGATAGAGTGTCTTATTTGAAGAAGAAGGAAGTGAATGTTATTTGATAAAAGAGTATGTGGTATGGTATAAGGTGTAAGAAGACTGGAAAGTTTGGGAGGGCAGTTATGAAGGGCACTAAACACCAAGAAAATTTTATATTTGCTCTTGGTGATGATAGGGAGCCACTAAAATTTATTGTGTAGAAGGGTAACATGATCAGACCTGTACTTTAGGAAAATTATTTTGACAACTGATTGGAGAAAATTGTGGCAGGCAAACTAACCAGAAGGTTATTGAAATGGTTTAGGCACTAGGTTATGAGGGCTTGTACCAGGGTGGTGATGGTGTCAGAGGAGAGAGGGGGAAATGTCATAAATATAAAATCAGACTTTGGTAACAAATTAGAAAAGAGGGATGACAGAGAGTGAGGATTCAATATCCAGTGGGCAGTTGGAACCACAAAACTTGAGGTCATCAGAGAGGTTAGGGTTGGGCAAATTGATTTGAGAATCATTGACAAAGACATTTTAATTGAATCCATAGAAGCTGATGGGAAAAACAACTAAAATAAAGAAGAAAAAAAGAAAAGGACCCTAAAAAGAGCTCTGTGAGACATTAGCATTAAGAGGTGTGATCTATATGAAAATTCATCAAAGGAGACTGAGAAGGAGCAGTCAAATAGGTAGGGGAAGAACAAGGTGAGAGGAAAACCTAGAAAAAAGAAAATAACAGAGAAAAAGTGAGCTACCATATCAAAGACTGCAGGGTGATGAAGTATGAGTATTGAAAACAACCATTAGATTTGGCAATTTAAGAGACTGTTACTAACTTCAGAAACAGCAGTTTCCACCAAATAATCAAATAAAATGAAAATTGTACAGAGTTAAGAAGAGAGTAAGAAGAGACAAAGTGAAGCATCTATTGTAGATGCCTTCTCAAGGAGTTAAGACATAAAAGACAGGAGAGATAAAAGACTATATTTATTAAATAGGGAAAGATGGATGTAATGATAATTTTTTCAGGATGAAGAAGACATGGGCATGTGGGGAAGCAACCAATAGACAAAGAGAGATTAAAATTAAATGAGAGAATGAGAATAATAGAGTAGAGAATCTCTTGAAGAAGATTCAGTGGAATGGAATCCCTTGTGCAAAAAGAGGGGTTAGCCTTGACAAAGAGAAGGGCTACCTTCACATCTGAGACACAGATGAAGGAGGAAATAGTACCAGAAGGCTCCTGGGTGATGTGAGATGAGGAGGGGAGAAGAGAGAGCTTGAATGGTCTTGATTTTTTTCAGTAAAATACAAGGCAATGTGGTGAGCCATAGGAGGTTTAAAGAGGGATGAAAAGATTTGGAAAAATCACTTCTTTCAGTGAGGTAGTGAGTTAATTAGGAAGGTATGCCATAGCTTAGGGGACAGATAGTGCAAAGGCATGAATTTAAGAGACAGAATTCTATGTGTGAGGAATAGTAAGGATAATTTGATTGGGGTGAGAGAAAAGGATCAATGAATATAAAGTCTGAAAGGCAAAGTTGGGAGCAGATCGTGATGGATTTTAAATGCCAAGCAGAGGAGTTTAACTTTGATTCTAGAGGCAATAGTGAATGAACGGATTTTATAAATAAATCAGAGTGGTCAGGACACTGGTAGTTATGATAAATTGTACAGAATGAAATCAGTGGTAATCTAGACAGAAGAGTGCTGGAAATCAGGTAGTAGAAGTTCTGAATTAGAAATGTTAGAAATGGAACCGAGTTCAGTGATAATAAGATTGAAACTGTGGCAATGTCAAATGAATTGCTGCTAAAATGAAGTGGGGATAGATACCAACCTAGCCTAGATAACTAGGTAAAAATGTTTTGTGATTTCCTCCCTAGAAAATTCTTCAGTTCTGGACCTTCCAACAAGTCCCATTATACGAATTCCAACCATACATCATTTATACTATCTTTTAACATCACAGAATTTCTAAAGAAATCAACAAAATCATACTGATTTGGTAAGAGCATGAAGAATATGTTCTTAATTTAATCCCTATAATGTTCTTATTATGTATTTTAAAGGGGCATATTATTTTTAAAAAGCAATATCAAGTTCTATTTGGTTATAGAGTTTATAAGCATGAATTGTTAAAATACATTTTATATCCCTCCTACTAAACCAGCTAATTTGAAAACCTACAAAGACATTCTCTCCTCCATATGTCTTGTGGATAACAAGGTGATTACTCAAAAGAACAAAGTTATTTGCAATTAATGAAGTAAGCGTATATCATTGGGCTTTTCTGGAAACATTAACAGCTAATTTGGAGCTACTGTAATCTGTCTTATACATGGCCATGTAACATTTAAACCACAGGTTTATGAATCAACATAATACCACTTGAATAGTTCAATAAATTTCAAGTTTGTTTGTGTATTTCCCCCCATGAGAGTTATAAAAAATTATATAAAGGAGATCTAATAAATATAGTCAGCATAATTAGTCCTGATTCATAGGTCCATATGTTTAAACAAATGTGGTCAGAATCCACATCCAAATGAGGCTAGAATGAATTTGACATTAAATCTGCTTTTAAAGGAAAGGTAAAAAAAATTTTGTTTCTATTGAATACATCTTTATCTTTTCAAAAAAAAATTAAGTTAATTTTCCAATGCATTTCCTTTTAGAAAGTCCTTATTTTAAAAAAATAACAAAAAAGAAAAGGAATTAAGCAAAACTAAATGTCACATCAAACAAGTCTTTGCCTGTGCAATATTCTGCAGCCATAATACTCTACCTCTTCAAAGAAGAGAAGTAATACAGTTACACCTCTTTCCTGCATCCGTATTTGGTCATTATAATTTCACAGCTCAGTTTCAAAAATTTTGGTGTTACTCTTTCCATTTGCATTAAGATAATTAGTGGGGTTTTTTTCATTCAGCTAACATTGCTTCTAATCAGTGCATATGAGTCTTTTCATAAACCAATCTTTGTGTAAACTCCTTTGTGCCAAACAGCGTGCTAGGATCTGGGAATGCAAAGGCAAAAGAGTCCCTACCCTCAAAAAGCTTACATTTTGTCAGGGAGACAATAAGTACATAAATATATATACAAAGAATATGTACCAGATAATGCAAGGCAAAATTTTTGGAAGGTAGGATCTAATAGCTTGAAGAATAGAAAGAGCTTCACATAGAACATGACAGTTAATGGAGGAATTCATTCCAAACAGAGAAAAATAACTTAGTTGTAATTCTAAATTGTTTTCCAAAACAGTGAGAGCAATTTATAGCTCTACTACCAGAGTAAAATACGTATTCTTGTTTTTTTCACAACCCTTTCAAAATTAACCATTTCTATCTTTTGCCATACTTGGCAAGTTGCTAGAAATTATTTTGATTTCCATTTCTCTTATTATTAGTAATTTGGAGCACTCTGTCACATGGTTGACACATTTTTAAAAGGACTGTTTTTTCATGTCACTTGACAACTAATTAATTTTGAGCTGGCCTTTGATCCAATATAATTATTCTTCTTTCCTACACAGAGTACATATCAGACTTATATCAGGGAAATTTGATTGAGCTTTTTCCCCCATTGATGGCTTTTTTCCCTGTCCTAGTCATATTAATTTTGTTTGTGCAAAAGCTTTATAATTTCATAAAACTGAAATTTTGTGTTTCACTTTTTGTGACTGCCTCTGTATTAGCTTATTTAAGAACTTTCTTCCTTTAGCAGTAGTGAGGTGATATTGAGCAAGGTTTTCTTTGATTTTTTTTTAAGATATGATGTTTAATATTCAGATCCTCTAATAATTTTGGGCTTGTTGTAGTATATAAGGTAAAATGTTGAACTAAACCTAATTTCTGCCAAACCAATCCCAAGGTTTTCTAGTAATTCTTTTTTTTTAAGGTAATTGGGGTTAAGTGACTTCCCCAGGGTCACATAGCTTGTAAGTGTCAAGTGTTTGGTCTGAGACCAGATTTGAACTCACGTACTCCTGACTTCAGGGCCAGTGCTCTATCCACTGCACCATCTAGCTGCCCCATTTTCTAATAATTCTTATCAAAAAAAGAGCTCATCCTAAAGTAATTTATGTTATCAAATGTGTTAAATACTTACTATTTTTGAGTTTATGTACTCCAGATTTTTCCTGATCTGGTCTTTTCCACAGATCTACTTTTTTATATTTTTAATCAGCACCAGAAAGTTTTGATGAATTCTTCCTTAGAATTGAGTGTGAAGAGCAGAAATGTTATTCCTCCTTCACCCTGACTTTTTTCCTTATTTTTTCTGGAAATTCTAAATTGCCTATCCATTAAAATCATGTTTTTGTCTAACAATATAATATAACCTCTTGATTGTTTATAATAAATAAATAAATAATAAAAATAATTATACAATCCCTATTAGAAATGAGCTTACATTCTAATGAGACAACAAATACATATAAAATATTTGTTTCATAAACAAAGTTTTTAAACACAAATTAGTTTAAAAGGGAGGATACTAGCAGTTGAGGCAATCAAAATAAGCTTCATACAGAAGATAATACCAGAGCTGCATCTTAATGGACAGGAGGTGATTTGTCATGAGAATTTAAAGAAAGAGTGTCTTCCAGGTATGGTTGTGGGGGCAGGAAACAAGGAGCAGCTAGATGGTGAAGTGGGTACAGTACTGTCCTTGGAGTCAGGAGAACCTGAGTTCAAATCCAGATTCAGACGCTGACTAGCTGTATGACCCTGTTTGCCTTAACAAAAAAAAAATATTAAAACTGATTTTTTTTTTATCCTAGAGATAATAAGAAGCCACTGGAATTCATTGAGTAGGTGAGTTATATGGAATGATTTGTACTTCAGGAAAATTACTTTTGTATCTGTGTATAGAATTAACTGAAATGGTGTAACACTTGAGGCACAGTGATCAATAATCTAGGTCAGAAGTTATTAGGACCTAAACTAGGATGGTAACTGTAAGTAGAAAGAAGAATTTGGATAAAAGAGATGTTGTGGTAGTAAAATACTAAGATTTAGTGGTTGATTGAATATGTTGGGTGAGAAAGAGTGAATGGTCAAGGATTTTTTTTGTCCTGTCTAACAATATAATACAACCCTTTGATAGTTTGATCAGCAAAGCACTAAATCTGTAAGTTCATTTAGGTAGCATTGGCATTTTTATTGGATTAAATGGCTTAGTCATAACCAGTGAACACACCTCCATTTACTGAAGTCGGAGAGACAGACATAGAGACAAAAACCAAGACGCAGAGAGGCAGAGACAGAAAGATTGAGATGGGCAGAGGAAAAGAGATTTGGAAAGTTGGGTAACACTCATATTTGGGAATAAGATGAAGATAATAAGCCAGTAAAGGAGATGGAGGAGAATAGGCCAGATGAATAGAAAGTGAACCAAGATATGTTTCTTGGAATGAACACCGTGTGTGTGTGTGTGTGTGTGTGTGTGTGTGTGTGTGTAGGAGGAGAGGGTGAGTAACAGTGTCAAATGAAACATATAGGTTAAGAAAGATTTGGAGTGAGAAAGGAGAATCATATTTGGTAATTAGGAGATCAATGGTAAGATTTGAGGAAATAGTTTCAGTTGAGTGATAAGGATCAAATCCAGACTGAAAAGAGTTGAGGTGCCAATAAGAGCAGTGGAGGCAGTTTAAGTGTAGACATCCTTTTCAAGGAAATGGGCTAGGGAAGCAAGATATAGGATAGATAGCTTCAGGAGATGGTATGATCTAATGAAGATTTTCAAAGGAAGTTAGAGACACTCAGGAATGGCTGAAGCAAGTAAGGAAGCAATCCATTGATAAGAGAGACTTGAAGATTTGAGAGAGGTACAGCCAAGTGGTCTTTTCAAAGAAGCAGCTTTTCATTTCATTTCTCAGTTCTATGGAGTTCTTGTTTTCTAAGTTGCTGATTTTTCCTCTATTTCTTACATATTAAAATTTTTGCTTATTCTTGTTATTTTCCTCATTTCAATTGCATATTCAGTTCATTAATCCTCTCTGTTTTGTTTTATTAAAATATACACTGAGGGATATGCTTTTCCTTTAAGCATTGCTTTGGTTGCATCTTAAAGCTGTAATATCATCATTGTCATTGCTTTTTACATGGTTATTATTTCAGTGATTCATTCTTTGACCCACTTGTTATTTCGTATATCATTATAAAGTCTTCATTTAGATCTGTGTCTTTTGCTTATGCTCTCGCTCTATTGATTGCAATTTTTATTGTGTTATGCTCTGGAAAGGATGTGTTTGAGAATTTTGTCTCCTTTTATTTATAAATTCTCTGCTAGCACATTGTCTATTTTTATAAAGGTATGGTGTGGTGCCAAGATATAAGCATATTCTTTAAAATCCTCATTCAGATGATGGCATGTCCTTCTCTTGATATTTTTGCCTCATCCTAAATCTTCATCCCCCTTGTACCCTTTGTTAAGCAACTGACGATCCTTCTTTGTGCATTATTTTTACCCCTTGGATCAATCTTTCTTTTAGTTGTAGCAATAAACTCTAAGTATGAAATAATTTATTTCTTTATTTTTTTCACTTGATAATTCCATTGTTTAATCTCTCTTGTTTATGTTTTAGGGGTGTTTGCGAATCTCTTATCTCTGATGTTTTGTTTGTTTTGAGAAATGGCTCAAATGGCACTCATTTCTTGAATGTCCATCTTTATTCAATGGTCATCAGATTCAGGTCTAAAAGGTAGATATATGTAATTTTCATTTGCAGTTTGAGCTTTTTTTTGGTTACTTTGACTATCCTATTTCATTCCCATCTATATTTTCTAATGATTTTATGACAATCTTGTGTATTATCCTCTTATTCTTCATACATATAGATCCTTTCCCTGGATGCTCACAAAACATATTATTTGTCATCAATAATTATGAAAGCATTTTTATACACACTGACTCAGTCCATCATTGTAACAACCATGTTGTTTAGGTTCAATTATTTCCTCCATTTTATAAATGAAGAAACTAAGACTGAGAAAGTCAAAATGACTTGACAGATCACACTGCTGGGAAGTATCAGAGTCAGACTCAGATTTTCCTGACTTAACAATCTAGCACACTATCTAATCTGCCAGCAAGGGATAACTATTACTTGTTTGGAATTACCATATGACAGTTTTGTTGTTGTTGATTTGTCTATTTATTTTCCTTTTCAGGCAACTTTTTTACCTTCTATTAATTGTTATTTTTATGTTTTATTGTCTTTATTCAGATGTTTGAAAGTTTTCTTATTTTATATCCTGAAGTAGGATTTTTCAGTGTCTTTTTTCTCTAGATGACCCATGTACCTCTAGTTACTTCTGCACAAAATATATTCCATTTCACTTACTTTGTCTTGAAAAGAATGAAATCTATTCATTCTACATGAATTATTTTTGCTTTATTCTGCCAAATATTTCTCAACTTCAGTCTTTTTTTTTTGTATTCCAAATCTTTTAATCTCTCTTTTCTTTAGTAAATCCATCACAGACTTCTTTGACAGTGTCTAATCTGCTAACTGTATTCTTTAACGGAAAAAATCTGCATTGAGAATTCACTTTTCTGGATCTCTTCTGAGGACAGTAGATAACAGAATAGTGGAAGCACTAAGCTGAGCGTTCCCAACATTTCTCTCCAAACAATTATAAAATAGCATGTCAAATCAAATTCTGAAGTGGCAGAGCCCAGCCCAAGATAACCTAGGAAGCCTGAAGAAGAGATCTGTGACACAGGGTGAAAGCTGACCCAGGGCCCACGTGGATGCAACACTAATGGTGGGACTAGGTAGTGGTGCAACCACAACACCTTTGGGAGATCTGAAGCCACTGATGATAAGTGGATCTGCCAACTGGTCTGAAAGAGATTATAGAAGACCTTGTGCTAGCACTGGACATAAGGATAGGATGCTGTTTGCCACTTGTACTGTGTATACCCACTTTGGGTCCACAGTTCAAGGAAGGAGAAGAACAATTTCATAAGTGAGCAGTGCCCTAAGGAGCAGTATCACTTCTGGTCCCAAGGGAGCAAAAGCCATGAGGAACAATATTGATTGTAATCCCAAGAACTCAAGGGTCCGTCCTGGGTAAGAACCATAGTTCAGGCCAGGAAAGCAGTGGCAACACCTCTGCCTGAATCGCATCACCTAGTAAGTACTGAAAACTACCCAACTCCCAGAACTAGCTTTGAGAAATACATTGCAAAAATCCTGAATCTTGAGACAGTGCCATTCACCACACACACCAGGAACCAAGCCCAACTTTAACATAAAACTAAAAGTAAAGAAACAGGCTGGACAAATGAGCAAACAACAAAAGAAGAGAACCTGACAATAAAAAGCTACTATGGTGACATAGAAGATCAAGACACAAACTCAGAAGATAATGATGTCAAAAGAGCTATAAGGAAAGCCTTAAATAAAAAAAAAGCATTGGAAACAAGCCCAACAAGAATTCCTGATACAGCTAAAATGATTTTCATAATCAAATAAGAATGATCAAGGAAAAACTGTGTAAAGAAATCCAAGGAAAGGAAGAAAATTATGGAAAGAGGTCCAAAAATATAACTTGGTACCTTTACTGTGGTAAAAGCAGTACAAAAATTGGTACCTTTACTCTGGTAAAAGCAGTACAAAAATTCACTGATTAAAATAACCTCTTAAAAAGCAGGATTGACCAAATGGAAAAAGAGGTACAAAACCTCATTGAAGAAAATAACACCTTGAAAATTAGAATTGGGCAAGTGGAAGTAAAAAAGTAAGACATCAAGAAACAATAAAACAAAGTCAAAGAATGAAAAAATGAAATAGAGGACTTTCAAGCATTTCTGAAGAAAAGACCAGAAGTGAATAAAAAAAATTGCCTTTCAAATACAACATTCAAAAGAAGCAAAAGAAAAAAGGTAAACATGAAAGAGAAATCATAAGGGACTCCATAACGTTAAACTATTAACATTCTTATATTGGAAGATGAAATGCATAACTTCTTTTTTTCTTTTTTTAATTTGCTTTTTGGTGAGGCAATTGGGGTTAAATGACTTGCCCAGGGTCACACAGCTAGTAAGTGTCAAGTAAGTGTCAAGTGTCTGAGGCTGGATTTGAACTCAGGTCCTCTTGACTCCAAGGCCAGAGCTCTATCCACTGCACCACCTAGCTGCCCCAAATGCATAACTTCTAAGACTTTATAATTATTAGGAGAGTTAAACGGATGCTACATGGAAAGGAGACACAGGAGCAAGTCAATTACATTAGAATAATGTAAAAAAAATGAAAGTCAAGAAAGAAGGATGCCCTGGGGAAAAAGGGAAGGTAAAAAAATAATGAAGAAAATGATCTAACATAAAAGAGGCACACAAGGAAAAGCTTTTACAGTGGAGAGAGAAATGGGGGTGGAGTGGGAAACGTTTAAACTTTACTCACATCTACATTGGTTCAAAGACAGAAAAAAATTATAACGCAATCAATTTGCAATAGGAATTTATTTTACCTAACAGGGAAGGAAAAGGGGAAGAGGACAAAAGAAAGGTGGTAATGATAAAAGGGAGAGCAGATAAAAGAAAGTAGTGATCAGAAGCAAAATAGACTTTTGAGGAGCAACTGGATAAAGAGAGAGAGAAAAGGATGAAGTGAAATAAATAAGATAGAGAGAAATGCATAGTTAGCAACCCTAACTGTGAATGTGAATGAGATGAAGTCATCCATAAAAGAGAAATGTATAGCAGAATGTATCAGAAATCAGAATCCACCAATATGTTCTTTACAAAAAAATAGACTTGAAGCAAAGAGAAATGCACAGGGTTAAAATAACGGCTGAAGCAGAATTTATTATGCTTCACCTGAAGTAGAAAGGGCAGTGTTAACAATCATGATCTCAGACAAAGCAAAAATCAAAACTAGACCCAATTAAAAAGGAAAATCTGGGAAACTATGTCTTGCTAAAAGACACCATAGATAATGAATAATATCAATACTAAACACATATGCAGCAAATGGCATAGCATCCATTCTTAATTCTTAAGGGACATTGTTAAATTTCTTAAAGGAAATTCTTAAAGGAAAAGTTAAATTAATTACAAAAGGAAGTAGATTGTAAAACTATTCTAGTAGAGGACTTCTACTTTCCCTTCTGAGGGCTAGAAAAATGTAAATGTAAAATAAATGAGAGAGAGGTAAGGAGATGAATAGAATCTTAGAAAAGTTAGATACTATAGACCTCTAGAGAAAACTGACTGGGAGTAGCATGGATTATACCTTTTCCACAGTTTCACATGGCATCTTCACAAAAATTAGCCATGAATTAGAGCATAAAAACAAAAAGTAGAAATAGTAAATGCATTCTCTTGGACCATAATTCAATAAATGGCAATGGAAACAGAATAAAAATTAAATGTAAACTAAATTATCTTACTCTGACAAAGAAGAAGGTCAAAGAAGAAATCATAAAAAACAATCAATAATTTCATTTTAAAATGTCAAAGCATTTCAAAATTTGTGGGATATATTAAAAGCAGTACTTAGGGGAAATTTTATATCTCTAAATGTGTGCATCAATAAAAGAAGAAAAGAGCAGATCTAGGAACTGGGCATGCAATTAAAAAAAAACTAGAAAAAGAACAAATTAAAAACCCAAATGAAAATCCTAAAAATCAAAGGAGAGATTTTAAAAACTGAAAGTAAAAAAGCCATTAAAATAATCATTAAAACTAGGAATTGGCTTTATAGAACAAACAAATAAAATAGATAAAACATTGGCTAATTTGATTGTTTTTTTTAAAAGAAAACCCAATTACCACTATCAAAAATTCAAAGGGCGAATGCATCACCAATGAAGATGAAATCAAAGTCATTATTAGGAGTTATTTTACTCAACTACATACCAGTAAACCTAACTATCCAAAAGAAATGGATGAATATTTACAAAAGTATGAATAGCCCAGATTAATAGGAAATGAAATAGAAGACTTAAACAATCCTGTCTTAGAAAAAGAAATTGTGAAAGGAGGGGCAGAGCCAAGATGGCAGAGTGAAAGCAGTGACTTGCTTGAGCTCTCCCCCAAACCCCTCCAAATACCCATAAAAAAGTGGCTGTAAACAAATTCTAAAGCAGCAGAACCCACAAAAAGACAGAGTAAAACAAATTTCCAGCCCAAGACAGCCTGGATGGTCGATCAGAAAGGCATATCATTCTGGGCAGGGAGAGGAGTTCAGTTCAGTGTGGGCATGCAGGCCTCAGCAAACCTGGAGCAGGTAACAGAGGAACGAATCACAGGAAGCTGTGGTGGTTTTCAGACTCCTTAATCCAGGAATGCCAAAGACAACTTAGAAAGTCAGTGGGAAAAGTCTGTTTCTGCGTTGCTGAGAGAAGATCTAGGTCAGAGCTAGTTCCAGAGCTCAGAGTACAGAGCCCAGGTGCCAGTATGGTGGCTGCGTCCTGAGTTTCTGGCCCACAGACTGAGGGGGAATCAAGAGGCTGACCAGAGGAGGACTGCAGGGATCTCTTTGCCAGTGCTGAGGCAGGAATGTCTTACTTTTCCCGTACTTGCATCTGGGTCACAGTTCTGGGTGGCGGTCCTGGGGTGAAAAGGCACACTGGCATGGTGGAGCTTGTAGTGGTGGTGGAGAAGAAATGCTCCTCACAGTTCCAAGAGAGAAAACACTGCTTGTGGCCGGTCACTCAAAGATGAGAGCACAGGCCAGGGAAAGAGTAAACACCTCGACCCTTATCATACCACCTTGGAAGAACTGAAAATTTACAGGTCCCTAGAAGTATCTCTGAAAACAGCTATACAAACCCCCCAAAGCTTGGGACAGTACATTCTCCACACTGGAAGCAGACTTTTACCTTACAAAGAGTTTAAAACTCAAGTAGTTGGCTGGGATCATGAGCAAACCTCCCAAAAAGAGTCAGACTATATTATCTTACTTTGGTGACAAAGAAGATGAAAACATACAACCTGAAGAAGACAACAAAGTCAAAGTTCCCACATCCAAAGCCTCCAAGAAAAATACGAATCTGTTCCAGGCCTTGGAAGAGCTCAAAAGGGATTTTGAGAAGCAAGTAACAAAAGTAGAGGAAAAAACTAGGAAGAGAAATGAAAGTGATGCAAGAAAATCATGAAAAACAAGTCAACAGCTGTAAAGGAGACCCAAAAAATACTGAAGAAAATAACACCTTAAAAAATAGCCTAACCAAATGACAAAAGAGGTCCAAAAAGCCAATGAGGAGAAGAATGCCCTAAAAAGCAAAATTGGCCAAATGGAAAAGGAAGTCCAAAAGCTTACTGAAGAAAATACTTCCTTAAAAATTAGAATAGAGCAATTGGAAGACAGTGACTTTATGAGAAATCAAGACACAGTAGAACAAATCCAAAAGGATGAAAAATTAGAAAACAATGTGAAATATCTCATGGGAAAAACAACTGACCTGGAAAATAGATCCAGGAGAGAGAATTTAAAAATTATTGGACTATCTGAAAGCCATGATCAAAAAAAGAGCTAGACATCATCTTTCAAGAAATTATCAAGGAAAACTGCCCTGATATTTAGAACCAGAGGGCAAAATAGAAATTGAAAGAATCCACGATCTCCCCTGAAAGACATCCCCAAAGGAAAACTCCTAGAATATTGTAGCCAAATTCCAGAGTTCCCAGGTCAAGGAGAAAATATACAAGCTGCCAGAAGGAAACAGTTAAATACTGTGGAAACACAATCAGGATAACACAAGATTTAGCAGCTTCTACATTAAAGGACAGGGCATGGAATATAATATTCTGTAGGGCAAAGGAGATAGGATTACAACCAAGAATCACCTATCCAGCAAAACTGAGTATAATCCTTCAGAAGAAAAAATGGTCATTCAGTGAAATAGAGGATTTTCAAGCATTCTTGATGAAAAGACCAGAGCTGAATAGAAAATTTGACTTTCAAATACAAGACTCCAGTGGAACATGAAGAGGTAAACAGGAAAGACAAATCATAAGAGACTTATTAAGACTGAACTGTTTACATTCCTGCATGGAAAGATGATATTTATAACTCATGAGACCTTTCTCAGTATCAGGGTAATGGGAGGGGGAAAATTGTGTGGATAGATAGATAGATAGATAGATAGATAGATAGATAGATAGATGGCACAGGGTGAGTTGAAGATGAAGGGGTGATATCTGGAGAATAAAATTAAGGGATGAGAGAGGATTATACTAGGAGAAGGAGAAAGGGAGAGGTAGAATGGGGTACGTTATCTCCCACAAAACAGAAGAGAAAAGGTTCTTACAATGGAGGGGAAACAGAGGAAGGTGAGAGGAAATGAGGGAATCTTATTCTCATGGGATTTTGCTTAAGGAGGGAATAACATACACACTCAATTGGGTATGGAAATCTGTCTTACCCTACAGGAAAATAGGGGAGGAAGGGGACAAGAGAGCAGGGGGATGATAGAGAGAAGGGCAGATTGGGAAAGGGGTAATCAGAAGGAAGTACTTCTGAGGAGGGACAGGGTCAAAAGAAAGAATAGAATAAATGGGGGGTATGATAGGATTAAGGGAAATAGAGTTAGTTTTTTACAACATGTCTACTGTGGAAGTGTTTTGCATACCTGCATATGTATGCCCTGTATTGACTTGCTTGCCTTTTCAATGAGGGTGGGTGGGGAGGGAGCAAGGGAGAAAATTTGGAGCCCAAACTTTTAAAAGCACATGTTTTAAAAAAAAATGTTTCCACATCAGCTGGGAAATAAGAAATACAGGAAATGAGGTACAGAAATCTATCCTGCCCTACAGGAAAATAGAAGGGGAAGGGGTAAGAGAAGGGGTGGGAGAGATAGAATGGTGGGCAGACTAGAGGAAGGGGTGGGTGGAGGGGCAAGATGGAGTGAAAATTTGGAATTCAAAATCTTGTGAAAATAAATGTTGAAAACTAAAAATAAATAAATTTATATTTCATAAAAATAAAAATAAATAAATAAATAAGAATGCACCAAAAAAAAAAAGAAAGAAAAGAAAAGGAAATTGGCCAAGCCATTAATGAGCTCCCTAAAAATAAGCCTCAAGAACCATACAGATTTACAAGTGAATTCTACCAAACATTTAAGGAATAATAAAGGAGTCCTAATAAATTCTTTTCATGACACAAATATAGTTTTAATACCCAAAGAGAGAGAACAAAAATAGAAAAAGAAAACTATAAATCAATTTCCTTAGTAAATATTGATGCAAAAAAAATTTAAATAAAATACTAGATAGGAGATTATAGCAATATATCACAAAGATCATACACTATGACCAAATGGGATTTATACTAGTTATTGCAGGCAGCTTCAGTATTAGGAAAACTATCAGCATAATTCATGAAATCAATAGAAAAACATAAAAAACTACATGTTTATATCAATAGATACAAAGTTTTGTACAAAATACAAAACCCATTCCTATTTAAAACATTAAAAAGCATACGAATTATTTGAGCCTTTCTTAAAATGATTAGTAGTAGCTATCTAAAACCAAGAGCAATCATTGTCATTAATGGGGATAAACATGAAGCCTTTGCAATGAGATTGGGGTGAAGCAAGGATGCCCATTATCACCACTATTTTTCATATTGTACTAGAAATGCTAACTGTAACAACAAAAAAAGAAAAATAAACTGCAGGAAATAGAATAGAATAGAATAGGCAAGGAAGAAACAAAACAATCACTCTTTGCATATCTTGTGATGGTATACTTAGAGGACCCTAGAGAATCATGTAAAAAAAAACTAGTTAAAATAATTAAAACCTTTAATAAAGTTTCAGGATGTAAGATAAACCCACATGAATCATCAGAATTTCTATATAATACAAAAAATGCATCACCAAGAGATAGAAAGAATTATTGCATTAAAAATAACTGCAGAAAATATAAAGTACTTGAGGGTCTACCTGTCAAGACAAACTCAGGGACCATATGAAGACAATTACAAAATGCTTTTAACACAAATAAAAGTAGATCTAAGCAATTAGAGAAATATTTATTGCTCACAGGTAAACCAAGTAAATATAACAAAAATGACCAATTTATCAAATTACAATTTACAAAGTTAATTTATTTATTCAGTGCCATGCCAATCAAACTACCAAATAATTACTTAATAGAGCTAAAATAATAGCAAAATTCATCTGGAAGAACAAAAGGTCAAGAATATGAAGAGAATTAATAAAAAAAAAGTTAAAGAAGGAGAGGCTTAGCTGTTCCAGATTTCAAACTATATTACAAAGTAGTAATCATCAAAACAATCTGATACTGGCTAAGAAACAGAGAGATGGATAAGTGGAACAGATTAGGAACACAATACACAGTAGCAAAGTACCATTGTAATCTGGGGCTAGGTGGTACAGTGGGAAAACTGCTGGGTCTGAGGTCATGAAGAAGTGCATTCCAAACTAGTCTCAGACACTTATTAGCTGTGTGACCTTGGACAAGTTGCTCAATCCTGTTTGCCTTAGTTTTCTCATCTGTAATATGAGCTAGAGAAGGAAATAGCAAATCACTCTAGCATTTTTTGCAAGAAAACCACAAATGAGGTGTGATATGTGTCTAAAATGAATGAACAACAAAATCTGGTGTTTGATAAACCCAAAGATCCTAGCTTTGGGGGTAAGAACTCAACATTTGACCCCCCAAAAAAAAGACTGGGAAAACTGGAAAGGAATTTGGAAGAAATTAGGCTTGGTCAGCATTCCACATTGCATAACAATATAAGATCAAAATGGATAAATTATTTAGAAATAAAGGGTGATAATATTAAGTAAATTGGGGAAGCAAGGGGAAATCCACCTGTCAGATCTATGAATAAGGGAAGAATTTATTACCAGTAGATAGAAAGGATCATTGGAAGTAAAATGCATAATTTTGATTATATAAAATTTAAAAGCTTTTGCACAAATGAAAACATTGCAGCCAAACTCAGAAGGAAAACAGGAAACTGGGGGGAAATTACAGCAACTTTTTCTGAAAAAGGCTTCATTTTTCAAATATATAATAAATGAGCCAAATTTATAAAAAATACAAGCCATTCTCCAACTGGCAAATGGTCAAAGGATATTAACAGATAGTTTTCAGATAAAAAAAATCAAAACTCTCAATAGTCACATAAAAAAATACTCCAAATCACTACTTATTGGAGAAATGCAAATTAAAACAACTGAGATATCACCTCCCACCTATCAGATTAGCTGATATCACAGAAAAGGCAAATGAGAAATGCTGCAGGGAATGCAAAAAAAAAAAAAAACCTGGGATCAGAAATACCACTACTAGCTCTGTATCCCAAAGATATCAAAGAAACAAGAAAGGGACCAATTTGTACAAAAATATTCATAGCAGCTCTTTTGGGGATGGCAAAGAATTGGAAATTGAGGGGATGCCTATCAATTGGGGAATGGCTGAACATGTTGTAGCATATGATTGTGATGGAATACTATTCTGCTATAAGAAATGATAAGCAATATAGTTTCAGAAAAACTAGGAAAACATAACAACTTATGGAAAGTGAAGCAAGCAGAACCAGGAAAACAATGTACACAGAAGAGTGATACTGTAAGGGTGATCAACTGTGAAAGACTTAGCTACTATAATCAAGACAGTGATCCTAAGCAATTCCAAAAGACCCATGATGAAAAGTGCTATCTACCTACAAAGAAAGAACTGATGAACTATCTCTGAGTACAGATTGAAGCATATTTGTTCACTTTATTTTCTTGTTGTTAATTGGTGTTATGTGTTTTCCTTTTTAACATAGCTCCTATGGAATTCCATTTTGCATGACTTCACAGGCTTATGCTTGTGATATCATATTGCATGGGGTGGGCAGAAGCAGGAGGGAGGAAAAGAATTTGGAACTCAAAATTAAAAAAAAATAACTATTAAAGTATTTAAAATTTAATTGGGAAATATATATGTGCAAATGTACATATATACATATATACATATGTGTATATGTATATATTATATTATAAAAAATACATAATATTTATCATTTATATAAATATAGCATATATAATACATATTATATATAAAATAAAATGAGCTCCCATTTCCCACCCATATTCCATTATAATTTCTTATTATTCAGATTGTATTTTTCATTTGAACAATTTTATTTTGTTGAATTTCCTGGTTTTTGAGGCCAGGCTAATATCACTGGATTGTAGAATTCCTGAAAGGGGTTGATGTATAATATTTTTTTTTAAGATACGGAGAGCCTTGGTTGTGAAGACCTTTAAATTCCAAATGGATGTGTTTATATTTGAAACTGGAGCCAACAAGGAGGTGCTAAAATTTATAGAGCAATGGGGGAAGGTGACATGGTCACACCCACTCTTTTGGAAAATCACTTTGGCAGCTAAGTCGAGGATGGATTGTTTTGAGGAAAGAGTGAAGGCAAGGAGACAAAATAGGAGGCTGTTATACTAATCCAAGCAACAAGAAATAAAGGCTTACTCTGGTAGCTGCTGTATGGGTGGAGAGAAGGGGATTTATAATAGATATGCTGTGAAAATAGAAAAAATAATTATGTGCCACTGTTCGGGCATATAGGAAAAGTGAGAGTTAGAAGTTGATGATATTACCAAGATTTTGAACACAGGTAACCAGAATGATTTATTCCCTCAAGAGTAATAGCAAAGCTCTGAAGGAAGGATTTTTTGGAGGAAAAAAATGAGTTCTGTTTTAAAAAATAAGTTTTTGGAACATCTAGTTTTGAATACGTGATAGTCAGTTGGTCTTATAGGACTGGAGCTCAGAAGAGATATTAGAGCTGAATACATGGATCTGGGAATCACTTACACAGAGATAATGATTGAACCCATGGTGGCTAGTTAGATCACTAAGTGAGAGATTATAGACAGTATAGAGAAGTGAACCCAAGAGCTCCTGAAATATTTTATTTTTCTATACCATATTACCACAGAATGCTGCTGATTGGTCTTGTGCTATAAGCTACAGAGAGGTCAAGAAGGATAAGAACTGAGAAAACGTCATCAGATATAATGACTAGATAATCGGTAAGTTTGGAGAAAGCAGTTTCAGTTGAGTGATGTTGGAAACTAGATTTTGAAGGTTTAGAGGAAAGAGAGCAGAACAGAAATGAGACACATCTAGAATATACATAGAGAGATTTTCACCCCAAAGAGTTTGGCTGAGAAAGAGAAAAGGCATATAAGATGACAGATAAAGGGATAGTTTGGTCTAATTAGTATTTTTAATTTTTAATATGCAAGAAATTTGTACAAGTTTATAGGCAGCAGAGAAGAAATGAGTGGATATGGAGAGACTGAAGTTTAGAGTGAAAATTGGAGGCATAATACGGAAAATACACCAGAAAAATTAGAAAAAGATAGAATTTAAGGCCCAGGGAATGAGGTTGGTCTCAACAAAGAGAAGATTACCTCTTCATCAGAGCCTATAGCAAATGAATTAGAGAGGCATAATTTTAAGGAGATATGAGATGAGGAGAGAATAAAAACTATAAAATAATTTTGAGAGAATTTTCATTTATGGCAACTCCATAGTCTTCATAAGGGTGAAAAAAGAAAAGCTGGTGTAAATATATATACCCTTGAAAACTTCTTTTTTTTTCTTTTTGAAGGGACACATGTTTACATACCTTTGAAAAGACTTCAAATAGGTTTTTCTCAGCTAGAGATCTGAATCAAGGTATAAAACACTATTCAATACTAATCACTACTAAATTTAAGGGATTCTTAACCTAGGATTCATATTTTAATGTTTAAAAACATTTCAATAACTGTATTTCAGTATAATTAATTTCCTTTGTAATCATTTATATTTTGATGTTATGTATTTAAACATATTATTTTGAGCAGAATCCCATAGGCTTGACCAATACACCAACTATTTCCAAGGCACAAAAAAGGTAGTAAACTCCTTCCCTACACTAAAGTTTTACTCCATTGCTTATTGTAATGGAGTGCAACCTTCCAGCAGATCCTACCAACCTGGAAAGAACATTTCAAGTATAGGTTTATATGTCTGTCATCTGAAAAGTAGCCTAGCTAGGCCTGGAGAGTCTTATCAGCCAGGTGGCAACAGGGTGATAATTTCTTTGAACCCAGTAACTAAAAGATTGTCTACTCTGCAGTAACTGCATTAGTGGAGCAAGGACTTGCACGGATGAAATCACAGATCCTTGAAGTGTTAAAGCATTGACTCATGGAAACACATTTATTTTCTGCATACATCAAGTTAGACTTTGGGTCTTGGCTAGGAGCAAGGACTCCTCTCTCCTAGTAGTCTGCTCTTTATCCCTTTTATAACATTTATTTAGCACCCTTTCCAACAACTGAAAGTTAATTTTAGCTGTTTTTTTTATTCATTACAGGTTTACTACAGCACATCAGAAACTCTTCAACATTCTTTTTTTAAACACTAATTTTATTGTTTTAAATTAACAGAAAAGTATTTTCTCCATCTTCTGCCATTACCTCATAGGTTGTGACATTTAGACACATTAGACAGATTTCTAAATGTGTATATGCAAATATATGTATGTGTGTGTATATATATGTACATATATACATATATACATATCTATATACATACATGTATACATATATATATTTCTGTGTGTATATCTACATATGCAGATATGTGTCTTTATATGTTACATTATGCACCTTGTATTTATCACTTCAAAAATAAAATGATGAGATGAGAAGAACCAGAATATAAAGCAATAGAATAACAACACTGAAAAAATAAATGATTTTGAAATTTGAATGGACTCTGATCAAAAAGTTATGACCATTCCCAGTTGGAGAGGATTGTCGTTAAAGTTGTCTAGATATGTTTTCCGAGGCTAAGCAGGTCTTCTTTCTGGAAGAAGTTAATAAAAATTGACAGCTTATAGTGACACAAATCCTGTCTGCTATTTTAAATGCATAGAGTTTCTAACCTCTGACTTACTTAATTGGCTTAATCATGTATCCCAAGACTTATCAGTAAAGCAAATTTAAAAATAAGCATTTGGCACAAGTAAGAACAAATAGAATATGTGGTTTACAAAGGTAAAGGTACTGACCTGTTTACAAATTTACTTCTAAGGAACAACATCTGATATCAACTTATCACTATTACAAATATTATATTTTTAGGTTTAGGGGCATTTTCATTTCTCCCATGGACTTTGCATAGAGAAACTGAACAGATTGTAGAATATAATCCCCAGGGTTTATGAACACAGCTGTTAAGTGACTTCTTCCAAAGTGAGCATTGCTGTAGAAGAAAAATATATTTCAGACATTCCATGGAGGAGATTCAGAATCAAGGATCTTTCATCTAAATCTTGCGTGCTGGGTTGAAAGGTCTGTCTTCACTATTTACCACTTGTTTGCGACCTCTCAGAACTGATCATTTAAATCTCTGATGCCTAGTGGGGGTGGGAGGAGAATCATGGAGACTGTGTCTTAAAGCAATAGCCCACAGACTTTGTGATTAAACACACCTATTAGAAAATAATCATTGGGCATACAACACTAATATGTGATACTAATTTATAAATTAAATATTTAAATAAATACATACTAACTCATAAATTATATATATCAACTGTACTACTAATTCTTAAAATTATTAAACTTATACAAGAACTGAAATTATAATGGGATCTGTTAAAGATGAAATAACAACAGAATCAAATGCTGTGCGTTTGTATAGTAGTGGTGTTGGGGTGATGCAGAGTGTGGTAGTGTTGTGGAATAAAAGTAGATGTGGTTGTGTTGGAGAAAATGCCCACAATTGGCTACTGCAGTTAGGGTACGGTGCTACGTGTCTTCCTACTATCTGACTATTTGATCACACACTCTTTAGGGTCAGGCAATGTTTTCCCATCTGGAATAACATAGCCTTTCAAGAATCCTCTGGCCCCAATTTAGGGACTACTTATTTGGAGAAGCAGTGGTCTCAATTCCCACAGTAAGACCTTCAAAACCTTCCATCAGGAGGAAAAAAGAGAAGAACAAATGTGACTATGGAGAAGAACACCAAAGATTCTGTGTCGATCCTTATTCTGCAAGCCTGATGGAAGTTCCAGATAATAACAAGATAGCCGTATGACTAACCAAAAGTGCCTCCAAAGCTTCCAACTTAACAGTCAGGGAAGTGTGCCAATGAGCCATATGCTATCGGAAATGTGTCTGTCACAATTAAACTTCTGAGTCTGATGACTGCCATCAAACTGAGAAAAGAGGGAGAATGTCTCCACTTGATACTAGAAGTGTAAATGATATTGGATACTACTCGTAGATATTGAGTACCCAGAGGGTACAATGGTTATTCTGACATGGGAATATAGAAGCATAAGTCAATGAAATTGGTGGTTACTAATCCAAGGAATTGATCATGCAACTTAAAGAAGTGGACAGAATTCTTACATAAACACAAATGTCTGCAGGGTTGGACACAGATAATTGGGAAGTAGCCAATTTTCTATTTTGATGCTTTCAGAAATTCACATTTACCTCTTTTCTCCCTTCTTCTTCTCCCCTGGAGTGCTCAGTGTCTAAATGCTTTCTTTAGCCTCTCCTTATGTCAACACTTCATCTTGGGAAAATGTGATAATCTTCAGTGGTAGAATTTAGATGTCAATGATAAAGGAGGAAGAGTATGTTAGGAGGCAGAAATTTTCCTAGAACTCTAAAAATAAATCACTATAGACAACCACCTATTCAATTTATATATGGGATTGACCTTGAGTTAGGGAATTGGTATATTTGGTACATTGTACATTGGCACAGTTATAAAAAAAAAAAAAAGAAAGAAGTTTGCGTTTCCTTCTTCCTAGGTAGGGATGGTTTCTTAAAGAAAATGTACTTTGAGTTTGGCTTTTCAAGGTGGTTATGATGTCTTACAAGGAAGAAAGGTGGCTTCTGCTGGACTATACTATGAGCAAGCAAATAGGCACATGGTAGGGGGCAGATTAAGTGAAGGTAACCATGAACAGGCTAGATTGTTTCTCTGATACACAGCAGTACTATTGTAGCACCCCAGTGCTACCTTCAGGTTTACAGAACTTGTTTAGATTCATTATCTACTGAACCACTGCTCATTTGCCTAAGAGCCTCACCCTACCAGCCAGAATTAACCATGTAATGCAATGCAAAGATCATTTAAGTAGACCACATAATATATTACACAAAATATGAATCAAGCAGTGAATATTCACCACCTATTGTCCAAACTACAACTTTCCAAACTTCTAGTAAATACAGAACATGAGGCTTTGGAATTCTGCTTTCCTGTCAGCTTGTCAGTACAGCCCTATAAGTCTACTATCTTAACCTTCCCACACTGACATATTGGCATCCTACAGTAAGCTGGGAAGGGAAAAAGGAGTTAGAAACTCACTCATTTAATGGAACCCACAAGTCTCAGGATCTAAAAAACACCATATATCAACAATACACCTGTGAAACAAGTAACTGTGATTTCTCAGATGGCAACTTTAGGTTTTAGGCTATCTATTGCCTCTTTTTTCTGTTTATTAAAAGGAAAAGCCACCTGTCAGTATTGAAGGGAGTTAGATGAAACTGCAGGATAGCTTCCTGCATGGCTCCCCACCTGTCTTCTTCTTTCTTCTTTTTACTACACCTCTAAATCTTTTCAAGTTCCATCTTTCACCTGAGATCATTCCAAGTATCCCACTGCATGTACTGCCAAATCTACCACCCGACCGAAATCCATTATTAGCTATTGTCTTCATTTTCTACACTCTACAATCAATGACTTATGAATCATTTTTTATTTTTTTCCAATAATAGTCACAAGTTACCACGAAGTCATCCACCATTTTGCCAAGGGCTCCTCGAGCACTAGGCAAAAAGTCTCATTGGAGTTAATGATGTTACTTCCTGGTTCTGATTATGGAATAGAGGGCTTTTTGTACAAATTTAACTCAGTCCATATAATTATGGACCAAAGGAGCAAATATCTAAATTAACTATATATAGGATGATTTGTCACAAGATTAGTAAGTTAGAAAGGACATTAGAGGTCTTCAGTTCTAACCCAAAGCTAAGCAGGAATTATCTCTACAATATCCCTAATAGGGGATGTCAATGTAGCATCTCCAAAAGCAACATGGATTGGGAAGCTCAGCACCTAGATATGAATTCTTGTTCTTCCATTAATGGTCTTGTCACTTTAGACAATTTACTTAATCTCTCTGGTCAACTCTAATCTCTAAGGCCTCTTCCTAGTTCTTTTTTTTTCCATTGTCATCCAGCTTTGGCTTTAAGACCTTGAAAAATGGTGAAATCATTACTTCCTAAGGCACACCACTCCACTTTGGGCACTCCTAAGGAAAGTGAGGAAGGAGAAGAATGAGTTAGACAAGCAGTTCTGAGAGCAATGGCAGACACAATTCACCTGCTTCACCATTTTGCCTGTGGCTGACACTGCCTGTATATCATTTTCCATGTTATATTTCTGTCCATTTCATTTAAATTCAATTAGTCACTGCTTGATTTCAGGAATCACCTTTCTCATTGTGGAATGGGGTGCCTCAGACCATAGTGTTTGCCTCTTAATCACATAAGATTGGGGCGATATTTATGTTCAGGATATCTAGGGGAAAAAATGATCAATTGAGTGTAATGAGCATATTGAGTATAATGAACACGAAGACACATACAGTACTATGAGAGTTCTGACCTTCTACATCGCCAAAGGCATTTGCTATAACACCTTTATTCCCTCCAAGGCAAAAGTGAATGACCCATATCAGAATACACAAGCTTTAGTAGTGGTAGTATATTGTGGAAGAAAGATTATGAATATAGGTTGGCTTAATAACACTACAACCTATTTTAAAATATTTCAAATATGTAGTGACTTAGAGACCCACATACAATATTCTATATATGTATTAAAAAACATATATGCTTGAGTATGAGAAAATAGTAATTCAAAAACAAATGTGTTCCATCAGCTAAAATGAGCATCTCCAAATTCACTTCAACACAAAAGGCAGGTTTGGATAGATGTGCAGTCAAGCATTAAATGATACTCCTTTCACCTATCCCAGCTGACCCAACACTTAATACTGTTCTCTCTGTAATATGCTTTTTTTCATACCTGACTCTTACAAGAATCCAGAGAGGCTGAAAAACAAGAATGAGTAGAAGTCTGAAGGTTAATGAAATGAAGGGAAGTGAAGGAAGATGTTGGTATTGGAACACCAGCTGCTTTTTTTTTCAAGCACTGCAGCATCTGTAATCTATTGCTTGTGCTAGGACTATTAAATTTTCTCAAACAGCAGCATCTAACTATGCCCTAATTCTTTCAAACCATGGGTCATTTATTTGACAGAGCTGCAATAATATTTATAAAGTAGATGCTTTCTGAAATTGTCTTCTTCGTGGCACCATAATCAGGAAGGCAGGTAAGCTGTGAGGGCAGGAAGGCAGCAGCCACTATCAATATCTCTGATGAAGAACCACCCCAACTGGACAGTAGTACTTTCACACCAGATGTGTGCTATATGAGCTAATAACACTTAAGAAGAGGGAGTAACTAGACCTAACTACAACAGAAAGAAGAAACTTGTGCTGGAGGTGGCCCAATTTTAAATATTTTTAGGGATAAATACTGTACAACAAACATGCTTATTCCATTTCTTTTTTCCCCCTATATATAGCTAGTCAAAATTCTTTTCAGTGATATTTTATTTAAGAACTTTTTTTTGTGAGGCAATTGAGGTTAAGTGACTTGCCCAGGGTCACACAGCTAGTAAGTGTTACGTATCTGAGGCTGGATTTGAACTCAGGTCCTCCTGATTCCAGGGCCAGTGCTCTATTCACTGCAACACCTAGCTGTCCCTAAGAACTTTTGTAATATTCTGAAGTCTGATAAAAATCAGTGAATTGCTGTCCAGGAATAGAGACATCTGGAGGGCCTCACTGTTTACAGAGTCAAATCACAGTGGTAAAAAGCTATCTCCCTCTTTCAGAATTCACTTGACATAATGACCCCAGATGGCTGACCCATCAGCATGTCTAACTTGAACAAACCCTGCAGATGGACAATGAGCTGAACCCAGTAGAAAACAGGAGGAGAATGGGTTGGAATGCCTTTGGGAAACTGCATAGTGCTTTAATGGCATGAATCCTCTCTCTGAAACAAAGACCATCTCATCTTGTTAGCATCAATAGTCTTCCAGTAATGCTGTTGACTCTGAGTCACAGAACATGACAGTTTCTGAAGAATTAAAGTTATGGGTTGCCCAAAGAATAATTTCAAGGTGCATTGTGGGTATGGGTAGGTATGTCAGGGCCAACAAATCTAACTTCTCTACTGCTTTCCATAGGGTCTGGTCTCTGTAATATCTAGACTCCTTTTATATGTGATAAATACATAGATGGCTAGATAGATAGAGAGATAACATACATACATATGTATATACATTTATACATACATATAATTTTGCATCTTAGAATTTTGAAATTGCAAGTACTTTACTTCCTCAACCTTAAGAATATAAATGAATTAATAATGTTTGCCATACAACATAGAGATGTACATATGCTCATATAAACACAAGGATAGCTATATTAATAAGCAAGGACTTTATAACTTTGTTATGCTTCTATGTATGGTTTTAATCCACCTCCTCTGTAGAATCTGACTTATTATTTAACATGTAGAATCTCAAGGAAAGAAAAAAAACTTATGTAAAGCCTTTGAATTCTCCTTTGAGACAAAAATTCAAGTTCATGCTCCTGGCATTTGTCAGATAATTACCACATATGCCATATGTGTTATTCTCTTGCTGTTTGCCTTCACCTCTATAACCAGCAATGACCTGTGTTTTAGTCCCAGATGAGTTGTGTGACATTACACAAGTCATGTATTTTCTTGGATTTTCATCTTCACCTATAAAATGAAAGGGTTGGACTAAAGCAGGAGTTTCTAACTTGGGTTTTGTGAAGATTTTTTAAAATTATTTCATTATTTTTATTTCATTATAATCAGCTTCTTTTGTAATTCCATAAATTTTAATTTATTTTGCATTTAAAAACATCATTCTGTGAAGGGTTTACATAACTTTGAATAGATTGATAAAAAGACTCTTGACATAGAAAAGGTTAAGGACCTCTGGGTTAGAGGATCTTAAAAGGTTACCCAATGCGCTAAGACTATAACCAAGTTCCCTATCTTAGACAGATTGAAGAGAAGGAAAAAAATGTGATCTTCCTTGGCATAGAACTTTTCTTTTTCCATTAAGTTCTATAAACAGCAGTCAAACTTTTTGAGGCTTTTTTCCCAAAGCTACTTGCAATTTGGACTATGCCCAATTTGGCTTCCTAGGGACCAATGTTAATTAGTCATAGTTTACCCAAATCCCATTCAAAACAATATTAAATCAAGGTGAATAAATATGCCTCCATGGTCTTGGAAACCTAAGAACTAGAACAAATCAATAAGGAGAGATGTTGTACTCTGCTGGATATATTAACAGTCTGGATTTGGTTTGAATCATAATCCTAAAATCTGACGCTGTTAGCACATCACTTTAAGAGAGCTGGCCCTTGGCAAAAATTCCCCAGTTCTCCACCATCCCCCCTTTTGTGAACATTAGCCTTCCTTGCTTAGGCAGAAATTCTTCCCCACACTTCCCATTCTACTCCACCACCCTCACTTCCTATCATGAACATTCTCTTTGATTCCCTAACCCCCAGTGTGTTCTTGCCTTGGCTGTCAATCTGATCAGCTAACTCTAATGGAAGTGAAGGTGATCGCATGACTTCTTCCATTCACTAAGCCAACATTTATTAAACCCTTTCTGAGTGTAGAGTACTGTGACAGATAAAGAGTTTAGCCAAAACACACATTTGCTCACATGGAACCTGATGTTTAGTAAAATATATGGCACATGCACAAATGACAATAATAGAAAAATGAGAAACAGAACATAGTGGAGTAAGAGGGGCCCAGGGAACACACTATGGGGATGTCTGAAGGAGAAAACATCATTACTCACTGGGTACAAGATAGGGCAGGCTTCAAGAAGAAGTTGGCCTTAATCATCATGGAGTTCTGCTTTGAAGAATAGCCAATCTCCCTTCTGAGCACCAGTCTCACATGAACAACTATTAAATGTTTCCCACTCTGTATCCCATAGACATCTCAACTCAGCAGGTACAAAACAGAGTTCATTATCTTTTCCCCAAAACTGTCCCCTCATCCTAACTTCCTTATTGCCATCCAAAGCACTGATGTCTTTTAACCACCCAGGTTTATAATCTTGGAGTCGCCTTTCAAACGTCTTGGGGTCTTCTTTGAGATCCTCCACATCCAATCAATAAGTGTATTTTTAGAGTCCTACCTTCACAACATCTTTGCTTCTCTTCACTCACACAACAGCCGTCCTAGTTCAGGGCCATATTACATCTTTCTTGGGCCAGTAAGTGTACTGATTGGATTCCATGTCTAATGCCTCTCCTCTTTCAAACATATCTTCCACACAGCTCCCAAAGCAATATTCCTAAAGCACAAGGCTTATCATGTCACTCCTTTCCTCAAAAAGCTCTAGTATCTCTCGGATTAAATATAAATATGTCTGGCTTCAAAATCTTTCACCTTCTGGCTCTAGCTTAGCTTTACATGTTGTACATACACTCTTCTACATTTGTTCTTCACTCACCTTATAGTCTAGTCAACCTGGCTATTTGCTAAGCCTGCTACACAATATTCCATCTTCTGCTTCCATGCCTTGGCACATGCCTAGAATTAATTTTTTTCACTCTTTGTTTGTTTGCTTTTTCCCAAAGTTCAATTTAAGCATCACCTCTTCCTACTTGAGCCCTTTTTGTGATCTTCCCAGCTGTTAGTGCCTCTCAAAATTTCGTTTTATTTACAATATGTACACATAAATACGGAGAAGCTAGGTGGCATGGCGGATAGAGCACCAGGCATGGAATCAGGAAGACTTGAATTCAAATCCAGCTTCAGACACTTACTAGCTACGTGACACCAAGCAAGTCACTTAATCCTCTTTGTCTCAGTTTCCTCATCTGTAAAATAAGCTAGAGAAGAAAAAGTCAAACCACTCCATAATGTATTTCACCACATAATTGTTGCCACTGCATAGTCATTGCACCTGTTTTTTCAGTCCAAATATTGGTTTGTAACCTTTCATTGTGTAATTGTCAATTGGCATAATTCTGTTTGTCATGCCACTTAAAAGGTATACAGAGCAGCAATGTATTCATGAGTGCTATGCAGATACATATTTATCTCTTGCAGGTTGTGAGCTGCAAGCCTAGAATTCTCAGCGCATGTGCATTTTCTGTATATTTCTGAAAGCCACTTTGTGTGGTTTGTTTAGTGACTTGCAATGCTAACAACATTATCATTCAACACAGCAAAGAGCCATAAGTGCAAGGGGAGCGTGAGGGCAGGCAAAGCTTCCATGAGTAAGTCATATGATATGATAATACCGGCACCATTTTTTTTAAGGAAATGCTTCACATAATGATCATACCCTACTTTTTTGCTAAAAAATTGGCATAAAATCTGAAATGATTATGCGATGAAATACAGTGTCTTTGCCAAGAAAAATCTTTGTCACAAAGAGTAGGACAGAACTGAAAAATAATTTAACATGTCTGTATGTAGGTACATATATATTTATATATATATATAATACACAAATATATTCACACATATCTAAATAGATATTACACATGTATGCATGCATGTATATATGTATATAGGAACATGGTTCTCCTGTTAGAATGAGGCAAAACCTGTTTCAATGTCTGTTGTTTTGTTTTTGTAACCTCCAATGTTTATTGAAATACTTAGCATCTTTTAGGTGCTCAGTATATGTTTTTGATTGATTGGCAGAGATTCAATTGGGGAAAAGGGAGTGAAGGGCATTTTGGGGACAAAGACTGGGTAAACTAAGGTATGGAAGTATGCGAAGTTAGGGAAATGCGTTAGGCCCTAAAGGAGTATGTGGGCAAGGAAGCCAATCTCCCTACCTATAAAGAGCCTATCCTGTCCCAGGGGTATTTATGTTTTAAAGGGGAATATCTGGAGAAAGTAATAAATAACCCTCCCCAAACAAATCTTTAATTGTGAATATCAATCAGTGAGTCCACTCTGATGAGGAAAATATTTGCGGAGGAGAACTTTCATGATCTCCTTAAATCACAACATATACCCAATTGCCTGAAGGCCCGGGCTACATTTACATTGATTTTTCACAGACCGTCACTTCTCTCTAGATGTTCTCCATATTCACCACCTCCGAGGATCCCCAGTTCTATCCTAGATTCAGAGCAAGGGCCTTTCCTCATAGCCTCTGCTGTTACTAAGGCCCCTTCCCCCTCGCCCTTTACAATGTGTTTATTTTGTATAGATTTTGTATTTATTTATTTATTGTATTGTATATTATTTATTTATTTATTCTCTCTCCCAGTGTAATAGAGTAAAATACCACCTTCTTGAGGACAGGTCTGTTTAAGGTGTTTGGGCATTTTGTAATCTTAGGGTCAAGCAACATTCCTAGCTCATAGTAAACATATATTCTTTGTTGAATTTAATTTGCATCTGTTTTCTCTGCTTCTTAGAAAGCATACTAAGACTTTCTATCTTCCCTAAAGTGCTTTCAAGCACAGACCTATGGATTCCTGGAAGAAAGCACACTAGATATCAGGGAGCAGAAAACATCTGAGTGGCATTATAGGAGTCCCTTTCATCTCAATTTGCTCTGACAACCTACCCTTTGAAAATGCGAATACTCCTTTTTTGGGCTATGCCCTATTATGACTTAATGTCAACAACTTAAATAAGGCAATAAGATTTTAGCTTTTCTGGGAGTGTTTGTGGAATCTTTAGGAAATGAGAAATTGGGTTGGAAATAAAGCTGGAAGAGAGGCTTAGAAAGATTGGAGGACTTTGCACTAAAAAAAGGCATTGGTTATTCTTGGGGCAGAGAATAGAAGACAATCAAAAAAGATTTATTCAGAGTTTGCTCTATGTCAGGCCCTGTACTATCCTCTGCAGATGCAAAAATAAAGTGAAGACAGTTCCTGTCCTCAAGCAGTTTAAACCCTTCTTTGTCTCTTTGGCTTCCTCCTTCAAATATGTTCCTGGGATTTCCATTTTGATAAAGTGCTCAGGCTAGTGATGTTCACACCTCCATCCTTACCAACTCTGCTCAGGACTCTACTTCTTGTCTATGCCCCCTAGGGTATCTTTCCTCTCTTCATCTTCCTCTTAGTCTGTCTCTTCAAATAGAATATAAGCTCCTTTGAGGGTATGTACTGCCTTTCTTTTGGGTTGCATTTGAATTTCCAATGCTTAAATGCTGTACCAGGCAGGTAAGTGCTTAATAAATATTCCTTGTATTGTTTTGATATTTTATGGGGGCAACAGCATATATAAGTTAAATCAAGTCAGCAAGTACTTACTAATGATGAACTATATTTCTGGCACTATGCAAATATCAGTATTTACAAAATACATTAAAAGGAAGATTTTGTTTGAAAGGACAAATTAGCAGAAGGAGATCAGAAAGGACATCATATAGAAGATACTGTTTGAGCAGAACAAATAGAGTATATCCTATCATGGGGGATAGCCCAGGCAAAGGTATAGAAAAGGAGATGGAGTATTATGTGTGACAAACATTGCTAATTGACTGAACAAGGTGAGTAAGATATTCATAAGCCCAGAAAGGCAAGTAGGAGCAAGGTTGTGAAGAATTTTAAATACTAAACAGAAGTAAATTTTGTCCTAGAGGTGATAAGAGCCTACTTAAATAGGAGCATGACATATTCAGATGTCAGAGAGAATCTTTCTCTCCAAAGGAAAGTAAGGGTGAAAAAAGATACACTTTGGAGGGGCAGGGCCAAGATGGCAGAGAAAAGGCAGGGACTCACCTAAGCTCTCCCAAATTCTACTCCATACAACTTTAATGTCTCAAAACAAAGTCTAGAGTGGCAGAACTACAAAAGAATACGGTGAAATAATTTTCTAGCCCACAACTTAGAAGGTCAGCAGGAAAAGTCTGTCATATCCAGGTGAGAGTGGAGCACACTCCACTGAAAGATGTACCAGCACAGGTCATGCCCAGCAAACCAGCCACAGGCCTTGAAGGCTACTGAATCAGCAGCAGCAGCAGCAGCTTCCAGGGCTGTCAGTCCATAGATCTTGATGGTAAGAAGGAGATGACAGGGGTCTTTTTGCTTGCACTGGTTGAAGGATTCTGTTGTATTGCCCATATGTAGATTTGGGTTGTAGTCCTAGGGTGAGGAAGAGCACTACCACATGAAACATTGCAACCATTAGGGAGCTGGGACCCTCCTCACAGTTCCAAGGTGGAAAAGATCATCTGTGGTTTCTCATAGACCAAAGCACAGGCCAAGAGAGCAGTGACCACACCTCTCCTTAGATCATACCACCTTAGAAGAATTGAAAGCTTACAGACCCCCTGAAGCAGCAGCAAGAAAGACTTGGAGGACCCCTCCACCAAAGTAGGAGCAGAGCCCTACTTTAACAGAGTTAAAAGTAAAAAAATAAAATAAAATAGTCTGCAAAGAACGAGAAAAAAAATTAAAAAGACCGTGACTATACAAAGTTACTATGGAGACAGGGAAGTTCAAAACATAAACTCAGAAGAAGACAGCAAAGTCAAGACTGCTATACCCAAAGTCTCAAATAAAAATATGAATTGGTCTCAGACCATGGAAGAGCTCAAAGAGGATTCTGAAAATCAAATAAGGGAGCTATAGGAAAAATTGGGAAAAGAAACAAGAATGATGAAAGTAAATAATGAAAAAAAAGAATAACTTGGTAAAGGAGGCACAAAAAATACTGAAGAAAATGAAACTTTAAAAAAACAGAATGGCAAAATGTAAAAAAAAAAAGTACAAAAATTAATTGAGGAAAAGACTTCCTTAAAAATTAGAATTGGTCAAGTGAAAAAGGAGGTACAAAATCTCAATGAAGAAAATAATTCCTTAAAAATTTGAATTGGGCAATTAGAAGCTAATGATTCCTTGAGACATCAAGGAGCAATAAAACAAAATGAAATTGCTGGGAAAAAATTGGAGAAAATATGAAATATCTCATTGGAAAAACAACTGACCTAGAAAATAGATGCAGGGGGAGATAAGTTAAGAACGTTTGTACTACCTGAAAGCTACAATCTAAAAAAAAAGATCCTAGACATTATCTTTCAAGTAATTATCAAGGAAAACCACTCATATTCTAGAACCAGAGGGTAAAATAAAAATTGAAAGAATCCACTGACCACCTCCTGAAAGAGATCTCAAAATGAAAATTCCCAGGAATATAAGTCAAATTCTAGAGCTCTCAAGTTAAGGAAAAATATTGCAAGCAGCCAAAAAGAAATGTTTCAAATATAATGGAGCCACAGTCAGGATAACACAATATTTAGCAGCTTCTACATTAAAGCATCAGAAGGCTTGGAATATAATATTCTGGAGGGAAAAGTAGCCAGGATCTCAACAAAGAATCACCTACAGGAAAACTGAATATAATCCTTCATGGGGAAAAACTAGACATTCAATGAAATAAAGGATTTTCAAGCTTCCTGATGACAAGACCAGAGCTGAATAGGAAATTTGATTTTCAAATGCAAGACTCAAGAGAAGCATAAAAAGGTAAATAGAAAAGAGAGACCACATAGGATTCAATAAGGTTAAACAATTTACATTCCTACATGGAAAAATGATACTTATACCTCCTAAGAACATTCTCATTATTAGGGAAGTTAGGACTATACACAGATATTGGGCATGGGAGTGAGTTAAATATGATGGGATGATACCTAAAAAAATAAAATTAAGAGGTGAGAGAAGAACACACTGGGAGAAGGGAAAAGGTAGAATGGGGTAAATTATCTCACATAAAAGAAGTGCAAAAGAGCTTTATAGTGGAGGGGAAGGTGGGGAAGTTAAGGAGAGGAGTGCTTGAACTTTACTCTCATCAGAATTGGCTCAAAGAGGGAATAGCATACACACTCAGTTGGGCATCTATATTACCCTACAAGAGAGCAGAAGGAGGCAGGGTTAAGAGAAGCTGGAAGTTGATAGAAGGGAGGGTGGACTGGGACAGGTTGTGGTCGGAAACAAAATACTTTTGAAAATGGACAGGGTGAATGGAAAGAAAGAGTAGGATAAACAGGTGGAAATAGGATGGAGGGAAATACAGTTAGTAATCATAACATAATTTTTTTTACAAGTTTCTCTGATAAAGATCTCTTTCTCAAATAGAGAATTGAGTTAGATTTTTAAAAACAAGAAACATTCCTGAAAAGGCGGTTTGCAGATGAAGTAATCAAAGCTATCTATAGTCATGAATAAATCACTATTGATTAGAGACATGCAAATTAAAACAACTCTGAGGTACCACTTCACACCTTTCAGATTAGCTAGTATGACAGAAAAGGAAAATGACAAATGTTGGAGGCAATGTGGGAAAATTGAGACACTAATGCATTATTGGTGGAGTTGTGTACTGATTCAACCCTTCTGGACAGCAAATTGGAATTATACCCAAAGGGCTCTAAAACTATGCATATCCTTTGACCCAGCAATATCACTACTAGATAGATCCTAAAGAGATTTAAAAAAAAAAAAAGAAAAAGAACCTATATGTACACAAATACTTACAGCAGCTCTTTAAGTGGTGACAAAAATTAGAAATTGAAGGGATGCCCATCTGAACAGGTTGTTGCATATGCTTATGATGAAATACTATTGCACTATAAAGAAATGACAAGCAGGATACTCTCATTAAATCTTAGAGATGCTTACAAGAACTGATGCCAAATGAAATTAGTAGAACCAGGAGAATATTGTACATAGTAATAGCAATATCATACAATAATCAAATGTGAATGATTTAACTATTCTCAGCAATATAATGATCCAACATAGTTTTGAACGTATGATGAAAAATGCTATCTACCTTCAGAGAAATAACTGATAGAATCTAAAGGTAGATTGAAGCATATTGTGGATAGGTTTTTATTTTTAGCTTTCTTTTTCTTTCTTTTTTTTTGGTATGTGTTTTCTTTCACAACATGACTCATATGGAAATATGTTTTCCATGATTGCACATATATAACCTATATCAAATTGTTTGCCTTCTGAATGGGGAGGGGAGGCAAGGAAGGAGAGAATTTGGAGCTCAAAATTCTAAAAAATGAATGTTAAAAAATTGTTTTTACATGTAACTGAGGAAAAATAAAATATTAAGTATTTTTGAAAGATACACTGTGCAACTTTCTCTAGGACCCTAAAGACAGCCACACCCAGCATTCAGAATGAGTCTGGAAGTCTGCAAACCACAGCTTCCTCCAAATCAACTCAGTAAACTGTAGCCTCATCTAAATTCTCCATTTTAATCCAAAGTCTTCTTAGACAAATCTCAACCCACCCCTGCTGGGAAGAGGGGGGAAAGAAGAAAAGGAAGACTTGGCTAAGCAGTACAACCTCCTTCATCATTATCCTTACTGTACAATGTTTGTGGGATTTCCATATCACAGATTCACAGGTCCTTTAAAGCTATCCCCTGCTAATGCTGAAGGCCTGCTATCTTTCAAGTTCTAAATTAGTAACATTCTTGACATTTTTCCTTGTCTTTTCACATTTCCTCTCAGGCAGAATTTATACAGTGAAATCCTAGCCCAAATATTCAAAGTCTGGAAAGAATCCTTTGTGGAAAGGGAAACATTAGAGATGGTTGACTCTATTATTAGGTTCTATTCTATATTACATTATATTACATTTATTACATTATATTACATTATATTACATTATATTATATTATATTATATTATATTATATTATATTATATTATATTATATTATATTATATTATATTATATTATATTATATTATATTATATTATATTATATTATACTATACTATACTATACTATACTATACTATACTATACTACTATACTATACTATACTATACTATACTACACTACACTACGTTATGTTATGTTATGTTATGTTATGTTATGTTATGTTATGTTATGTTATGTTATATTATATTATATTATATTATATTATATTATATTATATTATATTATATTATATTATATTATATTATATTATATTATATTATATTATATTATATTATATTATATTATAATCATATCATATCATATCATATCATATCATATCATATCATATCATACCTTATAAGGTGTCTTAATAAGACACACTTCCACAAGGCTTTCCTGAATATTATTAGGATAGATATTTACCCATGATTTAAAGAATAAAAGCATCTCTTTGAATGACAATTTCCCCTACCAAGATAGATGAGCAATTTATGTACATCTTTTAGTTTTATTTACTTGACGACACTGAGAGGCTGTGACTTGCCCAAAATGTCAGAGATAGAATTTGAACCCAGATTTTCCTATCTTCCATCTACCATACAATGCTGCTTTTATTTCTGGAAATAATAATGGTCAGATGTGTGCAACAAAGTGCTTTACATATATTATTTCATTATCTTTACAACCCTGTAAGGTAGATATTCTTATTACCTTCATTTTCTAGGTGAAGATACAAAGGTGATAAGTGACTTGTCCAGGGTCACACACCAGAGGTGCGATTGAAGTCCAGTGTTCCATCAACTACCACACTGCTGTGTTAATCCTTAAAAATCCAGGATTAAAGTATACATTTTTCTCTTTGCATCCCATTAATAAGATATTATAAAGTGAGAAACTAGAGATAGAAGAGGTGAAGACTGAAGGGACGTATGTCCTTGGTTTACTAGATGTATTTCTTTTCATGTGCGAGGGATCAAATATTAAATCTTTCTAGGGCTGAGATAGTTTGCCCTGCTCTTCATCTTTCACTAAGTGACATCTATTATCTGTACAGTAGCAAATGTGCTCTCCTCGATGCTCAAAGGCATTTTCATGGACCCCCAAAGTGCCACCTTTATCACCGGGAATTAATCACCTCAGATTGCCCCACTGTGAATGACTCAAATGAATGCAAGGGCTGTTCCCATTTGATGATTTCCTTTCAATAGATTTTCATTTTCTTCCTCAGACTGCAACTTTGGTCTCTGCTTGCATTATAAAAAGCCTCGGTTAAAGGAGGCCCATTGTAAAGAGAACTGGGAAAATGTTTTGCTATAAGGAAGTAGCTAATTCACTATTCTGCAGGGTCTGATATTCATCTATCCTTCAATAAAAGCTAATGGCTAAATAGACCCAATGCACTCAGCTAATCTATGAAGAAGTTGATGCTTGGGAACTGGGATTCAATCAAGGTTCATGCAGAAGAGCTATTACTACATACAAGAAATATATACTTACATCTACTTGATAGAAAAATATAACTAGTTTTTTTTTTTTAATAACCCAATGCTTTGGTCCTGTGAACATTGCCTTGAAAGCATCTGAGGAGATGGTGAGGTTTGGATAATGGGATACTAGAATACTCATTTGAGTGTTTGAACATGTGATGATCTTTGCTAATTAAAGCAAAACAAAATTCTCAGTCCAGAAAAATCTCTTTTCCTTTCCAAAGATTTTGAAGAATTTGAATTAATAGGTTGTGTCATTAAACAAGAAACCAATGATTATGATTTACTATTTTGCATTCAGACATCCCAACAGGAGGAAATGGGTCTTCTCAAGACAGGTAATTTTGCCAGAATTCCAAGGATAAGGAGGGAATTCCTAGTGGTATGAGTAATCTGTTAGTTAAAGGTACTGCTGGGTTATGCATAGCAAACACTTCAAGTGGGGAAGAAAGCCAAGCTTGAGCAGGTAAGAAAAACCCACTAGAAAAATAACAGCATCTTTAGCGTGGAGGTCTCCACTACAACAGCTGCCTGGACAAGAAAGGGAACAGACCGCTGGTTGGTTTTACATAGTTAATATAAAACATAAAATAGGGTGGGAGGAATGATGTACTTTAGGGACAGTTGTAACTTCCTATCTAGTCATGGAATGGATGTATTAAAAATATTTTCTCCATACCCATAGAAATATTTGTGAGTGTCTAGCATGTGGCATCAGTGTAATTGTTGAATTTAAGATAAATTAGACTTAAGACTTTAAGATAAATGAGGAAAATATAGAGAGATGGAGATCAAGAAAGAGAAAGACAGAGAAATAGAGTATATATTTATTTAAATATTTACTGTGTGCCAGGCACTGTGCTAAACTGTGAGTTTACTAATACAATCAAGAGAGAGAAAGTCTCTGCTCTCAAGTAGCTTGCATTCTAATAGGGAACCTCAATACATAAACATTTGGTACCAAACCATATACTTGGAAAATCATAGAGAATACTCCATTTCAATAAGTCTTCAGTATGAGACTTTGAAGCATATTTCTTTTGTTATGTATAGGCATATAATCTGTTAGTTAAAGGGGATTTCCATGGCCTTAGCATATTACTCTCAGCCTTACCTTTATACATACAAAGTGAACTGGATTTGAAGACAGAAAGCCTTAGTCCTAATGCCAGCTCTGCTACTACCAATAGAATCCTAGGCAACTTGGTCTCAGTTTCTTCACCTGGAAAATAGGGATAATAAACTTTATCTTTGTCACAGCTGTTTTACACACTTTTTGAGACTTAAATGAAATAACATTTAAATCACTTTTCAATCTTTATTATTTAAATAGTATTATATTTTTCTAAATACATGTAAAGATAATTTTAACATTCATTTTCTAAAAAAATTTGAGTTCCAAATTTTTCTCCCTCCCTCCTTCGCTTCCCCCTCCCTAAATTGGTAAGCAAGTTGATATAGGTTATATATGTGCAATCATGTCAAACATATTTCCATGTTAGTCATGTTGTGAAAGAAGAAACAGACCAAAAGGAAAAAAATCCTCATGAAAAAATAAAATGCAAATAGTATTTTGCAAACTTTAAAGCCCTAGATTTTTCAGTTGATAGAACTGCTGTTGTAATTATCATTGTGACATATAATGTATAGATAGATAGATATAGATATAGATATAGATATAGATATAGATATAGATATAGATATAGATATAGATATAGATATAGATATAGATATAGATATAGATATAGATATACACACATACATATGCTAAGGTATCTACCAGCTTTACTTCTATACCACGACCCCATTACATATATTTTAAATATATACATGAAAAAATGTGTAGATGTCTGCAGAGATATGTTATGTGTATTTGTGTGTGTATTAGTGTGTCAGACACATATGCACACACATATCCTATCTTATTTTATAATCTCATCACTGCTTAAGGTCACCCCTCTAGGTTAGCCGCTTGGTTCCTCTTTCCTGAGTATTGCAATAATCTCCCAATCCATCTCCTTATTTCCACCTATTTCCTTCTCTAATCCATCCTCCACACAGCTGCAGTCAATCAATTAACAAGAAGTTATTAAATGCCTATTTTATGCCTGGCACTGCACCAAAATAATCTTCCCAAAGCACAGGTCTGGCCATAGCAATCCTCTTTCCAGGACTCTACCGTGGCTCCTCAGTAGCTCCAGAATAAAAGGCAAATCCCTTGTCTTGGCACCTAAGGACCTTCCCAGTCTTGCCTATCTTACCGTATTTCACTGCATAATCATTGAAGATTTTATTTGTTTTTTGGGGTTTTTTTTGAAAAGAAGTGTATTGCTACCATTATGTGAAGCTTTATTTTTAAAAAATATTGTGCTGGTATTGCTTAAAAATAATTTATTACTAAACTGCCTTTGGTGCAAGATTAGAATGCATGGAATACTCGTGAATATACGTTAAAATTGAATACTGACAATGTGCATGCACTGAGAATTCTAGGCTCCAGGGTCTTGAAATGCCTGGGAGATAAGTGCATATCCATATGCCTCAGGTGAATACTTTGTTGTTCTGTTTATCTTTTAAGCAGCACGAAGAACAGAATTATACCATGGGACAATTATGCTATGAAAAGTTATAAACCATTTTTAGACTGAAAAAACAGGGCATAATAATTATGCTTGGTGATGATTATGCAGTGAAATATGGTACTCCTTTATTTAGTGAACTGTTCTAGTGAAAACAGAACAAAAATTTCCTAAACTCAGTCTTCCTTCTCCCATCTCTCTTTTTTTTCCTACCTGCTCACCTATGCTTAGAATCCTATCCTTCCTCACTTCTGCCCTTTAGAATCTTGAGCTTCCTTAATGGTTCAATTCAGAGACCTACTAAGGGTACTTATCAATGCACTCTACTTCAAATGACCTGTTTACTTGTGTGGCTGTCTTGTAACTTACAGAATTTTCTAGAATTTAAGCTCTTGGAGGGCAGGAGTGGCATTTGTTTTTCTCTTTTTTTAGCCGCGGTAAGGGCTAAACCCCCCCATAGTAAGGGGTTAATAAATACTTTGTGGATAGAATTTAATTGATTACCTTATACCCCTGAGTAGATTTTAAGCTCCCTTAAAACAAGGGCCTTGCCTTATCCCCCTCTGCTTAGTTCTTAACATAGTGTTTTAATCACTGTTGATGCAAAGGAAAGTGCATTTTTGTTGGTTTTAAGCCTCCTGCTTCCTTTGGTTGTTTTTTTTTTATTATTAACTGAGAAGGGAGGAGGTGAGAAGTACAAACAATATGTTCTGTATAAGTGTGTAGGCATGTTATGATTGTGACTTACTTCCAGAATAGAAAATGGAAAAGGATCAAATGTTGCTTCTGGAAATGGTAGTTCTGAGTTTTTTCAAAATTTATCCCTGAAGAAGAAATATGTAGATTCATTTAGGTAGATGAGGCTCCACAGGAATGCTTCAGATGCTTCATTTACATTGGTGTTTGAATAGTTTCTATTAAATTCAAAATATCACCATGCTGATTTCCAAATACAATGCTAACAGCAGCCCAGAGTACTTACTGTGCATTCAAGTGTGTGCTCATCAGTAGAGCATCAAACCAGAGGCCCAAAGGGACCTCCAGCAGCCACCAACCTCATTCCAGACTAAGTGAAATCTAAAGATCTCCAGAAAGATGGCCATCTCCCCTTCTCTTTAAGAATCTCTGGGAAAAGACTTCAGAGTGTATCGTAACCACTAGCACTATATTGTTCACTGCATTATCAAGTACAATTGATAAAAAGGAATTTTTTACATGATGTCTAAGACAGTGTGGTGTAATGGACAGAGCAGTAGGTGTGGTTTCAACACTCCCTTTTCTACCTATTCAACACTCAAACACTTAGTCATCTGACAATCTCTCTGGGCCTCAGTTTTCTCATCTGTAAAATGAAGGGAATGGACTCAATGATCTCAATGATCCAATAAGTCTCATTTTGAGATCCAGGTGATTAATTTATCCAGACCTGAAGCAGAGGATGCAGAATGTTCATAGCTGGAATGGGTCTTACCAATGTTGAGTTCAGCTCTTTTATTTTATTGATAAAGAAACTGATTATAGAGAGATTATATAGAGAATTATGGAGATTATAGAGAGAAGTGGCTTGCCCAATGGTCACTCACTTGTAAGACAGTTTGAGAGTGCTAGGAATGAAGAAACTTTCAGATGGGCTAATGGGGCTAAAGAGGCTTTTAGTGTAAATCAGTTTTGAGAGGATATGTGTTACATTTGAATGCATCAGAATACTGTGAGGATCTTTATGACATGTTGAATTAATACAGGATTATCAATTCAGTTTGTAGGGAAAATATGTGTACTTTAACTTTAACTCTCTGAAGCCAACAAGTCTCTGAATAAAATGCTGAAATTAGAATTAGAAAGGACTAGGTTCAAAATCTGCCCTTTATACTTACTTACTACCTGTTTGACTATGGATGAGTCACTTCATCTTTCCATACCCTATTTTTCTTATCTGTAAAAGAGAGAGGTAGCTCAGTGGTACAATAGATAGAGTGTTAGACTTGGAATCAGGCAGATCTGAGTTCAAATTCTGCCTTAGACACTTACTATTTTAAGTAAGTACTATTGTGTGACCCTTAATAAATTACTTAAACTTTTTCAGCCTCAGTTTCCTTATCTGAAAAAAATAGGCACTTTAAAAGTAGCCTTTTACTATTATTATGGAGATAATGCATGGAGCACCCACTCACTGAATTATTGAGATTAAAATGAGTTAACAGTTATTAAGCACTTTGTGGAACAGAAAGTGCTATACAAATATCTATTATTACCAATTTTTTAATTATAATTTTATAAGACCTGTGATGTTATCATTAGAGAGAGCTCCCACAAAGGACCTTCCTCTATCAATATAAATCTTTGGCCGCTTTGCATCTTATGGACTTAGAGAGTGACCTGGGAGCATGGACGTTTAAATGACTTCTCCAGGGTCACCCAGCCAACATATGTCAGAAGCCAGACTTGGGTCTCCATATTCTTAACTGCAAGGCCAGCTCTCTACGCACTATCCCAAGATGTCTCTCGTTGTTGTTGTTGTTGTTATTGTTGCTGTTGTTTGTAGAAGAAAAAATGGTAGTGGTAGTAGTAGCTGTTGTGTTATCATTGCTTTCTAATAAGATGAATTTTTGTGTGGTGCAAAGGAAGATCTTCTCTAGACCACTGAAACATACAAATTGGGTAACCCTGGACAAATATCTTAAACTCTCAATGCCCTAATCAACTTTCTAAGACTATATATTGCCAATATACATTAGAAAAGGAACTTTCCATACCAGTAGTTCCTCCTACTGATGAACTCACAAGTCCAGATCAAACAAATTACTTTTTATATAGTAACATTCTGTACTATATTAGGAAATGAAATAAAATTCATCAGTACTTGTGCTCATGATAGTGTAATTTTTTTCCTCTTTCAGAGTACTTATGTATTTGGCAGTGTGCATGTGACCTACATCAATAAGTCTACAAATGTAAGTTATTCATATTGATGAAAATATATGTACACATTTTCTCAAATCAATGAACAAAGGTCCCATAGTACAAGAATTTCTAACTAATGCCCTATAACCAGAATTGTTCTTGACAGAGGTACTCACCAGAACCGTAAAATGCATGAACGGCCTTTTTGCCTCTTTTGTGACATCAAGTCACTCATAGGCCATATCTCAAGTACCTACCTCATTTCAAAACCTAAATATATGCCCAATCTACTTCAGGAGGCACTCATCTTTTCACTTGCCTGTTCCCAAGGGGTGAGAATGATGACAATGGAAGTTAGAGTGCTTCACTGGTGCTATTGACAGACTTACAAGAAGGTCTCCAGGTTTGCCCCAATGTAGGCTTGATTGAAGACTATATACAGCACTTGCTCAAGGTAGGAAGGCACAAGACAAGCTTTTCCATAGTAGGAGGGAGGCACCACAATAGGTTTACAGGGAGAATGATCTGGGTGTGCAAACACACCCTCAGCAAGTGCTCTCTTCGGCCGTATTCCTTAGGAATGCTCCTTTTGATATACCTGCACACTTCATCTCGTATTCTACACAGTCAGATGGTTTTCACCTTGACGGATCCCTTGAGATATGAAGTAACACAAAAGCGTGTATAAAAGGAGGAAGAGGGTTGCATTAGTGCCGTTTCTGACCCATAACTTGGACATGATTCAAACTCATGTTAACTTCAAGTGGATAGATGCTACTTGCTTACGTATTTCCTGGTCACCTTGCACAGTATCCTCTGATCTGCTCAGTTAACTTCTACCCACCTAGTTTTGAATAAATAACTTGTCCTACTTCATGTGCATAATTGGTATTGTTATGTGGGAGATTTCTACTGGGAGGTGGAAAGATGTTTGTATCTTCAGAGAGGTGAATCTCTTGTAACACCATCTACGATACTGTACTGTAGGTAGATGAATGGGAGAGCTGAATTACTATGTTCATTTTCTTTCTTTTATCCTGCCCCCTTCACTTTGGTTTTATCTTTAACTAGCCATTTCCCCCTTCAAATTGCTCAGTGGAGGAGCCCCATCTGCTGCTCCTTTACCCTGTGAATTATTAGTCCACCTCCCAACTGTTAGCAAGTTGCTGATTTGATAATGAAATAACTGCTTACCAAGAGGACTGGTCTGAATTACAGAGTAAAATAATTAGTGACTGTTGATTGTTACATTTCCAAGGATCCAATTAGTTAGGGAGCTGAAATAACAGAAATCTTGCATGCTGGGATGGGGCGGAAGGAGCTTTCTTAGCCAGAGACGAATCAACTGGTTGCATGGCTTCTGTGTCAGTGGGGAGATTTGTTTCATTAAAATATGATACTTTTGTACACCAAGGTCTTCTTTGAGAATTTGCTAGAAGGAAAGTCATCTACCAAGAGCAGTCACTATTTTTCTAAAACAAGAATGTGTCATACATTTAAAAGAGTAAATAACATGAGTAGAAAACAAGATTTTTTTATTATTAACAAATACACATTACACTTCCTCCTTTCTCCTCAGCTTTTGTAGACACTACCTACTCTACTTCTTTTTAAATGTCATCCATATTTATCAGACTGCATGGTTCTTGACATTTATGAATATTTTTTCATCAAACCGCAACTGAAGCTTTGACAACAAGGAGCTAATTATCAAGGGACTGAAGCATTGTGAGGTGTGTGTGTGTGTGTGTGTGTGTGTGTGTGTGTGTGTGTGTGCGTTTCTTTTAAATCTGTAGGCTCCTGTAAAAGTGTGAATTATCAGTCATTTCTGATGTTTCTGTAGCTGAGGATTTTTGTTTTTTGGGGGGGGTTTTGCTCACCTTAACAGCGTATTCAGTTCTATCATGCAAATGGTATTATGTGTGGGTGATTTCTCCAGTGAAGCATATTTCCTAAGAATGGCTTTTGAGTTGCTCAAATCTGTAGCATCTAATTTATATAGTGTTAATTGGCTAGATAATTAACTAGACATATACCTCCAAAAGAGGTCAATGAGAAAAAGATTCTTGTATAACATTCATAGATTTTTTTTATGGTAGCAAAAATAAAATAAAAACAACCTAGAAATGAAATGGGTAACTGTTGACTGAAAAATTGACACATGGAACCTGAATCTAATGTACCTTAAGAAATCAAATAGGAGGAATTCAGAGAAACAAGTTTTGCAAGAAGTACCATGCGTTAACTGTTTCTGCCAAAAGAGGTTATGGTAGGTTTTGTCCCCCCTAAAATGCAGAGAAGCTTTCCCTGAAACTAGATTGATCCAGGTGGCAGGGGCTTCAATGCCACATGTGGCCCTCTAGGTCCTCAAGTGCCACTCTCTAAACTTGTTTGGATTCAGTCAAAGGGCCACACTTGAGGACCTAGAGGGCCACTTGTGGACTTGAGGCTGCAGGTTCCCCACCCTTGGTCCAGGGCATCAGGAATTTAGCCATTAACATGACTCACCAGGTGCCTGCTGCGTAAAAAGGCCAGGCAACGAGGAGTCAGCGACCCTCAGACCAGAAGGATGTCCAATTGCCATATGAATCAACACTCTGGCCAGATGCAAGAAGGGCTACCTCCACTTGAACTGGTATAGTATTCTTGCTAACTGTCTTATCCATGCTATTATTAAGGAAATTTCTTTTTGTTAAGAGTTGGAGAGTCTATAAGTATCTCTTTTTGTTCCAATCAAAGCCCTCAGTCCTGATCCACATGCAAATTTTTATGAAATGATACAGAATAAAGAAAATAAAACCAAAAGAAAAATATTTTTAAAATAACTGCAATGATGTAAATGAAAGCAGCAGTACGAGGCAACCAAATTCAGATTAATTACAATGAATAATGCTCTTTCCAAAGACCAGATCATAGCATCACAGATTAAAGCAGGAAAGAGATCTGAGAAGGTATCTATCCTCACTCCTTCTTTTTACAGATGAGAAAACTGATTTAGAGAAGTGAAATGATTAAACCCAAATCACATATCCAGCAAGTGGCAAAGCTGAAACTTGAATTAAAGTTCTTTGACTGCAAGTCTAGCACATTTTTTACTCAGAAGTTGTTGTGGAAAGGGAGGTCAGTTGAAACTAATGATAAGGGAGATAGATGACTGAGCTTTGGCCCATGTGTCTATCAAAGCAAGCAGTGAGCTACCTTTGCTTATAAACTCCCCAGTTGAAGTCAGGTCATCCTACATGGCTTGGCTCCCCAAAAAACAGGGGCATTATTTGTGCTAGGCAAATTATTTGTGGTTGTGGGAGGAGCATCTATCCAGTGGAAAGGCACAGAGGAGACAGGTGTGATACATTACACACATTCCTTATCTTAGAACAGGAATAAGGGTAAAGAATATAATATACCCTACCAGCTTTGGTTGCTTTTTTGGTGTTTATGCTTAACTAATTAGGAAGGACATCAATAAACTGGATAGTGTCCAGGGGAAGAAAAGCAGAATTTTGAAAGGCCTTGAGTTCGTATCATATAAAGACTGATTGAGGGTACTGGGCATGTTGCAACTTGAAAAGATGGGGCGGGGGGGGCAGGAGAGCTGTCTTCAAGCGTTTGAAGCACTGCCATATACAGGAGGGAATATAAAGTCTATTGGGCTTCAGAGGACAGAACCTCTGGAAATTGAAAGGAGATAAATTTTGGCCTAATGTCAGGAAAATCTTCTTAAAACACAGAGCTACAAAGAGCTATAATAATGTGTGTACCCTTTGACCCATCAATAGTACTTCTAGGGCTATATCCCAGAGAGATTGTACAAAGGGGAAAAGGACCCACATGTACAAAAATATTCATAGCAGCTCTTTTTGTGGTGGCAAAGAATTGGAAATTGAGAGGATGCCCATCAATTAGGGAATGGCTGAACAAGTTGTGGTATATGAATGTAATGGAATACTATTGTGCTACAAGAAATGATGACCAGCCTGACTTCAGAAAAACCTGGAAAGACTTGTATGGTCTGATACTGAGTGAAGTGAGCAGAACCAGGAAAATGTTGTACACAAAACAGCTATGTAGTGCAATGACTAGTACTGATAAACTTAACCCTTCTCAACAATACAAGGATCTAAGACATCACCAAAGGTCTCATAATGGAAAATGCTATCCACAAAGAAGGAAGAACTATGGAGTTTGAATGCAGATCAAAGCATACTATTTGCTATTTTTTTTATTCTGTTGTGTTTTGTTTCCTCTTTCTGGTGGTTCCTCTTATTGGTTCTAATTCTTACATACAATATCACTAATGTGAAAATATGTTTAATAGGAATGTATATGTATAGCCTATATCAGATTGTGTGCCATCTTGGGGAGGGTGATGGGGAGGAAGAGGGAGAAAAGTTTAAAACTCAAAAGCTTATGGAAGTGATTGTTGATAATTCAAAATAAATTAATAAAAAAAAATTTAAAAAAACCCATAGGGCTACCTTCCTTCTGTGGTGGCAAAGATTTAAAAACTGAGGGGATGCCCATCAATTAGGGAATGGCTGAACAAGGTTTAGTATATAATTGTGATAGAACACTACTGTGTTATAAGAACTGAAAAAGAGGATGGTTTCGGAAGAACCTGGGAAAAGTTACATGAACTGATGCAAAGTGAAATGAGCAGAACTGGGAGAACACTGTACACAGTAACAGCAACACTGTAATGACGATCAACTGTGAAAGGCTTAGCAATTTTCATCAATACAATAATCCACAACAATCCCAAAGGTCTCGTAATGAAAAATGTTATCCACTTCCAGAGAGAGAGCTGATCAACTCTGAGTGCAGACTGAAGAATTTTTTTTTCACTTTATGTTTTTTTTGTTTTGTTTTGTTTGGGTTTTTTCAGTAACATGGCTAATATGGGGAAATGTTTTTACACGAGTTCACATGCATAATGGGTGTCACATTGCTTGTCTTCTCAGTGGGTTGGAGAGGGGAAAGAGGAAGGGACAAAATTTGGAGATCAAAATTTTTAAAAAGAATGATAAAAATAAATAAACATTAAAATAAAAACATGGAACCATCCTAAAGTGGAATGGGCTTTCTCAAGAGGTGGGAGCTTTCCCTTCTTTGAAAGTCTTCAAGCAGAGACTAAATAACCATTCATCAGATATGTTCTAGTGGGGATTACAGGGAACCAGAGCTAAACTTGTGGTCTCATTGGTGTATAGGACTGTCAGTACAGAATTTTACTCCACTGAAAGAGTTAAACATCTCATCTGTTATTGTTCATCTGAAAAACATGTATGTATTAGTTTCATTGGCTTCTGAGTCCCCTTCCAATTCTCATATTCCATGTTTTTATTTTCTCTGTTACAAGAGGTCAACATAAGGAGAGATAGAGAATATTGATAAGTATCTTTGCTGTATTAAGAACAAAGACATCAATAAAATGGAAAATTAACAGCTAAATTTTAAAAATGCGTGTGTAATATCTACCCATTGTTCCAAGAACATGGGATTGATAAAACAGAAACTTAGCCTCTCCTACAGGACCACATTTTAAATGCTGAAATCAACTTTGTCCTCAACTCCTTAAGAGAAAAAAGTCTTTTGTTTGCTAAGTTAAACATGTGTAATTTCTTCAACCAATCCTTGTATGACATGCTTTCGAATCCCTTTGCTTTTCTGCTCACTCTCCTTCGGATATGATTTAAGTTCTAGATGGCTAACTAAAGACTATCCAAACAGGAGACTCAGCCCTAGATATGAACACCAGGATGGTTTGTTTTTTTCATTAGGGCTTCTTAACCTGGGATTCACAGATCCCTTGTCTACGGATAGGTTTTAGAGGAGCTATCCACCTGGATGGCAAGAAGGGATATCTTAATTTCAATATAGTGGCTTTCCTTTGAGATCCTATGAATTTTTCTCTTCTTAATTTAAAAATGGTTTTCTAAGAAGGGGTCCATAGATCTCATCAGATTGCGAAGGTGTCCATGATTCCTGTTCTATGATGAGAGCTGATGTTAACAACGCTGATGCTAAGTCACTTTGAGATAGGAAGATTTACTTAGGTTCAGCAATTTCACTGTTGAGTGTATTTTATTGCATATTAATTCTCTGAAGGTTGGTAACAGGATCATAGATTGAGAATTGATAGGGGCCATGGAGAACATTTAATTGCACTTCTTAATTTTAGAGAGAGAACTAAAGTTCAGGGAACATAAGTGACTTGCTCAAGGTTACGCAGATCGTTACTGGTTGAACCGAGGTCCTCTGAATCCCAAACCAGAACTACTGCCAGTGTGCCATACCACTATTTATTCTAAGGTTAGATATGGAAATTGTTTTAGTTTTACCAAAGGTTACTAAAAGAAAAGTGTCTAGACAATTATGGAGGTGAGTTGAGATGGGGTTCATTATTATTACATGGCAAGTATATAATGCTAACATTAGAAATTAGTGAAATCACATTATAACATTTAGAGCTGAAAAGGGACTTTACAATAATTAAGTCCAACTCCCAGCTTTCAATTTCACAAAGGAAAAAACTGAAGTCAAGAAAGAGTCCCTATTTAAGTTAGTAAGTCTCTAAATTGATAGCCGTTCTCTAATTTCCTTATATTTCTGGTCACCTTGCTTTGGTCCTGCCACTGAAATACAAAAGATGAGGGAATGACAAGACTCTATGATAGTTCCTCTTCCTCTTTCTTCTCCTCCTCCTCCTCAGCACTTAACATAAAGCTCCGCCCCTCCCTTTTAAAAAAAAAAGATTAGGAAGATAGGGCTAAACTTATGGTTTCATTGATGTAGGGAATTGGCAGCATAGAAATCTCTTCCATTGAAACATAAGCATCTCATCTGTTATGTTTCATCTGAAAGAACTGCCTGAAACACATAGATATAAATGACTTACCCACGGTCACGTAACTAGCATGTGTCAAAGGCAGGAAACGAAGCTGGATCTCTTTGCCTACAAAGCTGGTATTGTTTATCCTTGATATCAGGTGCCTCTTTTTCTATCCATAACAGGCGCTTAATATTTGTTTAATTGAACAGGATCCTAAAGGAAAGCAGAGTTGGAAAAGATATTTTTCCAAGGATCATTCCAATTCTGGGAATTCTATTCTAAAGTGTCACAAGGACCTTTGGAGGGGAGGACCTTTTAAATGTTGTTGAATAAACAAGCCATTTTATGGCTAAGTCATTTGCATCAATTTCATATGAAAAAATAAACAACTTTTGAAGTCAAGAAATTATAAACAAATTGACTTTGCCATATAGTCTAATTTCTTTTCTTTGATTTTCAATACTAAATCCCCCAGCACTCAGACTTTGAAAAATCTTCAAAAATGGGGGAGGGAATATGGGCAAAGGGCTCTGGGAAAATAACTCCCTTTATAGAGTTTTGAAAATATGAAAGCAAGAAACAAAGAAAAAGTTGTGCATGGAATAGAAGCTATTTTACCATGGAGTGCAAAGAAATAAAATATGAGTAAAACAAAGACCTGCACAGGGTTAATCCTTTATGTACTGGAAAAAGCTAAGTCATCCCCTAGCCTTTTCACCTCTGGGCTAAGTAATCCAATTTCCTTTCATCTTTTTAGCAGCTCCTTTTTTATAATGCCTTAATCATAATTTCTGCCTTTGGATGCTCGCTAATTTCCCTAGCACCCACGTAAAATTCAGAGCCTTGTACTGAACAAGATACTAGAATAAGAGTCTGGACAATGTTAACTTCATTTGCAAGATTATTTCTTGACTTTCATTGTTTAAATTATTCTTAATATATCATGTTATGTTTGATGACTAAAAGAACAATAAGGTTGGCGTATACCCCAACACCCCACTCTATCCATTATCTACCTTGCAAATCATATTCAATGTTTCATTATAATGAATTAGTAGTCATCAATTTTCTCAGTTCATTCATTCTTGGTTCCATGTGTAAAAATTGAGGCTTGTTCCAACATATTATAATAGAGTATGTGAAGTATAACAGATTACAAGCTTTTCCAGAAGAATTTAAACTTTTTAGGCACAGAGAGTGTCTTGTTTTATTTTTCTAGCATAATTCCACGTGCATAGATGACCTGAAAAAATGCTTGTTGGATTAAATTAAATGGTTTTTTAAAATAATAATGGCCAGTTCAAATACGGACCTATTAGACTTCTGAAGTGATGTGAGCAAATATGTATATCTTCTGTCACAGACTAGAGAACAGTAATCTTTACATCCCCCATAAATTCTCTCCTTTTCTTGGCAACAAGTAGGACAAAAGGAAGAATTAGTTGGTTCTGCCTAGGCCATATTCTTCCACTTGGATATAATACCTGGCAGAAATGTGTTTCCTGTTTCATTGTTCTCATCACAAAATAAACAATGATAATTAAATCATGACACAATTTTATGTAGCTTCATCTCTTCTTTGCATGGATAAGTGTGAATAATATTATATATTACTAGATATTAGATATATTATATGTTATTATTAAATATGCTTTATTAATTTAAATTTAATTATATTACATATATGTGTATATGCTGAAATATTTAATGTTGATTGACTGAACTGACTTTTCTGTCTTAATTCTTATTATAAGGAATAGCTCATTGGATAGAGGATGGCAAACAAATGTGTTTGCCAATTATAATTATGTGCAATAAAAATAAATATCACATTAAAATGACTATACCATTAAAATTAATTAAAAAAATAATAAAATTAAATGTAAGAAGTAACTTATTCTTTTCAAAGAGCTTTATCTTCTCAGTAGCCTTGTAAACTATGCAGGACGTATATTATTATGTAAAGGCAGCTAGATGATATAATAGATAGAGCCTTGAACCTAGACTCAGGAAGACATGAGTTCAAATTTAATCTCAGATACTTACTATGTGACCCTATCTGCTTCAATTTCCTCATATGTAAAATGGCTATAACAATAGCACCTACCTCTTAAGTCTATTGTAAGGATCAAATTAGAAAATATCTGTAAATCACTATATATATGCAAATTAGTATTAGTATTATTGTTAGCGTTTATTAGTATTAGTACTGATAGCAATATCTGTATTGCTATTAGTGTTTATTAGTATTAATATTAATACCAATATTAGTATTAGTGTTTATGAGTATTAATGTTAGTATTAATAGCAATATTAGTTTTTGTATCTCTTCCTTATAGATAGAGCAAAAAGCTCAGAGACTTGCCTAGGGCACATCACTGATAAATGTTAGGGAGGGAACACTCAATTTCTTCCTGACTCGCAGTTCAGTCTTGCATCCTAGAGTCATAACAAACACAAGGTGAATAGGCCTTTACCCCAAGATGTTGAAATGGCAGCTGCTGGCTAATTAAGAATCTGTTCCATTCTGTCAGTTAATGATGACATGCATAGGTATTGCATTTCCTTCAAATAGTGAATTTGCTTCCTGTCTTCCTTTATTTGCTTTCTTGGGCTTGCCATCAGGTGGTTTTGGTCAGGCCAGGGACACTGGTGGTTTCTGAGCACTTTGGATATCCTTAATTCTTATTTCCTGACCAAAGTATTTGAACACAATAAAGTGATTTGTTTTATAAATGAATCTCATATAACAGAATATTTGGGGATATCTCTCTGACCTTAAATTTGGGGGGGGGTTGTTAGTTGTTGTTGTTGTTCAGACATGAACAATCCTTTGTGACTGCATCTGGGGTTTCCTTGGCAAAGATACTGGAGTGGTTTGCCGTTTCCTTCTCCAGCTCATTTTACAAATGAGGAAACTGAGATAAACAGGATTAAGTGACTTGCCTAGGGTCACATAGCTAGGAAGTGTCTGAGGCTGGATTTGCAATCAGAAACTTCCAAGCTTGACACTCTATCTACAATATCACCTAGGTTTTTGTTTTGGTTTTTGGTTTTTTTTTGCTAGTACTAAAGGTTACATTAATAGAGATTCTTTTTTGTTTTCTTTTGCTTATTTTAAGGATAATCCCTCTGAAGCACTGATTAAGAGAATTCCATATAGTATTAAAGAGGCTAAATAAATTGCAGTAGTTGAGAAAAACATGGGTTCAAAAGTAGGTCCTTTGGTTCCAAAGCTAGTGCCCTTCCAACTATATACCACAGGACTTCTAGGCCCACAAAATATATAAACGTGAACTAAGAAAGAGCCAAAAATCTGATCCTTCTTTCTTTTTTTGTTCCCCTTTCTAATTGTCTGAAAGTAGTTTTAATAAAGATCAAGGAAGATAAATAATCTCATAAACACACAAAATAAGGAATACATTCTTACATAAAGGCCTTAGGATTTAACAAAATAAAACAGTAGAAAGGAAAAATAGAACAATGAATAAGCAAACAAGTCTCTGGTTGCTTTTTGGGTATGAAGATGAGACCTTTCCTCTAGCTCTCAGATTGTGGTCTTTATTTCTTTCACATAGTGCTAAGGATGTAACCTATCTTAGTTTATTAGGGACCATACATAGGGGATAGACTCTCATATGTTTTCATTGGTAGATAGAACTCCTGAGTGAAGAAATACCTCTCACATAATTCACACCTGACAATCACTTCAAGGCCTCCTGTTAGGCGTGATTAGGACTGTCTTCTCTCTTTCAAGGACAGTGCAAGAGCTTTCTCTTGTTTATTCTTCTTTGTCTTTGATGAATCCGGTAGATTTTTTTTCCCCCTTTTCCTATCCATCTGAAATCAAATGAGAATATAGCTAGAGAATCTTTATTCTCTAGTTCTCCTCAATCTTAAAGTCCAATTACCAATTTAAGTCAGTTAGGCTACCCGATGGGGAATTTTTAAACAACTAGTCAAAAGTTAAATCCTGATTTGGTATTTTGAAAAGGATTCTTTTGTACATTTTCTATGCTTCAATAGAAATATCGATCCTTAAGTCCTCAATACAGAGACTTCTGTGAAAAATGCTATAGAAATATAAGATTTCATTGTAGCATAGCCAGGAATATATTCCATTGACAACAAAATTATTGTTACTAATTATTGAAAAGGTTCTCTGTATTTAGAGTGGAGGTGGTAGCAATCAAAGAAATGACCTTATGAATATCTGCTTAGAGTTCCCATGATATCAGGGAGCTATAGTAAAATAGTTACTAGAAGATAATAGAATTTAGATGTTGTGTGTCTTTCATAATGCATTGCTTTCTCTTTATCTCAGAGAGACTTTTAAAAATCTATTCCAATAGATTTTCTTTATGGAAGGCTTATATGTGCAATTTTCTTTTGATTATAGTTTTAACCTTGCTGTGGTCACCATTCATTTCCAAGGTGACTAATGCCATGCCGGAATCCACAAAGCAATGTCAATATTGCTTTTTATTACATAAGAGCAATAAAAAATTCATAATGCATTTCCTTTTTCATATTATGTATAATAAGAAATTACACATTGGTAGAAAGAGAAAAAATAGATTACAAATTATTCATCTTTTTAAAATTCCTTAGAATGGCCAGATTGCCCCCCCCCCCCAGAACTATGGTATGTAAGGGAGAGAGAACCATGTCTCATCTTGTCCCGTTCCTGGCCTAGCCCAGAGCAGATATCCTAGGGATTAGGAATATACACTGGCAGATTTCTAGGACATCTTATTTCTCCTGGCTCCATACACATTATCAGGCTCTACACAATATCAGGCTACCTCCACAAAGCAGGATAGGCAAATTCTTATGATGCTGGAAAAATGGGCAATTTCCAAAAGTAACAGGTAACTGCTGCTCCATTTTTTCTGCCTTCCAGAAATAGATACAAAATTGAAGTTAACCTAATGGTTATCAAACAATTGATATTCACATGCTTTACAATATATTCCAATGCAAGTTCTTCCCACAACACAATGGTGCCTTTTCAAGGTGAGGTACACCAGCTAGGGTTGGTCCACCTTGCTTAGGGTGAAGGAAAGAAAGGAAATGAAAAGGAAATTTTAGTGATAGCTAAAGAGGCAAATAATTTCTCCACACTGCTCTTAGATATTCGAATAAGCAACTGGCTAACGTTAACTACAGTGTTAGATTATTTCTTGGCTTTTGCTCGTTGATCTCTTCTTGATGATGAAGATAAAGAAGATGATGATTATGATAGCTAACATTTATAAAATGTTTATTATGTGCCAGGTATTGTGATAACTGTTTTACAGTTATCTCATTTGATCCTTATAATAACCCTGGGAGGTAGGTGCTATTATTATCCCAATTTTACAGAGGAGGAAACTGAGACAAACAGACATAAAGTTATACAGATTTCGAGGGGAAAGGGAATAAGCCTTTATGTAGTGTCTACTTTATGTCAGGCACTGTGTTAAGCACTTTTTACAAATATCTCATTTGATCCTTACAACAACACCGGGAGGTAGGTGTTATTGTTATCCTTATTTGACAGTTGAAGAAACTGAGGCAAATAAAAATTAAGTGATTTTTTTGTTGTTATTGTCATTTTTCAGTCATGTCTGACTCTCTATGATCCCCTTTGGGGTTTTCTTGGCAAAGATACTGGAGTGTTTTGCCATTTCCTTCTCTAGCTCATTTCACAGATGAGGCAACTGAGGCAAACAAGGTTAAATGACTCCCAGGGTCACACAGCTATTAAGTGTCTGAGGCCAGATTGGAACTCAGGTAGAAGAGTCTTTCTGACTCAAGGCCTAGCACTCTATCTACTGCTCCACTTAGCTGCCTTGAAATGATTTGTCTAGGATCACACTGCTAGCTAGCAGTTAAGGCTGGTTTTGAACTCAGATCTTCCTGCCTCAAGGCCCACTGTCCCACATAGCTGCCTCATATGATACTACCCAACCATCTTCTTACCAATTCCCCCTTCCTCTGCATGTTTCCCCCACTCTTACGTTCATGTTTTCCTCTGGGAGGCTTAATCAACTCGATATTGTCAGTGTTGCTTTAAAGGATAAATTATTTAACACCCCCTCCTATAAATCTAATTATCTTCCCTCTGACCTTAAAATCCAAACATCCTTCACTGACTACTACTTGCCTATTATAACTCTCCCAAATAGAATGTAAGCTCCTTGAAGCTTTTATATTTGTGTTCCCATTCCTTAGCATAAGACCTGGTGCACAGTGAGTGCCCAACAAAGACTTCATTTATTCATGTTCTGTTCCAGGCTCTGGTAAAGTAATCCTTATTCTTTATCCATCCTATGCTATTTTTATTGGGGGGGGCATATAGAGGAAATAAAAAGAGAAAATCAAGACAGTATTATTTGAAACATTTTTTAAATGAAAATTAATTAAGGGAGGAATAGAAGAAATGGGCTGCTATATGAATCTTTGTTGCGATTAGATAGCATAACTTTCTAGTGGGTCCAGTCAGCATAGTTTCATGACTTCCTTTAGCTCCATTCTGCAGCTCCTGAGTGGACAAGAGTATGATTGATGCTCTTAGTAACCAAGAGTTATAGTTTCATAAGGCATGATTCTTGATAGGATAAGGACAAGGCATTCAAGAGTAGAGGATAGTGTAGAGTTAAACTCTTTCACCAAGGGATCAAGATTGGTAGAGAAAGAGAATAAACCAACTATGGTTGTGATGGAGTACTATTGTGCTGTAACTAATGATAAAGAGGATGGTTTCAGAAAAACATTGGAACACTTATACTAATTGATGCAAAATGAAGTGAGCAGAACCAGGAGATCACTGTATACAGTAACAGCAATATTGTAATGGTGACCAACTGTAAAAGACTTTTTTACTCTGATCAACACAATAATCCAAGAAAATTCCAAAGGATTAGTGAAGGAAAAAACTTCTATCTCCTACAGAGAGAGAGCTGATAAACTCTAAATGCAAATTTGGTTGATATGGAAATATGTTTTGTTGGATTTCACATATATAATCAATAACATATTGCTTACTTTCTCCCTTTCTCCATAGGTGGGTAAGGGGCAGAAGGGATGGAGAGAGTTTGGAAATCAGGTTTTTTTTAATAATGCCAAAAATACAACTGGGGGGGGCAAAGAATTAGTGATCATAGTGATGATGAAAAACAAGGTTAGAGGTTTGGAGGCATAGGGAAAGGTGAAATAACAAAATATAATCAGATAAAGGAATTTCAGAGTTTATGAATATGTAAATATAATACTTGTGGGTGATCCTAAAATCAAGGGTATGACTATCCCTATGTGTAGCCAAGGTGAAGGTCATCGAAGTGAAAAAGACTGAGAAATGAGAAATTTGAGGATTTGTGGAAACATCAATTTGTATGTTGAATTCCCCTTATTTGAGGGCTGGAGTTGGGGTGGATAGGAAAACTGTGAGTCGGGCAGAGGGTTCACTGAAGGAAAAAAGAGAATATCCTGAGGATTGGTAAATAATGTCTACCAGGGTCTGAAGTAGATATTAAATTTGGATAGAATGAACATTAGAGAAGAGATTGCTGAGAGATAACAGCATAAGAAGTCTGAAAGTGGCAGTGGGGAGCAATTTCCCCACCTCAAACAGTGATTGGGAATATGAGACAAAGTACAGCCAGTGCTAAAATGGGTCCAGGGATTCAGTGTCTTTAGGAAGGTGCTAGCTTTCAGCAAACGACAGGAAATAGAATCAGCCAGAGGGGAAGAAATTTAAAATGAGGGCAAAATGTGTTTTTTCTGGAGGATATAGCAATGAGGTAGAGCAGGTCTCCCGTATGGTATTCATGGGTTAGGGGTGAGGTGAATGATAGTGAATGAGCAGATAGGGTGAAGAGATAGGTTTTGTTCCTCAGCAACTGGCGATGCATTATCACTGTGATGGGGAGAATGAAAGGGGTTGGGACCATGCTAGCCACTGGGGAATGAGTTCAGGAAAAGTATCAGTAGAAAGGGAGAATTCTATTGAAGAAGTCAGGTGATTAGAAGACTCAAGGTCACCACACAATCAATACAGTGGTAAGTAATGATGATGTGTCCCATAATGTCTTATGACCTGGAAAGCCTGAAAGCACAGTGAAGAGGCATGAGGTAAGCTGTTCTGGGGGCCTCACCTAGTCTTCAGCATGGATAGGACTTGAAAACCTAAAGTCATCAAAAAGCAGTGATCTATTCAAGGCCCTGCTCCAAAGCAGGTCTCTGTAAGGCCTGGTGCTATTGTTTCATGAGATGCTCAAAAGCCCAAGCAGGAGGCAGGAAAGAAGAGTGCCCCAATTCTCCTGCCTTTTCCTCCACCTTCACATTTCTGAGCACTCATTGGTATACATTTCAGGTTCCTTGAAAAACCCAGTATCCCCAGGATTTCTGGCAACAGTGAAGCAATTCCTTTCTTTGTGATAAATCCAGAATTTAACTAGAGGTAAGAGAACAGGTCCAAAGGGAAAATTATAAGAGAGTTTGAATGTCAGAGTCCAACACAAAGCATTTTTCTTCCAAAGTGCAGAGCTGTTTTCAAAGTGCTTTATTTACCCTTGCTAAGTTTAATTTTGTTAAGAATCAAGAAGAATGGTTTGGTTGGGTGAAGGATGGAGTAGATCTTTTGCCATTACATTTAATTGATTTTTACTTAAATTCTTCTGTCCTATCTCCAAAGAAGAGAGTAAGGGACAACTATATAGAAAATATAAACATGATCTTTCAACTGAAATACTGCCATAGTATCTCTATCTAACCCTGTCCTAACACTACCCATCCTGGATCTATTTGTTTCAATGGGGATGGGCTAGACATTTGTCTCCATTTTAACTGGTTAGCATGATGATTATTCTCTGAATAAAAATAATTGTCATAGAGGGAATAGGAAACAGACCATAATCACCCAAAAAGGAGGTCTGACTTCAAGTCCTTCTTCTGACACATACTAGCTATGTCATCCTGGGCAAGTCATTTAACATTTTAGTGCTTAAAAAAAAACCTTCTGCGACTATAAGTTACAGAAAAGATGCAAACCAGCATTTATACATGGACTGTTCTCACCCAGGAGATCCCCATACCAATGAAACCACAGGTCTAATGCCTATCCTTATTGTAGAAGGAATTATTTGATAATCTTGAAATTTAGAAAGATAATTAGAACCTTTAACCCAGCAACACCACTACTAGGTATGTTTCCCAGGACAATCAGGGGGAAAGAAAGGAACCGATATGTTCTAAAATATTTATAGCAGCTCTCTTCATGGAGGCAAAGACCTGGAATGTGCAGGGCTGCCCATCAATTGGGGAATGGCTGAACAAGTTGTGGTATATGACTATGAGGAAATACTACTGTGCTATAAGAAATAATGAGCTCAATGATCTTAGAAAGGCATGGAAAGACTTGCACAAAATAATGAAGAGTAGAATGAGCAGAACCAAGAGAATATTGAGTATAGTAATGTCAATATTATTGTAAGAATGGCTTTAAGTGACTGTCATTTTGATTGTTATAAATATCCAAATTAACTACAAAAGACATACGAGGGAAGACACTATCTGCATCCAGAGAAACAACTGATAAATAGAAGTATATATAGAACAGTTTTACATGTACATATATATGTATGTTTGTGAATATGTGTGTGTGTGTCTTGTGTGTATTTGTGTCAATGGTAGCCATCTTTAAAGTGGGGGAAGAGAGGAAAAAAGGGGAAAAGGTTACATGATAACTTTATTATATATTTAAAAGGAATAAAAATTGTATGTAATAGAGTTGCAGTTTCATGTACAATCATCTTTTTTTCCTATTCTACTATGTTATGGAGATGCTTGTTTTATTTCTTAAGTTCAGACTAAAACAAATATTTTTTTAAAAGGAAGAAGATAATTAAGTTTAATTTAGCAAATTTATTATGTACCTGCTATGTATAAAGGCTGTGTTAGGCATTCGGATTACAGAGATGGAAAACAATTTAGTGCTTGAATCCAAGGAATTTACCATGTAATAGGAGGCACATTACACAAATGAATTAAGATGACACAAAATATTTGATAAGGACAAAGAAGCAATTCAAAGAATGGGTTGTATAGAAACTTATAGAAATCAGTGACTAGTACAGATTTATGTTCATAATAGATGGTTACTAGATAGTTATTAAATTGAATTGAACTGAAATGAACTAAAGGTAGATTGGTTTGCAGTGGTTTGATTCCTGGGCTTGGAATCAGGAATATCTGGGTTCAAATCATGTTTCAGGTACTTACTAATAGGTATCCCTGTGGGTCATGTATTCACTGTGGCTATTTCATCAGTAAAATGAGGAAAGTAGTCTCAAAGCCTTTCAGTTTCTAAAGTATGATCTCAGTGTTTTGTTAAATTCAGCTGTGAATGGTGTAAGTGAGGATCAGAGAATGACTGTATCATAGCAGATAGAACAATGGGCTTGGGTAGAGTCATGAAGAGAGGTTCATTTCTATGTCATCCTATCATGAATCAAAATTCCCTTTGGTACTTGCTACATCATTGGTCATGGGTAAATCACCTAATCTGTCCAATGGTGAAAATAATAACTTATACCACTATTGCATCAGTAAATATAATAGTGACTTTCACCCAGATAATTTTTAGCTCCACTATAAAAGAAAGGAACAAGATCGACAACAATAATGAGAATGAGAATGAATATTTTATTTGGGTCCTAAAGGATGAAAATTATTTTACCAGGAAGAGATATGAAAGGAGTGCATTTCAGTTCTGGTGAGTGGCCTGAACAAAATCACAAAAGTATGCAAGCTCAGGACAAGGTTGGTTTAAACATGGAGTATATAAAGAAAAGTAGAGTAAAAAAAAAAAAAGACTGTGGGAAGGAAGATATTATAGCCAGAATGTGAGGGGTCTCAAATTCCATGTGAAGGAGTTTATATTTTTTTCTAGGAGAGTTAAGGAGACAATGAAAGGTTTTGAATGGGATAGAAATATAGACAAACAGTGGCCATTAGGACTATTATGTAGTTAGCTGAGTATGGGGGTTGGAAGATTGCCTAATAGAAATTCAAATAAATTACACCTGGAAATGAGAATAAGAAGACATAGAAAGCAAACAAAAATGGCTAGACACTGGATTTCTATAGGTATTCTTACAGATAGCAGTAGATGTTATTGAATATTTTGCCTTAAGGTGTTGGCAAATAACTAACTGAAAATTAACAACATATGTGCAATTAGTGTTAAATGTGGCAGAAAAATGGGAAAGCCCTCTATTTTAAAAAGGAAAGTTATTGTAAGGGCAAGATGAGATATAAAATCATAAAATACTGAAAAGCAAAATGTAGTAAAAAAAAAAAGAGTCGAGGCCAAAAAAGTGTCTAGAAGTTGGATTTCTACAGAACACCTGAACACAGGCAACAGCTGAGGGTAAGTACTGTCTGCATTAGAGTGCTGATAGAAATCTTCCAACAACAGATCAAATGCACCTCAATAAGTAATACCAGCCCTGAAACAAAACAAAATAGCAATAACAGAAATGTCACCCAGGGACTAGCAGAAAGAGATTACAGCAGAATGGCATAAAGGAAAAATGGAAAAGATGTCAGTACCATGGCCAGGGACAGGAGGGAAAAAAACCCCACAAACAAGAACAGTGAACTGAATCTACATCCAGAAAAATTGTTAAGTGGCAAACTGCTAAGCTATGTTGATTTAATATTATGGTGGGGGGTTTGGGGAAAGGAGAGGAAGTGGTGGGGTGGGAAAGCAGATCTTGTTGCTTATACAAATTTGCTACTATTGTGGAACCTTGTGACACATTCAATTGGTTTTAGAGACTCCAGACTTCCCTGGCATAAGCATGCATACCCATCTTTGGGAAAGTGGCCAGGGGAGCTATTTATGTGTCTGCATTTTCCTTCGCCTAGACATCTTGTAAGCTATGGCTACATGCAATACTTTCCTATTGGCTGGAAACCAACCTTCTAGGATTACTTTAGTCTATGATAATAAAACTTTTCTGACAGCCTGTGGTCATCTCTGCTATGTTACTTGTCTGAAGCTCTGCCCTATCAATTTTGGCAAATGTTTGAGAAGCCCAGATATAACTGAATACAGAAAATAGAGAAGATATGAGTGAAAGGAAGAGGTCAAAAGGGAGTAGAAAATGTATTTCTATAACAGAATTATAAAAAGAAATGTCTAGTGATGGCATGGTATTTAACTCTTTCATTAGAGCATTGGTAAAAATCTGTTAATCACCTATGAAACATGCCTGACCAAATAATCCAAATGCAATCCTAATATATGCCTTAAAGCCTCATTTGGGAACCCCCAGCAATATAGACTGATACAGTGAACAGATACGACAATTATGTAGTTTGCTACACCAATTTAGCCATGTAAATTAGCAAAAGAATGTCAGAAAGCTCTTAATTTCAGTAAGTATAGAGTTCAAGAGGGGGGACGGTGCAGATATTGTGTGATGTTTCTTATTCTGTCAGTGCCAAGTAATAGCTACATATTCATAAAAGCACAAGCTGGTCTTTTTACTCTAGTAGGAAAAGGTGAAAGGACTACAGGAATGCCTCTTTATTGTACGGCTTATTAGAGAGAATGAAATGCATCTTAGAAAGAATGGGAAGTGTGTGATTCAAGGGGAAGACAAACCTGACAAGACAAAAGAGAAACATAACTTCTGTCAATAGGCTGGAATGTAGAAAGAACAGAACAGGAACCCCTGAGCTTTTGGATTGTGTCACAGATTTCATGTTTTTCCTATGGTGGGAGGAGAAAGGCATTTGCTTTCTGGGTAGGAAAAAGATCCTTCTTTAGCTATGCCTGTTCTGATTAGCATCCACAGGAGAAAAGTTGCATATTATTGATCATAAGAAAATAATTATTATGGTTGGTGAGTCCCAGTGGATCAGTACCAAGGGTACCATATGTTGGCATGAAATGAAAAATCAAGAGATATATTCCCAGGTTGTATATCTGGGCATTAGGATGAACCGCCAGAAACATGTCGAACCTAATTTATGTAGGGACAGATAAATTCTGCTGGAAGTAACTTAAAAAGCATTGACAGACTATAAATTGCTAAACAAGAATGTATTTTACAGAAATTTTTGGTATTTTCATGATTACTGAGAACTGAAGGAGCTTCAGCACAGAACTATGGATATAAGACAAGAAGATGGCTCCAGAAGAAAAGACCTGAGATTGTGCATCAATTATAGTAATAAAACGATTTTTCAAGTAACTATTTATATATAAGAAGCTTAATAAAAAAATATTGCACTAGAGGCTTGAAGTGTTACTAAAAGTGATACTAAGGTTAAAAAAAAAAAGATGTCAAGGTAATTTAGCAAACATTTACTAAGTACTTCCCATGTTCCAGGCACTGTGCTACGTGTTGGAGATACAAAGAAAAGCAAAAAAAAAAAAAAAAAACCAAAAAAACCAAAAACCAAGTCCCTGCACTCTAGAAGCTTAGTTCTGGAAACCATGCTTTTAAAAGGCCATCGCTAAGATTTAGAGTATCCAGAGGAGTGTGACCAGGATGGTGAAAGGCCTATCAATCGCACTGAAAGAAGATCAATTAAGGAAAGTAGGGATATTTAGCCTAGTGAGGCTAAATTTAGCTAGTCAGTCTCCTAGTGAGGAGACAGGTTTTTGTCTTTCATTGTAATCCCAGTACTTAGAACATTGTCTGGCACAAATCATAATTACTTAATCAGTGTTTGTTAACCAACATGATGGTTCATAGGATTACAAATTCCAAGTTGGAAGAGATGTTAGGAGTCACAGAATTCACTCCTCTTATTTTATAGATGAGAAAACTGAGGCACAGAGAATTTAAGTCACTTGTCCCAGGTCAGATATCTAGTAGGTGGCTGAAGCAGGGCTCCTAGATTTCAGGCCAGTGATCTTTCCATTATAATAAGCTGCATTTTGAGCAGCACAATTCTTACAATTGGGTTCAAATATTTGAATAGCTTTTATGTGGAACTGCTTGATCCCAAAGGACAGATCTGGGAATGAAGACTAGAAGTTGCAGAGAAGCAGATTTAGGCCTGATAAAAAGAAAACTTCCTCACAATCAATGTAATCAGAAAACCAGAATGGACTATTTCATAAGGTTTCCCCTTAATGGAAATATTCAAACAAATATTGTATGACTATTTCTCAGGTATATTGTTGAGCAGATTCTTTTTTTCAGATACTCATTCTAAGTGAGACTTTGTCATCCTGTGAAAGTCCAAACTTCTCTGTTTAAGGTACTTGATAACTTTTCCCACCCATTACCTTTCCATTCCAACATATTACTCTATTTTACATATTCTACCATCCAAAACAAAACAGATCCACTGAACAGACAATATTCATAACTACCTAACCTTGTTACTATTTTTCTCTATGCTAGTAACTTCCTCTCTCTCCCCTCCTGGCTCATCAAATTCCTACCTATCTTGTATAATCTACTACAAATGCTATCCTAAGAAGCATTCCCTAATTTCATCATTTATTATCAGCCTTTTTTGAGAGCTTGTATAGCACTTTATTTTGTAACTTTATATTTATCATGAAAGATTATCATGCAGTATATCTTTTACTTTCATTTCCTCCCTCAAAAAAAAAATCTTGTCTACTTCCTCCACCTACTCCTTTTTCCATCCCTTAAAATATGCCCTACCCTCCCACTATCCTATTGAAACTTCCCTCTCCAAAATCACCAATAACTATTCTTTTTACAAAACCCATTGATCTTTTCTTAGTTTTCATCCTCCTTGAACTTTGTGTGACATTTTACAGAGGTGACTACCCCTTCCGTTTTATATCCTCAGTCCCTTTGTTTTCATGACAATACTCCTACTGGTTCTCCTCCTATCTGTCTGGTTATTTCTCAGTATCAGCTACTTCATGTTCCTTATCTGGTTTCCTAAGTAAAAATAGCTCCACATACTTTGTTCTGAGATCAATTTTCTTTTTACTGTATACCTGCCTATTATTACGGCTTCATGTATCTAGGCATATGGTTACTAAACTTATATATTAAAACTCTAAGCTCTAAATATCCAAGCTTCTCTGGGATGTGTCCACCTAGATATCCCACAGCAATTCAGGGTCCAGATATTTACAGCTTAACTCATCATTTTACCCTTAAAACTTCCATTATAGCACTCTTATTTCACTTTTAATGTGCTCACCATCTACCTAGTCGTCAAGTCTTAAAATCTTGAAGCGATCATTGGCACTCCCCTCTGATACTCCACATTAAGTTAATTTCCAAACCCTTTCAACTCTACTTGTATAACATCTCTTTCATTTGTCTCTTCATGTGCATTCACATTGCTATAATGCTAATTCAGACCCTTATCACCACTGCTGTTGCAGCCAAAACAGGTAATCCTACCTATAATCTCTCTTCTTTTCAATATTTGGACATACAAATCAATCATTCCATATCCCTGCTCAAAACCATTCAGTGACTCCCACAGAAAATAATGTAAATTTCTTAGGTTATTCACTATTACAATATTGCCTTATTTGATATTATTGCTTTCACTTTAGGATCCAGCTAGACTACAGGTCTTCACTGGTCATCATCTCTGCCTTTTGAAATCATCTTCCTTAGCATACTATCTGCTCTCCTTTTCTTTTGTCGTTTTGGTTTGTTTCTTCTTAGTCATGGCTCCTCCCATTAGTTCTAATTCTTCTTTATATCATGACTAATGTGCAAATAAGTGTAATATGAATGTATAAATAGAGCCTATATCAGATTGCAAGCCATCTTGGAGAGGAGGGAGGAGAGATAGGGAGATAAAATTCAGAACTTAAAATCTTGTGGTAGTGAATATTGAAAGCTAAAAATAAATTAATTAATTATTAAAAAAATTTAAAAAAAGAAATTGTCTTCCTTAAAGGCCTAACTCAGGTACCACCTCCTCCATGAATCTCTTTCTGATACATCTAGCTGGAAGTAATGCCCTCCTCTTCAAATATTCCTTGATCATTTTCTCTTTGTCTTTGCATCTCTTGCATTCATTACAATGACTATTTCAACATAGTAGCAATTAATAAATGGTTAGTGATTTAAAGTTATTTAAATTGACATATATTATAATTTTCTATGTTTATCTCTGTCACCATCATTTCTCAGATATACAAACTGGGGAGAAAATGTGTTTCTTGATTTTTTTATGGCATGAAAATATATGGCACCTTTGGTATACCTCCATTTGGACTCATCAACCATAATAAACATTTTCTTATGATTAGTCCTGTATAACCTTTCTCCTGTGTATGACGGTTATCAAAGAATGGAACAGATGATGTCATTTCTTATTCAGAAAGCAGTGGTTTTGCCAACCCCACTAACTTTGTTTCATGTTAGTATCTCAGTTCATTAAGCCTTTATTAAGTGACTGCTCTATACTAGGAATTGTACAATGACACTAGAAATATGAAAACAAAAAAGCATCAGTTCTTACCCCCAAAAAGCTTACAGCCTCCTGGAAAGAAACCTGTACATCAATAAGTAAATCTAAAATAAATGCAAAGTGATTTCAGTGGGTGGGGAATAATCACTAATATCTGGGATAATCAAGAAAGGACTCTTGTAAAAATTCATACTTGCACTGAATATTGAACAGAGATAAATGTTCCAAAAGATGAGAGTGGTAAACATTACAGTTATGGAGGACAGCCATAAAGGGATGTCACTGAGAGATGTAACATTATAGAAAAGAAACAGAAAGTAGGACAATATGATTGAAATGTAGCATATTTAAATTTGAAATCAACCTGGAAAAATAATTTGAACTCAGGCCTTTCCATGCCAAACACAGGAGTTAATATTTTATCCTCAAGACAATGAGGAGTAATTGAGCTTTTTAAGCAAGGAATTTACATGGTAGAACAAATGGCTAGGAAGTGATCCACATATACGAAGTGTTTTTTTTTACTTGAATGACACTAGGAAGACAGAAATTCTTCTAAGCATGTGCAAATATGCAGATAAAAATATTTTTACTTTATTCACCTAATGTTATAGCGAACAGACCTATAGGTAGTTTAGATTACATATGATATGCACTTTTGAATAATTAAATACCTGGTAATATTAAAAATTAACTTTAATATAAAATCTTAAGAGAAAATTACTACATGCATACATTTCCAACACAAAGCTTTAACAAGTCTACTTAAAATATCACGCTGTTGGGTAATAACCACACTCATTTAAGGACCACAGTGGCACAGGACAAATGCGAGCATTTCATATGATGCTCCACACCAGTAAGAACACTGGTCTCCAGAGCCAAATCTTCTGGCTTCTTTAAATGGACATAGTACATTCTAGCTCTATGAATGAATTACTAGTCTGAAAATTGAGTTAAACATCCTCTCATCTAAAAAAATGAAAAGAAAAGAAAGTTTGAGGCTACAGTCATTGAGGAAAGGGAATATACTTTATCCTGATTGAGTTTGCTAACTAGCTCCTGTTTAAAACAAGATCTCAGTGCATATTTCAAATGCCTCTCCAATCCTACTAGTCAATAGACTTTAGCCATAGCTCCAAGACATATTTTTTTAGTATTCTCTACTCGATTGAGATTTTAGCTTACAATGATCAGAAGGCTACCCACAGCCAGTACCAAATGTTAGATGTTATTACTTCTTCATATACAATTTATTTTTCTATAGAGTCATTTAAATAAGTGGCTAGGGCTTCTGGGTGAAAATCACATTTGATTCCGTTCCTCATCATATCACTAAGAGAACAGAGGAACAGCTGGCCCAGAGAAGTTGATGCCAGAAGTGTTATTCTATGAGTTACCTGATTGAGGTCTGCTGCTACAAATAATAGTGGCTGATTCACACCTGCCCCCATTTTATAGGAAAGATACCAGGATTCAGTACTGACTCTTTTGGAAAGTGTAGCAGTCTGTTGGCATGATTTTTAATTGTTCTATTCAAAATCTTGAGGACACTCTTGGGGCCCAGATAATTTTAAGTTGAAATTGGATTCAGGGTAGGATAAAAGTATTACTGCATCTATTTTCTATCAAGGAATCATTTTTTACTTGTCCACAAGAACAAAGTCTGTAGTCTTATTAGCTATAACATCCTTGGTAGATTTTATCCAAGATAAGAATAAATGTTTTCCTCAGACATTATTGCAATCCCCTTTCAGAAGCAGTCATGTCTTTCAACTCTAAGTCTCTAATAGGTTTTTTTCTTCAGTTTTTTTCTTTGCCCTTTCATTTATCTTCTTATTAGATTTGTTTATTTCTGAGAAAGGAATATTAAAGTCTTTTCTTATAGGTGTTCTACTATCTATCTTTTTTGAAATTCAGGAAATGTTTCCTTTATGAGTTTAAATGCTATACCATTTCTTGCATACACATGGAATGCCTTGCTTTAGTTGGAAAGACACTACCAGACATGTTCAATGTGTTGATCAGTATTGCTTTTTATTCCTTTGGAAAGACTTAGAGGTATAGGGAGAGAAGTATATCTGAAAATGACTCTGATATCAACAACAACAACAACAACAACAACTAGCCAAAAAAAGAACTTTTTCAAAAGAAATTTAGAGGTGAGATAAAGGTGAATGGATTTCCTATGGAAGAAATGAGTTTCAAATTAATGGAAGTGTTCTGGATAGAAGGGTATAAAGAATAAAGCACTGGATTTTTTATCGGGAAGACTTTCATTAAAGTCCTACATTAGGCATTTACTAGCTACATGACCCATGGCAAATTATGTAATCTTTCTTTGCCTCAGTTTCTTCATCTGTAAACTAAGGTAGTTGGATTTTATGCCTTCTTTAGTTCCCTTCCATCCCAGTCTATGATCCTGTTGCCTGATCAATACAGTTTGGATCAGAATACATCTAGAGTCTTTTAAACCCTAAAATTCTGTGGAATGGGTAAGGTAGCTTTGCATTCTTAGCTGTCTATTTTCATCACTTTTCATATATTTTTTCAAAGAGTTGTAGTCCTTTTATTATTTTGTGCCTCCATATGTAAGTACTATGTGTCCTGACAATAGAAGTGGTACTTAGATCTTTTTGAAGTAAAAATGTTTTATCTTCTGTGATTATATCTCATACTTCCTTTTATACAGATATCTTTGAAGGGTTTTTTGGAGGGGTAGTCCCAATCTTTCTTTAGAGAGTACAGAAAATGGCATTAGTTGTCAATGTAGACCTGATAATCTTGGTCCCATATTTATCATGACAAAGTTAATGTTTAATAACTGCCAACTTTGTGTTTTCAAAGGGGATAAAATTTTGGGGAGCAATTTTTTCTTCCTATTTCTAGTTCTGAAGGTTTTTTCTGTGTATCATTTTTTTTTCTTGTCTCTCATTAATGAACTGACAATGAAAGCAAAATCAAATTACTGGATAGTTGAGTTCCTACTCTCCAATACCTTATAATAAATCATGAAAGGCAACAATCTACAATAGTGAAGGGAGTACTCACACTTATGAAATCATGGAACTCTTAAATTAGGGAAATAATCACTAAGCATTTCAATAATTTGGATTCAGAAACCTGGATTCAAAGTTTATATCTGTGATTTGCTACCCTTGCAAATTTGGGCTGCAACTACTTAACTGCCTTAAGTCTCATGTCTTCATCTATTCATATGTACAAATGTATACACACACAGACATACATTTACACACATATACACCTATATGATGATATGGCCTCAGAGGTATTCTAGCATTAGGCATATGATATTGTGATCCTATGTCATTGTTTCAAATCCCAGCTATGCCAATTATGACTTGTGTGACCTTGGGCAAGCTAGTTCACCTCTCTGGGTCTCAGTTTCCTCATCTGTAAAATAAGAAGGTAACACTAGAACCTAGCAGCCAGATGCACCTATGGTAGCTGGTAGTAACCTGAAGAAGTGTGTCCTTCAAGGTTGAACATATTACCCTGGGAAGGAAGTACAATTACCTCTACCACTACCATCACTATCCCTACCACCACCACCACTTTTGTGTTGCTCTAGGAAAAAGTTCCACGTACCTTGTGCATATTATTACAATGTTAGATTCTGCTGACTTAATAATACCTCTGGATTTAGGAACCCCCTGTCATTGGCAGTCATTTATCATCCTATAGGTTCCTCAAATGAGTCTTTTTCTTACATTTTTGATCTGAAAGTTAATTCAAGGTTCTTTCCTTAGCATAAGTTCTCTTTCTATGCATTTTTGATTGTCTTGTCCTTGACTTAATTATTCAATCCAGATAAAAATAAGTACCCATAGTGTTTCCTCTTTTCCTAAAAGATAGTACAATGTCAAGCAGCCCTACTTCATTCCATCCCCTTCCCATTTTTGCCTATCTCTGAGTTTTCTTCCATTTCTGAAGGAGCACACAGTCTTATGATAAGGACAGAGGATGCATGAGAGATCAAGCCTGTTGTGCTTCAAAGAAATTTGTTTTATAAAATGACTTTCTCTTTAACAATCTACTTTGCTGTAAATGTCTTTTTCAAATATTACCATTAAATATTTTTTTAAAAAAATAAGGTACACTTTGGTATGGAACAGCCTGTTACTGAATAAATTCATCAATAATTCTACTTTCTTCAGCATTCTGAAAGAGTTATTCTGCATTTTGAATGTGACAAGCTATACTATGGCAGAATAATTTCTATGATATTGGATTATAGACAGTTGATGAGAATGCTTTTATGCATAGTAAGCTAATATGGCGTGATTTGTAGAGAGGAACCAGATTCTGAACCCAGAAAGATGAGAGGAGAGATAAGAGAAATGAAAGATTTCAAAATTAAATCAGCTAAGTTTCATACTGGAAGTGATGGATGATGTATTTGCTATGAGGGAGTAAATACAGATCAGGAGAGGAATAGATTGGAAGTAGATAATCAAAGAAGTCAACTAGACAATTGAGTAGTTTGACTGAGATGTTATGCTCACCTATATGTTATTCAAATACATCCTGGATCAGCTGAGTTTAGCAGTATAAACATATGTTCAAAACAGAGTTATATTTTTCAAGAAACTTTTATGGATACATAAAAGTCTCAGTTACTGAGACAGAAAGAAGATAACAAACTTTACATTTCTAGAATTACTATTTACCCTGAGCACTTGAGTCTTCCTTACTCATTTTCTCCTTAGCAAATTACTGTATGTACATACTCTCCTCCTGAAGAATACATTGTGGGGACAGTGAGACCCAGATTTATGTGTGGATAATGATGTATTAATTTTTATTAATGCATTTCATTTAGTACATGTGAACTGTTGTTATTATTTTTTTTCTTTTGCCTTACTATTAAGTAAATAACTATCTTTAACATCTAAATGTGTCATTGTGAATGGTTGATTTTGTATAAATAAGAACACTGAAGGAGGCTCAAGAATGGATGTTAGGTAGGGGGAATATATCCTTCCACATCAGGGTTGCTCTTAGACACTGAGAAAATTTGAGTATAAACTCATTATGATGAGCCTTTACAGGGAACTTAGACATGTCAATGTGAAGGCAACTTGAAATGAGCAAAACACTCCAGTGAATAAATAGGCTTCCCAAATCCCCGTGGGGGAGACATGAGGTATTGCCGTGATACTCATTATATGTGCATAGTTTGTTTCCATGAACAGTTTATAAATATGACAAAGTAGGTATACAAGTCAATAGTTATTGGGTTTTCTCAACTGGCTTCTGGGAGTATTAATATCATCCACCGTTGCTTTTTAATTTTAATTGTCCTCTTTCAGATAACTTGTAATTCCATCCCTCAATGCTTTCAAGAAGATGCTACTTCTAGATAGCATTTCTTCTGTTTTTGCTTGATCAGTTCCAACTACCGTATCCAACTAGACCTTCTTAAGTGCCTTCTGCATAAGTGACAATGAAGGCAAGTTTAAAGGTATTGGATTTATAGCCACTGATACATATATGTTTATATAAATTATTATATATATATAAATTATTAAAAAATCTTGACAAATCTGTACAATTTTCTGTTGATTTGTTGTCCTCCTACAAGGTTCTTCTAGAAGCGCTATGGATCATTTGACTAAATTGCATCTCAGGCCAACCTTTCTGTAAAATATGACTCCACAGCTTCTTTTTTTTGTTTTTAGGCAATTGGGGTTAAGTGACTTGCCCAGGGTCACACAGCTAGTAAGTGTCAAGTGTTTGGTTTGAGGCCAGATTTGAACTCAGGTCCTCCTGACTTCAGGGCAGGTGCTCTATCCACTGCTCCACCTAGCTGCCCCCCCCTTTTTTTTTTTTGCTTTTTCGTAAGGCAATAATACTGTTTCTGTGGAAGGGACCCTGGTTTTTCAAAGATTGTGCCAACAGAACATAAGGGCTGGCAATTTCTCCTAAGCTGGAAAAGCTTTGAGTATAGTTCCAAAAACAGACTGAATCTGGTATCCGAGAACTAAACTCAGGAAATACAGAGAGGTTCAGCAGCAGTAGGTGGGCCATTAATAATAAAAATATATCTATATTTTTTAAAAAATCAAAAATAAAATATTGAAATAGGACTTTGTGAAGGATTCTGGATATTCCATTTCTATTATTCATGCTACCTTTTTTAAACTGACAAATCATACTGTTTATTATTTAGTATGTAATTCATTAAAATCCACAGAAAATCTTCACATCATTATTTAGCCATGTCTCTCACATGCTGCTTTTGTGCATTAAAAATCTGATTGGAAAACTATCAGTATGCACGCATACATGTGCACGTACAAATACATGCATACCTATATATGTGTGTATATATGTATGTGTGTATGCACACACATATACGTGAATTCACATTTTAATATTATTTCATCCAGTCATTATTATAGCCTGTCAAGGTATTTCAAAGTTCCAATTCTAGAGTCTAACACATTTGACATCCTTCCAATTTAATTTCATGTAAATTTGGTATTTGTGCCATCAATAAAATCATCCAATTGAAAACATGTCAAAATTGTGGTAAAACTTTTCATTTCTGATTTTTAAAGAGGTTATAGAAAAATCACCTTGTTTTCATAAATAAGTAATCATATTTATCCGACATTATCTTGAATAGCATATACATTCTGATGACTAGTAATTTCTTACCACTTTAAATTTGCGTACAAGAAAGTAATTTTCTTCTTCAATTGCTTCCAGGGTGCTGAGGACTTGGGTACACTGGCAATGCTGAAAATCTTCAGAGGCTAAATCAGCCTCTAAATACACTCAGATATAAGCCTGTATAAGTTGCAAATCTCTATGAGAGAGGGTTTTTTGAATTAGTGTACATTTTGCTTTAAAAATTAAATACTTTATAAAAACTAAATGATATTTTCTTTCTGATAGGATTGTAGATTTAGAGCTGAAAACGACTTCACAAGTATTTGAGTCCAACTGTCTCATTTTGCAGATGAGATAAGCCCACAGAAGTTAAGTGATTAGTCCATAGTCATACAGGATATAAGTGGCAGAGCTAGGGTTTGAACACAGGCTCTTTGACTTAAAATCCACCAATCTTCCCACTGTCATACTGTCTTCCCCAAGGAATAGATTTCTACATGAAAGATTGTTTATGACCAACCACATGTAAAGAACATACATAAAGCTTCTGTTGACAATAAGCATTTATTTGGATTTTCTTATGGCTAGAGTAAAAGAAAATAACTATGGATATGAAGGATTGTATAAAAATGAGATATTTGTTAAATCCATTTTTTACTCTCCTACTCTCTGTCTCTATTTCTCTGCCTCTATTTGTCTCACTGATCTTAGCAGCTCTTGAGTTTCAACTATCATTATGTGGACATTACCATACACTCTTGGATCCAGATATTCATCCCTAAGTTTCCATCCTATGCTATGCCATTATGAACTTCCCCATGAAGTTTAGTCTTGCTTTTCAAATCCTTTCTGAGGGCCTAATAGTGAAGAAACAGTTTTAGGAGGCCAACTGAAGATTAAGCATGTCTGGGTTCTGATTCATCTTCCACCTGGCTACCATATTGATGTTTCTAAAGCACAGTTAAAGCACAAGTTTGATCGTGTCACTGCTCACAAAATTCTATTGGCTCCTTCTTACTTTTAGAACAAATACAAATTACTTTCTTTGACTTTTAAGTATTTCACAGTCAAGTTCCAGCCTACCTTTCCAGATTGTAAATTACTCTCCTCATTAAACACTATTTCAAGCAAACTGCACTCTTTTCTGTAGGTTTCCCGCACATGACATTTCATCTCTCATCTCCAAGCCTCAGCATAATCTTTCTCCAGTGTTTGAAATTCTCTCCCTTTTTCCACTTCAACTACCTCCAATCTCTAACTTCATTCAAAGACCAATCCAAATGCCATATTCTATATAGGGCCATTCTTGATCCTCCCAGGCACTGGTACCTCCTCACTAGAAAGTACTTTGGAGCTCTTTTGTATTTGTATTCTGTATATGCTGTTGATCCATAATATATGGAAAGCTTCTTGAAAGCAGGGATTATTACATTTTTATAAATTTTGTATTCCCAGTAATTCCAACATGCTCATAACTGGTAAAAGAAGAATGAATGTTTTACCACTTCTATATAAATGATGGAAATAATGTGTCAATAGCTACTACTGAAACATAAAATGCAACTACAACCTGTTTGATATCTGATATGGCCTAATGGATAGAAAAATAGGCTTGGAATCAGAAAAATAACCTGGGTTTGCCTTACTATAAAAATACTGACTGTGTAAACAAGAGCAGAGGACAGCTAGGTGACACAGTGGATAGAGCACTGGACTTGGAATCAGGAAGACTTATCTTCATGTGTTCAAATCCAGCCTCACACACCTACTAGCTGTGTGATCCTGGGCAAGTTACTTTACTCCATTTGCCTCAGTTCGTCTGTAAAATGAGCTGGAGAAGGAAATGGCAAACCACTTCAGCATCTTTGCCAAGAAAGCCCCAAATGAGGTCACAAAGAGTTGGAGACAACTGAACAATGAGTACCAAAACCAACAACAAGAGAGGGCAAGTCCTTGAACTTCTCAATGTTTCAAGTACTTCTTTAAAACCATAAATTACAAATGAGTCACTAATCTGGGTCGATGAAAGGAGCTTCTATGCTGGAATTTCCTCTTGTTGAAGAAATTACTGGTTTGGAGGTGGGACAAATATACCACTATCAACAAACTCATTTTGTGGAATTATTTCAGTCAAATCCTGGGGTAGGATGGATTTCAGGGCAATCTCAGTGCAAATATGAGGTGCTGGGAAGAGGGGTAATTTTTGATAAACTAAAGAAATTAACTAGAGATTTATGAAGTTTAAAGAAACAAAATCATTTAGCTTTTAGAAAACTGGTTCTAACATTGCATCATCAAAAGATTAATATTCTTCTTTGGTTTAAGAACAGAGAGGCCTGAGGAAATGAGAACTTTTACCAAATTATTCAATTATATGTTAGCAGGCACCTTGTGCCCACATCATTAGGAACAGCTGGTATCTGTCTTAGCCTAAGGCTGGGCCAAGAGCCATTAACCTGTCTCTGGTTGGCACCAGGATTCCTTGGGACCATTCCAGGGGTTCACTACAGGTCTGCTTTGGGTGGCTCTGTGCCTCAGGGCTTATCATTAAGATCCTAAAACCTAGTGAAGCTTCACTAGAAAAGCAAGTGGCCCTTTCAATGATGGAGGTTGTTGCATCCTTCAGACTATTCTATACTATGCCCAAGCAAAGTATCATTACACAGATTCAAATTTGCTTTTTAATTAGACATCTTTTTCTTTCAGTCAAATGATTGGTAATTTATTAGAAAAATGGAAAAAGGATAAGCAGACTGATATAGAAATGTACAAGGTTGGCATATAGATATGTATACGTATATCACTCTCCCTCTGTATATGTAAGTACTGTTGACACATACGCATATATTTACATTTAAATTTATATTATTCCTAAATAGCCTTCCTAGAAAATGTAGGGCATTTTAATGTAATCAATTGATTTTTCTACACACACACCCCCACAAGTTAAATTAAACTCACAATGAGATATTTACGTATGTTAAAAAGCCAGCCATTTTTCTTCTACCATTATGTAGCAGGACCTGCATCTACTACTACTTAGAAGACTGAGAGATTATAGCCAGGTAGGGAATGAAACCATCCTGGACACATAACTGGTTCACATCTTTGCTGTAGCTTCCCAATTACTTATTTTTCTTCTGAGGCTCTGCTGTGCTTATGGTTTTTGTATGGTTAAAGTCTTCTGGGTTTACCCTCTTGAGCTTCTCTTAACCCAAAGTATTTTTTCATTGTGCTGGGTGTTTTCTTCTTTGTATTCAGATTTTCATCCTCGGCTCTTAGATTAGAAGTTTGTACTTGGACCAGTCTCCACAGGCTGTAAGTATCTGGTCCAGTCTCCTCTATATCCTTGGTGCCACTGTCTGTGACAATCTGAATAGACCGGTTATAAACCTTCCCTTCTGCTTTAGTCCCTCACTTCAATTCAGTCTCCTAACAATCCACTCCAGATCCTGGCCTTGGTCACTTTTTCTTTGCACAATCCTCAATTGGGAATTGATTGCTTCACTTTCTATGTCCTTGTCAGGCCTCAGTAGGATATTGAAGGTTGCACTGATCTCATCCCCCTTTTCTCACATGTCTGGCTCCCTTGTGCTGACTTGTCACTTCCTCTTCTTGTGGTTTCCAGTGCACCAAGGGATGCACATCTGGACCAGGTGCCCCTTCACAGTGTCCTTTGGGTGTTGGTTTAGTTCTCTGCTTCTGTTCTGAAAGTATGGCCCCAGAGTTTTTCTTCAGATCCTGATTACTAGACATCACGTTGGTTTGCATTCTTCCTGTTACTAGCACCACCTGGCTTCATGAGTGTTTGAGTGAACTTACTCTGGCTTCTGTGATGTCTCCCCTCCCTTCCTCTATTGGCTTCCAGCTCATTTACTTGAATTTAGCAGGGTTTCTCTGGTACAGCTCTTCTCACAGTCACTGTCAGCTTGTGACCCTTTTTTTGAAACTTTGGACTGAACTGATGGACTTATTTTGGTTCTTCAATAACTCTGGTTTTCTTTATCAGTTTTAAATTTGTTTCTGCTTTTCAAGTTATTAGATGGGAATTGAGAATGTTTTTATTTTCTATACTATTCTGATATCACTGTCTTAACTGGGAGTTAGCTATTTATTTTCTGAAGCTTACATGATAAAAACTAGTTCTTATGTATTCAAAACTCCACTTTAACCAAATTGTGATTTTTTCCCTTTCTGTCCATGTGTAGCATATCAGATAGATTGACTGCATTTTCCTTCTATCCACTCTGTTTTAGCTTCCTCTTCACAATAGCTTATTAGTTGAATAATGTCTTCTGTGTTTCATTTGAATGATACCAGCCCTATTATTTTCCAATCATCTTTGTTCTTTAAATGTTGATTTAAAGAACGGGTGCTGAATACATGTCAGATTTTGATATAATCCTACTCTTTTTCACAGTGCTAATGATTTAGTTGCAATAACACTGATGAAATCAAAGTTCAGACCAAAAAACACCCTCAGTATGTTCAATATTCATGTAATTGCATAATTTTAGAGCTGGGAGGGACAATACATGATATCTTTCATTTTGTAGATGAGCAACCAAAGCCCAGAGAAAGCATGTGAGTAGTCCAAAGACATGAACAAGTTATGGCAATGGAATTGGAAAGAATATGAAGCAATGTGACCTATCTCAAATCACAACCTTCTTGGGACTCAGTTTCCTCATCTGTAAGATGAGGACATTGGAATAGATGACCTCCAGGGTCCCTTCATCGACTAGACTTATAATTCTATGATTCAACAAGTTCAGGTGTCCTACATTCATTGTTTATTGAATCATATCATGGCAGTTTCCTAGTAAATCTGTCTTTTTGGTTTTCTTCTTTGCATACTAGCATAGTGCTTTGCATATAGTAGTAACTTGATAAATGTTTGTTAGATTGGCTTAATTTATTTTGGTATCAAAAGAGCATGATTTTTAACTGTAGAATTGATCTTTAAATCAATCAATAGGCCTATATTTAGTGGGTAATAAACTATCAACATTGATAAGCAAGTAGGTCTCCCAGTGGAAAGAGCATTGAACCTGGAGTCACAAAGATATGAGTTCAGTTATGGCCTCAGATAATAACTGTATAACCCTGGGTAAATCACAACCTTTCTCAACATCAGTTTCCTCATCTATAATATAGGGATAATAATAGCACCTACTTCTCAGTTGTTATAAGCATGCAATATGATAATATGTGTTCAGTGCCTCAGGGTGCCAAGTAAATGTTAGCTACAATTATTAAAATAATTGAAATAATAAAAGAAAATACAAGAAAAATATATTTTATAATTATTTTATTATTGTCAAACTATGATAAAATATAGTGAAACATTATCAAATCCTCACATTAGCCTATTCGTATTCCACTCATTCTATTTAATAATGGTATCTCTCTCAAGAGATTTTCTATATCCAATATACTAGAGACGTCATCTTATAACCTGGGGTGTTTGGATGAAAGCTAAAGCCAATTTAGAATGCCCCTAATAACCTCATGAAATAGATTAATTTTATTTAATGGAGGTTCTAGCTAGGTTGCAGTCTTCTTTTTTTTACCCTGAATAGATAGCAAAGAAGGTCTGAAGTGTATTCATTTTTCTGTTACATGATTATCAGAAAGGTTTATTTGAACCAAATTTTGCCTTGCAATAATACTAAAGATGGACTCCATTTCAAAGACTCTTCCCTCCTGTGAATATGAACAACAAAGAATACAGCAGGAAATACCAAATTAAATACAGTGGGTATGTTTTACAAGGTTTTCTGGTGTGATACTTTCCATTGGCACTAAACCTCATTTATTCTACAAGAGAGTCTAGACATTCTCAGGAGATGTGTTGCTTCCAAAATCTCTGGGAATAGATAAATTCTAAATTCCCATAAATGTACCATATTGAGAATATAGAGGGTTATGAAGGATATTCTGAAATTGTAGGTGAGCTGCCAAATCCATTCAAGAGCATTTATCCAGAATTTCCTATGAGTCAGACACTGTGCTGGGCTGTGGAAATACAAAATAGGTAAACCCTGCTTTCAAGGTACTTCCATTCCATTGGGATAAAACATTGTGTCCATATATTAAGTAAATATTAATATTTGTGTATATACATACATACATACATATATACTCATACATACATACACACATACACACACACCAAGTAATTCCTGGGGTAAGTGTACAGGCCTAATATAAGGCCAAGTTGATAATAAAGAACAGGTTATACAGGGTACATTGCAAATGTATCAAAGAGGGGGAAAGGTATCCCAGAAGGACACCATAAGAATGGAGCTGGCATCAGGGAATGTTTGTTGATGACAGTAACAGCAGAGAAAGGAGCTAAAACTGTGATTTCTTTGGAATGGGAAATTCCCAGGTGAAGAAACTAAGAATGCAGGTTGCCATTTTCTTTGCAGCTTACAATCTTAGAGAGCTGTTTAAAGGATTGAGAGGGTGGTGGTTTGTCCAGGGTCACACAACCAGTAGGTGTCAGAAGTGGGACCTGAGTCTAGGTCTTCCTGTCTAGGTCAGCTGTCTATCATCATCACATCATCATCATCATCATCATCATCATCATCATCATCATCATTATCATCATCATAACTAATATTTATATGGTACTTTAAGATGTACACAATGCTTTACATGGGTTATCTTATTTGATCATCAAACAACCCTAGGAATTAGGTGCTATTATTATCTTTATTTTACAGATATGGAAAAAGAGGATGTCAGAGCTTAGATGAATATCCCAAGGTCACATTAGCTGTGTAATATCTGAGTTCAGATTTGAACTCAGGTCTTCCTGACTCCAAGCCCAGCATTCTTTCTACCATATCAGTAATGGAACCATTATCCTAGGTAGACTACTGCTCTGAATCACACAGATTCAAAATGGACACATGGAAGAGTAGATTTTTATCCCTGGATGGAGACATAGAACAGTAGATTTTTATCTCTTGGAGAATGGGATCCTTTGGTGGGGTTCCACTAAGTTATCCATATTATTAAGTTATGGTGGTCATCAGTGGGCTGTGGTATTCTTAATACTGGAACAACTAGTGGATATTTATCCTGTGATAAGGCTTGATTCACAGATTGTTACATGAGGCAGAATGATAGGTGGCAACATAGTACAATGGAAATTGTCCTGGCTAATGAATCAGAGGACCTGTGTTCAAATCCTACCCCTAATATCTGCTACTCATTTGACTTTGATCAATTCATGTACTCTGCCTAGGCCCCAGGTTCCTCATTCTCTAAAAAAGAGGAATTGGATATGATGGCTTCTTAGGTCTCATTTATTTCCAAAGTAATTTTATTTTTTTAATGCAGGCTTGAAAATGTTACTCCTCTAGTCAATAAGCTTCTCTGGTTCTCTTCTATCTCCAGATAAAATATCAGCTTCTCTGTTTGGCACTTGAAGGCCCTTTACAACTTGATCCCTTTCCAGACTTATTATGCAGGTAAAACACAGTCCAGCCAAACTCTCCTCACTGTTTCTCATACAAAATATATCTCCTATTTCTTTACCTTTGCTTTGGCTGCCCTCCATGCTTAAAACACACTTTCTCCTTACCTCCATCTCTAGGTTTCCTTGATTTCCCTCAATACTTAGCTCAGGTATCATCTTTTATGGGAAACCTCACTAATTCCTCCCTCAACTATTAATGTCTTTCCTTCAAAATCACACTGTATTTGTTTCTTATGTATTCTGTGTGTGTTCCCCTCTGGTAAACTATAAGCTTCCCAAGGGCAGGGATTATTTCTTTATTGTCCTTTGTATCTCCAGCACCCTACCACAGTACCTGTCATAAAGTAAATACTTAAAAATTCTTGTTGGATGGTAGATTGCTTCTTTTTTTCTTTCCTTGAGAGTAACCTGCAATAAAACAAGGGGAAATTTGATCTCAACTGATTTTGACACAAGAAAAAAAAGATTTAAAAAATATTAATTGAGCACTTTATGAATCTTTGTTTTTGTTTCCGTAGGTAGTTACCCCCCATGCAGATCTAATGTTGTTACCTTTTGTGCCTTAATATATGGTTTTATTCATTGGAAAAAAATATATCAGCTTCGTGGTAATGAGCCTCTCCAAACTTAGCTATGTACTAGGGACTGTGGAGAGAGAGACAATTTTTAAATCATTTTGCCTTTTTTCTGATCCCCTCTCACAACTATGGTTTTCTTTTCCTAAAGCCCCAGACACCCTGAGTCAGACCCCCCCTCTCCTTTTGGCTTTAATGTCACTTCCATCTTCTGCATAACAATCAAATTTTATATTCCCTAAGTGCTATATATTTTAGCCAAGCATGGATCTGATCAAAATAATTCAGATTAAAGTGTGAAGGAATATTTGAGGACACTTGCATTTTAAAAGAAAGGCTTTTATTAATCCAAATGAACATATAATCGGTGCATTGTATGAAGCAGATAATTTCAAACAATCCTATCCTAGTCCTTTCCTATAGTGCTCTCTCTCTCTCTCTCTCTCTCTCTCTCTCTCTCTATCACACACACACACACACACACACACACACACACACACACACACACATTACAACCCATACCATTTTCCTTCCAATACCCTTCTTCTTCATCTTTTTAAATAGCTCCGCACATTTTTGACTCAGTAACAAGTCCTCCCTTGGGCATAGGCTGAAAGTGGTTGTTAGCACCACAGTGAATGCTAGGAGAGAAGAAGACTTAGATTAGAATCCTGCCTCAGGCACTTACTAGCTTTGTGACCATAAGCAACTTATTTCACCTCTCTGGGCCTCAGCTTCCTCATCTGTAAAATAAGAGGAGGTTGAGACAATGATCTCTAAGGTCCCTCGTAGCTCTAAATCTATGGTTTGTTGTTATTGTTTTGTTGTTCAGTCATATCCAACTCTTTGTGACCCCATGGACCATGGCACACCAGGCCCTTCTAACCCCTACTAGCTCTCAAAGTCTGTTCAAGTTTATGTTCACTGAATCCATGACATTCTCTATCCATCTCACCTTCTACCATCTGCTCCTTTTGCCTTCAATCTTTCCCAACTTCAGGGTCTTTTCCAGTGAGGCCTCCCTTCTCTTTATGTGGCCAATGTATTTCAGCTTCAGTTTTTGACCTTCTAATGAATAGCTTGAATTAATTTCTTTAAGTATTGACTGACTTGATCTCCTTGCTGTCCAAGGGACTGTCAAAATTCTTCTCCAGCACCGTAATTCAAAGCATCAATTCTGTGGCACTTAGCTTTCCTTATAGTCCAACTCACACAGCCGTACATTGCTACTGGAAAAAAAAAGATAGCTTTGAATATATGGACCTTTGTCAACAAGGTCATATCTCTGCTTTTTAGTATGCTGTCCGGGTTTATCATAACTTTCCTTCTAAGGAGCAAGTGTCTTTTAATTTGATGGCTACAGTCACTATCTGCAATGGACTTTGATCCCAAGAATAAAAAAGCTGACATTGCTTCCATCTCTTTTCTCTCTATTTGCCAGGAAGTGACAGGACCAGTTACCAAGATCTTAGTTGTTGTTGTTGGGTGTTTTAAATGTTAAGCTTCAAGCCAGCTTTTACATTCTCCTCTTTCACCCTCATCAAGAGGCTTCTTAATTCCTCTTCACTTTCTGCCATCAGAGTGGTATCGTCTGCATATCTAAGATTGTTGCTATTTCTCCCAGCAACCTTAATTCTGGTTTTGATTCATCCAGTCTGGCATTTCACATGATGTACTCTGCATATAAGTTAAATAAATAAGGTGACAATATACAGCCTTGTCATATTCCTTTTCCAATCTTAAACGAATCAGTTGCTCCATGTTCAGTTTTAACTGTTGCTTCTTGGCCCACATACAGATTCCTCATGACACAAGACCTGGTACTCCCATCCCTTTGAGGACTTGCCACATTTTGTTGTGATCGACACAAAGGCTTTAATGGAGTCAATGAAGCAGAAATTGCTGTTGTTGTTGTTTTTTCTTTTCTGGAAGTCCTTTACTTTTTTCCATACTCCAGCAAATGTGGGCAATTTTGTCTCTACTTTCTCTGCCCCTTCAAAAATCAGCCTGCTCTTCTGATAAATCTTGGTTCACATTGCTGAGATCTAGCTTGCAGTACTTTAAACATAACCTTTCTAACATGTGAAATGAGTGCAATTGTTCAGTAATTTGAACATTCCTTGACATTGCCCTTCTTTAGGACTTAGACATAAACTGATCTTTTCCAATCCAATGAAAACTACTGAGTTTCCTAAAATTAATGATGCATTGAGTGCAACAGATTAACAGCATTATCTTTCAGGATTTCCAATAGCTCAGCTGCAATTCCATTACCTCCACTAGCCTTTTCGTTAGCAATGCTTCCTAAGGCCCACCTGACTTCATTCTCTAGGATGTCTGCTTCTTGATCAGCAATCACACCATTTTGGTTATTGGGGGTGTTAAGATCCTTCTTGTATAGTTCTTCTATATCTTCTTGCTACCTCTTCTTAATCTCTTCTACTTCTCTTAAGTCTATCATTTTTGTCTTTTATCATACCCATTTTTTGTAATGTTCCATTGATATTTTTAATTTTCATGAAGTGATCTTTTGTCTTTTCCATTCCATTGTTTTCTCCTATTTCTTTGCATTGCTTATTTAAGAAAATCCTCTGATCTCTCCTTCCTATTCTCTGGAATTCCAAATTAAGTGGTGTATCTTTCCCCTTCACTTTCCTTCTTTCCTCAGCTATTTGTAAAGCCTCATCAGAGAGTCATTTTGCTTTTTTGGTCTTCTTTTTCTTTGGAGTGTTTTTCATTGCTGCCTCCTGTACAACATTGTGAACCTCTGTCCATAGTTCTTCAGGTACTCTATTCACCATTTCTTATCCTTAAATCTATTCATCACCTCCACTTCATATTCATAAGGATGTTATTTGGGTCATACCTATATGGTCTGATGGTTTTCTCCATTTTCTTCAACTTAAATTTGGATTTTGCAATAAAAGTTCATGCTCTGAGCCACTGTCAGTTCCAGATCTTGTTTTGACTGACTGTATAGATCCTATCATTTACCAATCCACAAATATTCAACATTTAGGCACATGAATCAACAGATGCAGAGGGCTTCTTATACTTTTCTTATAGAAAATTTGTAGAAAGGTACATCTTTGGCAAGAGTGATATTCTAGTATATACATGTACAATAGAGAGACACATGATAGGTTACAAGGTGACAATTTGCTTAAAGGGTATTATCAAGAAAATAAATGCTCAGAAAATAAAATAGTACATTCATACATCAGTGGACAGCATCCATACAATGTAACAGGATCTAGGGAAAGGATGTCACCCAGTCAAGTTGATTCTCTTGGTAGACTCTATGGGGGAACATTGACACAAATTGCATAGGATAAAGAGGCATGTACATATAAAGGGAATCTCTGCATCAGTTAAATTGCAGAGCTACTGAAATATGCATGTACACAAGTCACATTGTTTATGTATATATTATACAAGATATCCCAAAAGCTTTAATAGCTTAAGATAACTCTAAGAGTTCTTTGACACTCTGTACCATAAATCTCCCCAATACAAATATATGTAGGTACATATACATACATATATACATATATATATATATATATATATTCACACATATATATGTATATGTATATGCATATATGTGTGTGTTGTACATATACATATGAATTACCATATAGTTATTTATATGTTATTCTTGCTAAGAATTTTGCATATTTGCAGTTCTGTCTACAAAAATGGAGGAGTCACATGGTGTTATGAATTAAAGAACCTGCTAGAAAGCCAGGAACATCAGGGTTCACCTCTGATAGAGATTGTCTATGGGACCTTGGACAAGACATTTAAAATCTGTGTTCTAAGCGCCTCTCTGAGGCTGTAAGTTGCAAGGAAGCTGCTTACCTGCATTAGTTGAGAGAATTTCCTCATTTGGAAGTTATCTATCACAATGAAATCACAGACACATCAAGTCTAGTCCCTATCCCCTATCTCCAAAAACAGATGTGTGACTAGCAGACCCTTTGAAGACTGTCTTTTGGAGATAGGGTACCTTCTTGAAACCTGTCAGTGGGCTATCATTCTGCCTTGCTACCATACAGAGTGACTGTGGATAAAGCACTCTCTTAAACCTTGCCCCCCTATTGTATCCTCTATTTGCCCTGTCCTGGTCTATGTATTGTGCACTTTATAGAAATCCCTAGCTTTGTATTTGGTAACTGATAAACAGTTAGGCATTGAAGAGTACTGGAATTCTGAAGAAGCAAAAAATCATAGTGAATAATTTGAAAGGTTCTATATAATATAACAGCAGGTTAGGGATTGGAGAAGTAGAGGGAAATGGGAAGTAGAGATACCAAAGGAAAAACATGAAGTTAAAGAAAAGGGGAGCATTTTGTGAAAGGTGGGGCTAGGCGAGTCCACTTAGAGCTCTGGTTCAGAGATTATAGAGAAGGGTGAACTAAAAGGCCATTCAGCCTAGGCCAGAGAAAGGAACTGGAAATCTGGATGACACAAAGCATTTTCTCAGCAGTTATGAATGCCTAAAGACACAGCTCTGTATTGGTCTAAGGGGTATAATTTGGAGAAATTAAGGAATGTATGAGGTTTTCAACCAAATTGGGTCAGAGTTGCGCAATTGGAGAGATAGCTTAACTTCTAAAGACAACATACTGATCCTTACCCCTTGTTGCTTTTTAAAATTACTTTTGTATATATTTATGGGAAGACATGTTGTGTCCCCACCCCCAATAGAATATAAGCTCTTTGGGGTCAAGAGCTAACTCATATTTTCTTTGCATTCCAGTTGACTTTCTATGTGTATAGTAGGTGTTTAATAACCAGGTGTTGAAGAAATTAAGAATGTTTGCTGGGAGATGGAGGTGTGGGGGGGAGGGTTGAGTAGGAGAGGAAAAATCCATTTTTCAAAGATCAAGCCAAAATATGCTAGTGTGTAGCTGGGCCATTAGCCTCCTGCACTCATTCGGAGCATGCATTCAGGGTATTGTGAGGGCTTTCTAGCTAGATTAGAATCAGGAAAGCATCTCCAGAGAGAGAAATAATTTGTTCTTCAGGGAGAGTTTTCTCATACTCATGTAGTATTCCCTTAAGGACTCTGCTTTTAGGGCTTTCCAATAAAGTACCTTGACTAGCCCCCACTTCCCCCTTTAATGTCTCACTCAAGATTATCTCTCTTGTTTTTTTTTCAGCCAGAGACAAGCGTTATTAAAGATCTCCCATATTGGCCAGATTCTTAAGGAATCTGAACATTCATGAGCCCTTGGCTAGACTCCTAAAGAATCTGAGATTACCTCTCTTTTCTGGTGGATCATTTCTAGCTCCCTATTAGCAACTTCTTCCACTCAACCCTCCCTTAAAGTGAAGGCCTTCAACTGTATGCTCAGGCATTAGACGTCCAGTAGGCAAGAGTAAATATAGGACTCTATTTCAGAGCAGAAAAGAAATAACTCAGTTACCAATTAGGTGTGAGAAGCAAATGGGAGGTAGAAATCAATAATGACTTCAAATTTCCAAGATAGAGAAACTGAAGGAAGTTTAATTACTTTTGTTCATATGCTATTAAGGAAAACATTTCCAGTTGTATTGAGGTAGCTAGCGGGCAGTGTGCATTGGAGTCAGGAAGACCTAAATTTGAATCCAACCTCAGCTATTACTAACAGTATGAGCCTGGGAATGTCACTCAACCTCTCTGTACCTCAGTTTCCTTGTTTGTAAGCTAAAAATAATAACACCTACCTCCCAGGGGTGTTGTAAGGATTAAATGAAATAGAATTTATAGAGTGCTTTGCAAATGTTAAAGTAACATATGGAAAATGCTAGCTGTTATTATGGTAAAAACTATATTTCCTATAATTAAACACATACTATAAAAATGTGTTGATTCTGATTGATTAATTGCACTTATAGAACATTTGCGATGCTCTCCAGAATTATGTCAAAGGTTCCTACTGAGAGGAAAAAGGGATAGATCAGAAGGGAAGGAAGATCTTGTTGCCATGAATGTAGAAGGAGAAATCAGGACTCTTAATGAATGGTAGTGTCATGCTTTAGAAGAAAACAAATCTGATCAAATGATGAAAAAAGCTAGGCAGGGGAGATGTTTTGCCAACAATCCCATTTCTCCACCTCCTTTTTTGGAAGGGTCATTGGAAAGCATCAAAGGCCCACCTTTGCTGGAACAGCACTGACTTCAACAGATAGCTGGGAACCCCAGAGGATGGCAGTGAAGTAGAACAGAGGTGCATCCAGAACACTTCTCTGGCCAAACCAGATCAAAATATAATTGGGAAATTATCAAGAAAATAAAGACACGGTAAATCAGAGATAACATTACATTTTAAAACCTAGTCAATGCATGGCTCTCGGGGATCCTCATGTATGGATTAATGGCCTCCATTTTATATTTCAGTTTGACACCACTAAAATAAAAGGCACATATCTTCTTTGTGCCTTTATTTGTATCAGTGAGCGTGTGCACTGGTTTTTTGCATGTCATGGCTATGATGTTTTGTCTCTGCTTTTTTGAAATCCTGAGGCTGGCTAGCACAGTGTACCTAAGTCTTTCTGTGTAAAATATAGACAGCTAAACAGGAGTTAAAAAATAGATGATAATACTGTGTATGCACCACCCAAACTTTTGTTTATTGACTAGCACAAAATAACAGATCCTCGGAAAGGTTTAGTAGTTGTTGAACTACTTAATATTTTATGTTATAAAAAGATCTAGACAAATAACATTCAAAATATAAGGTCTGTACCCTGGAAGTTGTTCTATCATTTAGTGGAAGCACAGAGGAACTAATGTAATCAGAAAGAAATAATTATACCATCAGGTGGAAACTGACAAGAAAAAACATAAATTAGCATGGCATCTTTACAGAATCACAATATGAGACCAGGAATGTTCATCTTTACAAAGTAGCTAATTAGTTGTGTTGAAATTAGTAACTTTAGCTTGCAGAGGCATTTTAGCAATGCTCTGTATTAAAATTGTTAATTGTGGACTCTGGAAGTGAGGATGAAGCCAGCACAACAGGAGGGAGTCTAGCTGTCATTTGGCAACCTATCATAAAGTGAGATCATAGTACCCTGAGAAGTGGGACATATTTCTGTAGTCCCTACTGAGGCAATGTATCTGGTCAGTGATGGGGTCCTGCCTGACTAAAGGGGTTCCAGATATAACATGACTCATTTGAATAGAAATGTAAAGCATTATTTTTATTTTGGTATAAACCTTTTCTTTTTTCTTTTTCCTGTTTTTTTTTTTTTAGCAAATGGATGCTTTTATAGGGATTAAGCAGAGTTAACAGGGAAAGAGATAAATTATAAATCCAGCTCCATTCTTAAATAACTTCACATTCCATATAAGTGAGAATAATCCTTGCCCTTTTAAATTCTTACTGTTTTTTTCTTTTCTCTTTTCTATATTTATTATTTTATTTCCCCCAAATACATGTAAAAACAATTTTAACATTTATTTTTAAAATCTTGAGTTCCAAATTCTCTCCCTTCCTCCCACCCCAACCCCATTGAGAAGGCAAGCAATTCAATATATTACACATGTGTAGTCATGCAAAACATTTCCATAATAGTCATGTTGTGAAAGAAAACATAGACCAAAAGGGGAAAGATAACCTCAAGAAATATAATAAAATAAAACAAAGTATGCTTAACTCTGTATTCAGACACCACCAGTTCTTTCTCTGGACATGAATAGCATTTTTCATCATAAGCACTTGGGAGTTGCTGAGAACAGCTAAGTCATTCACTCACAGTTCATGATTTTACAATATTGCTGTTACTTTGTACACAGTACATTTCACTTTGCATCAGCTCATGTAAGTCTTTCCAGGTTTTTCTGAGAGCATCTGGCTCATCATTTCTTATAGCACAATAATATTCCATCATAATCATATACCACAATCTGTTCAACCATTCCCCAGTTGATGGTCATCCTCTCAGTTTCCAGTTCTTTGCCCCCAGAAAAGAGCTGAAATAACTATTTTTGGAAATATAGGTCTTTTTCCTTTTTTTAAATCACTTTTGGGATACAGACATGGTAGGAGTATTGCTAGGTAAACGGGTATACACGGTTTTATAGCTCTTTGGGCATAATTCCAATTTGTTCTACAGAGTAGTTGAATCAGTCCACATCCAGCAACAGTGCATTAATGTCTCATTTTGAGGCATTTTGTCATTTTCCTTTTCTGTCTTATTAGCTAATCTAATAGGCATGAGGTAGTACCTCCCAGTTGCTTTAATTTACGGTTCTCCAATCAATAGTGAGTTAGAGCATGTTTTTTTTTTTAATATGGCTATACACAGCTCTGCTTACTTCATCTGGAAAGTGTTCATATCTTTTGAGCATTTATCAATTGGGGAATGGCCCTTATTTTTATAAATTTGACTCAGTTCTCTATATGTTTGAGAAATGAGGCCTTTATCGAAGAAACCTGCTTTATTCAATTATCTCTCTCCTTTTATCCTGATCCTCTTCAAAAATGTTTTACTTCTGACTGCCCTCTACCCCAATCTGACCTCCCCTCAATGCCCCCCCTTTTCTTATCCCCTTCCCCTCCTACTTTCCTGTAGGGTAAGGTAGAGTTCTATATCCAATTAAGTGTGTATATTATTTCCTCTTTGAGCCAATTCTGATGTGAATAAAATTCACTCACTCCCTTTCACATCCTTCTTCTTCCCCTCCACTGCAAAGGCTTTTTCTTTTTATTTGTATGTGAGATAATTTACCCCCATTCTACCTTTCCCTTTTCCTTTATCCCAGTACATTCCTCTCTCACACTTAATTTTATTTGTTTTTAGTTATCCCTTCATATTCAACTCACGCCTGTGCCCTCTGTCTATATATACTACTCCTATCTGCCACAATTATGTGAAAGTTCTTATTAATTACAAGTATCATCTTCCCATGTAGGAATGTAAACAGTTTAACTTTATTAAGTCCCTTGTGATTTCCTTTACCTGTTTACGTTTTTATGCTTCTCCTGAATCTTGTATTAAAAAGTCAACTTTTCTATTCACCTCTAGTCTTTCCATTGAGATTGTTTGAAAGTTCTCTATCTCATTGAATATCCATTTTCCCCTGAAGGATTATATTCAGTTTTGCTGGGTAAGTGATTCTTGATTGTACTCCTAGCTCCTTTGCCTTGCAGAATATCATATTCCAAGTCCTCCAATCCTTTAATGTAGAAGCTGCTAAATCTTGTGTTATCCTGACTGTGGCTCCACCGTACTTGAATTGTTTCTTTCTGGCTGCTTAAAATACTTTCTCCTTGACCTGGGAGTTATGGAATTTGGCTATGATATTCCTGAGAATTTTTGTTTTGTAATCTCTTTTAGGAAGTGATGGTGGATTCTTTCAATTTCTATTTTACCTTCTGGTTCTAGATTATCAGGGAAGTTTTCCTTGATAATTTCTTGAAAGATGATGTCTAGGCTCTTTTTTTTTTTTACCATAGCTTTCAGGAAGTCCAATAATTTTTAAATTATCTCTCCTGAATATATTTTCAGGTCAATTGTTCTTTTTTTTCCAATGAGATATTTCACAGTCTTCTATTTTTTTCATTCTTTTATTGTTGTTTTATTGTTTCTTGATTTCTCATAAAGTAATTAGCTTCCATTTGCTCAATTCTAATATTTAAGAAATTATTTTCTTCACTGAGCTTTTGTACTTCCTTTTCCATTTGGCCAGTTTCTACTTTTCTAATTTTTTCTTCAGTGAATTTTTGTGCTTTTTTCCCCAGTTGGCCAGTTCTGCTTTTTAAGGCATTCTTCTCCTCATTGGCTTTTTGTACCTCTTTTACCATTTGTTGTTTAAGGTGTTATCTTCTTCAGCAATTTTTGGATTTCCTTTATTAACCTGTTGACTCTTTTTTCATTATTTTCTTGCATTGATCTCATTTGTCTTCCCAATTTTTCCTCTACCTCTCTAACTTTATTTTGAAAATCCTTTCTGAGCTCTTCCATGGCCTGAGACCAATTCAGATTTTTCTTGGAGACTTTGGATGTAGGAGCTTTGACTTTTTATCTTCTGAGTATATGTTTTGGTCTTCCTTGTCACCATAGTAACTTTCTATGGTCAGATTTTTTTGTTGTTTTCTCATTTACCCGGCCTGTTTCTTCACTTTTAACTCTTTGTTAAAATAAGGTTCAGCTTCCAGGGTGGATGGTGCATTGTCTTAAGCCTTAGGGATTTTGTGTAGCTGTTTTCACAGATGCTTCTAGGTACCTGCTAGTTTTCAATTCTTTTAAGATGAAGAGGTGTATTTATTCCTCTCCTGGCCTGTGCTCTGGTCTGTGAGTGACCATAAGCACTCTTTTCTGCCCTGGAACTGTGAGGAGGGTCTCTGTTCCACCACAGTTGCAAGCTCTGGTGTGCTAGTGCTCCTCTTCACCCTGGTACTGCCACCCAGGACTGCAACTGGACCTGAGTATGGGCAAAGCAACTGAGTCCTGCCTCAGTGTTAGCAAGGGGACCTCTATGATCTTCTTCTGACCAATTGTTAGACCTCATTACCATCTGTAGGCTGACAGCTCTGGAAACAGCTCCTGCTATTGCTGATTCAGTGGCTCTCAAAGCCTTCTCCTTGTTTGCTGGGATCTGGGCTTGCTGGCACAGCCTGCATTGGACTCTGCTTCACTCTTACACAGATGCAATATACCTTTCCTACTGACCTTTTAAGTTGTCTTTGGCATCTGTAGGCTGTAAGGTCTGGAAACTGTGACTGCTGCCAGTGATTCTTCACCCCAAGGACAGCTATGGATTTGCTGGGGCTGAGGCTACACTGGTGCGGCCTGCAGTGGACTGTACTCCTCTCCCACCCTGGTGCAACAGACCTTTCCTGCTGACCTTCTAAGTTGTCTTGGGCTGATAATTTGTTTCACTCCATGTTTCTGTGAGTTCTTCTAGTTTAAAATTTGTTTAGAGTTTTTGCTTAAATGTATTTGGAGGAGTCTAGAGAAGAGCTCAGGTGAGTCCCTGCCTTTATTCCACCATCTTGGCTCCACCTCAAAGTCTTACTACTATATGTGCTTTTCAGCCATTTAGTTGTCACATAGTGACCCCATGAACTTTGTCCATGGGGTCTTCTTGGCAAAGATACTGGATTAGTTTGTCATTTCCTTCTCCAGTGTGTCCCCACAGATGAGGAAATGAAAAAAATAGGTGTTAAGTAACTTGTTCAGGGTCACACAGCTAGCAAGTGTCTGAGGTCAGATTTGAACTCAGATCTTCCTGACTCCAGGCCCAGTGCTCTATCCAACCGCACCATCTAGCTATCCATTATACTCACACTAGCAGATGACATTGATGCAAAGAATAAAGAAAATATTTACTTCTGATGTGGTTTCCCTATCTCTAAGTCAAAGGCAAAACAACCTGGGGGCATATGGAAACATACATATTTTTTTTCCTAAATTGCTGGTAGAAAAACCAAATTAGAATGTATCAATAATCTAAAAACTGGGATTATTAGCACCCTCTGGCACTTTTTCACTTCTCTGCCACTGTCACTGCAGGAATAGAACACTACACTAAAGGCCATTAAAAAATCTTTTTTTTTCTTTACCACAAAATAACACAAAAATCAATCAAAATTCCTTGGAAGATATAAAACAAGACAAACTCTATCGACCAGTTCTCTGATTATGGATATCAGACACAGAAATAGGCAGATGAAGCTAGTTTTCACTAAGAGGGATTCCCTGTGGATGGTTATGTCGCATAGATGTTCTTGTTTGCAAATGATATTGTGGGGATTGCATAAAACTTTGAAATATGGCAGTAGTTGCCAGAAATGACTGGTAAACCCACAAATGAGTTTGGCTTCTCTATCCACAAAAAAGAGTGGATAAAGATTTTCTATTGCCCAAATTTCTACGTGTATTTAATGGCTACATTTAAAGCTCAGCCAACATATCTGGGACAGACAGGGCATGTAACCAATTAGCTGGAATTGTATTTGAACTGGAAGAAGAGAGCAAGCCAAATGGCCTTTAGGGAATTGTAAAGTTGCTTTGCCATCACCAAACTCCCCCATAAAAGTGAATGTTTACCTTTTCAATACTAACATTCTACTGGTTGGCTGTTTTCCAATGAGACATGGATTAAAACTATCACTAGAAAAATCCAAAGTGGATCTCTCACAGATGACAATGGAGAGATGTGTAGTGTATACTGAATAGACTTTGATAGATAACCAATATGGAACTCTGAAAAGCAGGAGTAAAAGCTGGCATCATCTAGGTAGTGCAGTAGATAGAGCACTGGACCTAGAGTTAGGAAAAACTGAGTTCAAGTCCAGCCTCAGATATTTACTTAGTCACTTAACTTCTGTCTACCTCAGTCTCCCTATCTTTAAAATAGGGATAATAATAGTATCTACCAGGCTTGTTTTAAGGATTAAGATATTTATAAAGTTCTTTGCAAAATTTAAGGTGCTATGTAAATGTTAGTTATTGTTATTATTGTTAGCATAACATCATAAAGGGATTTTGTGGTACGAAGAAAATGTGAGTTTGACTATTCATATGGTAAGAAGAAGGGATGAAAGATGAGCAGCCAGAGTGTTCCAATGGTACTGTCATGATGTGAAAAAAATTGATCAAGGTGGACGCAGACTAGAATTGCAGGCATAGATGGTCCAGCATACATGGATTGCAATCTACATTAATGGAGAATATTCCTAAATTAAGATCAGAGATCCATTAGCAGAGGTCAGACACACTGCCTGCAGGCCCAGGGAACCAGTTTAAAACATATCTGAGAAATAATTAACAACATAAATAAAAATAAAATAGAACATGGGAAATATTAAGATGTAGTTTTCTAAGTCAGGGGTCTTTATGTAGGGTTTAGTGCCCCACCCCTTTCTATTTAAATTTGACACTGCTGCATTAGAATATTGAGTTGATAGAAAAACAAATTGTAGTAGCATGTAAAACTCCTTGAGGATAAGGACTTTCCATTTTTTTTGTCTTTGTGTCTAGCAAATAGAAGGCAAATTATTGGTTAGATTGGTAGATATATGCTTATTGGTTGATGGATTGATCTCAGAGTCAAAGACAAGACAAACTGGGCACATAATGAAATGTATAAGTTGTGGTGGTGGTGTTTGTTTTTTTAATTCTTGATAGAATGACTTACTCTCTCCTGTAGAACGTGAGTTCTTTGAGGAAAGGGACTGTTTAAATATTTGCCTTTGTACTCAGCACAGTTTCTCTAGCATAGTAGAGCTTAATAAATGCTTTTTGAATGACTTAAGAGTGTTTTTAAGTGGCAAAGGAACTTGCAAAAATTCCAAAGAAGCTGTCCTACCTAAGGGACCTACTATTACTAATTCATATTGATTTCAGGCAATCTTACTTGTCAAGCAGTTAGATACATTCCATTTTAGTCAATTCACTATTTATTAAATGTTTACTATACGCAAAGGAAATCAGCAAAATAGTTTTCCATTAATTGAAATAATTTTGAACTCAAGATCAGAAACTGATTTGGGAAAGAGTTTATTGTGGGAAGACTTAAAGTTCTGAAGTATTTCTTATCCGAAGATCTTTTTGGAAACTTCAATTGTCATCGTTATTTCCCTCTGTTCTATTCCAGTCATGGGCCTTGATTGATCAAAAGAAAAAGTAGGTTGGTATAGAAAAATGTAGGCCATGGGTAGGTCTGGGAAGAGACTGTGAATCCAATTTTTACTTATGATACAAGTTACAAAAATAAAATGAAAAATGTAAAATATCTTTTATTCATGTTTAGAAATGGGTCTTAATGAAAAAAGTGGAACATTTTGTGACAACTTGCAAATGTTCAGAGGTGAAAAAGGACTAAGGATATTTAAAATTAGTCTATATGGAAGACCAGAAACTTCTCTCTATTTCTGAATGCCAGGAAAATGGAACCAGGAGTTCTCTCTCTTTTTACTTTTTCTCCGTAGGTTTCCTGAAAGCTAACTCTTTTTTTAATCTATGGTCATGTGCTGTTTTATGCTGGCAATATGACCAAACTTGGAGGCATCATCAACCTTTTCTTCTAAAAGCAAACAGTTTACTGGAACTGGTGCTGCAGTATTGATTAATTCTGCATGGTGGATGGTGTGACTGTATAATTAGAGGAACTGTGAAGAATGCTTTTGCACCTTTGCCCTGGTAGAAGAAATAAACAGTTCCTCAGGATAGATCTTTTAAACATTAAAGGATTTTAAAAATCATTGTTGGGTTCTTTAGGATTTATACAGCATGAGATCATTTACCACTGTCATTTATCATTTGGTCTCATAGAGCCTGACTCCGGGAGCCCTCATCCTGGAGAGAAAGACAGCAACAGAGAGGTTTCTTGGCTGATCTGAAGAAACAGCAAAGCTTTGGTTACTATCCAATTTAGTGAAGATGTAATTAGAAAAAATGGTGTTGTTTTTTAATAGTGAGACTAGATTTCTAGGAAACTGGTAGAGTACTGATATAGATTTCTTCATTTCAGCTAACCTGTTTCCCAAAATAGAGAAACAAAAGATTCCCATAGAAAAAGAGAAGCAAATGTAAATAACTAATAAGAAAGTAAGATAGGTTTAAAATAACAATAAACAAATCTAAAATAACCAACCAAAACAGGGCCACTTAAAATTAATATACCACTTCCATCAAAGGATATATAAACTTGAAATACCTTGGAGAAAATACCAACAATAGGCAGCTGCCAAGTAAACTGATACTGATGTTTTAAAAGATTTAGACTTGTAAGTGCATGCAAGTACTCAGTAGTCTCCAAAGTGAAGGCTAAGAATGTTTAGGGAAATATTGCCTAACCCCGAGGTGATCATGGCATGAGCCCAAGTGTCCTATTTTCATGTGGGAAGATGTAGCCCATTCCATTCTTCCTATGGGAAGATATAACCTCATTCCATCCTACTTTTTACTGGGACAGACCATTTGGTGACTTGTTTCTAACACAATCACATGATCCCTTGTCCTCTAATACCCTTATTCTGCCCCTTCCTTCCACTGTGGAATCTTGCAACCTCTACTTTTCTGTTGGACCTTCAGGACATTTTAACCTAACTACTATAGGGCACCAGCAGCTGCAGATGAAGAGATGTCATTTCTCTACCCTGACACCTTCACCTTCTCTCCAAGATTGCTTTTTTGACTATGGAGGGCACTTCTGGGAGGAAAGGCACTATGCTTCATGAAAGTGATTGAATGAGAAAGAGTCTCTGCTTTTTAATTTTGAGTGAGACAGTGAGTTTTACAGGATAAGAAGGCTGTAACTGAATCATGGATGTCATTACATTATCTTCCCTGCAAGCCCTCTCACTTCTAAAATTCCTTGTTTCTCTAGAAGGCACTACCTCTGTGACCCCTATTTTCATAACTTCCATATCATTTTCAACTACTTGCTCGTACTCATCCCACATATCTAATCAGAAATCTAATCTTTCTACCTCCCCAGTGTCTTGCCCATTCATCCTTTTCTCTCTACTCACCCAATCACCTCTCTGAAAGAAGTCCTGATCACCAAACTGACTGGACAATTATAATAGTCCCAAATTGACCTTTCTGTCTCAAGGGCCTCATTGCTCTAATCCATCGTTTACAGAGCTGACAAAAATATTTTCTCAAAGTGCAGAACTGACAGTGTCATTTCCCTACTTCAAAAAATTCCAGCAGCTCTCTGTTAACTCTTTTTTTATTTGCAATTTTTTAAAAATTTAAATACAAAATAAGAAAAAAGAAACAAATACTAAAATGAAAATTATACCAAATAAGAAAAGAAAAAAAGAAAAAAATTAAATACTAAAACTAAAATAATATAAAATAAGAAAAGAAAAAAGAAACGAACTTAAATACTAAAATGAAAATAATACAAAATAAGAAAAGAAAAAAAGCATTGCTATATATACAGCAGAATGTGAGAGAAGATTCAAAATATACAGCAATAAATTTCCATTTCAAGAATGCTTAAAAAATAAATGCTATGCGTTGCATTGAGAGCTGTCTATTTTTTCTTTGCTTCCTCATAAGTTTTCTTTTGTTCCCTGCTACATAGTCTATTAACTATTAGAGCAAATATTATTCATATTTATTCTATCTTTTAAAAATTTATATCTTGCATGAGTTTAAAATGAACATGCCTATTAGTATAGTAGTATATGTATAACATGTATAACTAAGTAAGCATAGACATATTGGAGTTACTTGTTAGAAATTTTTTGACAGATACCTAATAATATCTAATGGGCAACAAAAAAAAATTTTGGAGACAGTGAGTACAACAAGTTCACTAGTGAGGAAACTCCCTCTGTCAATACTGATCTGCATCTCCTCTGCTATTTACAGTCTTAGAGTTGGAGGTGGGATGCTGAAAATGTAGCTAGCATTTAAGTAGTGCTTTAATGTTTGCAAAGCACAGTGCATAGATTACCCCATTTGATACCCAGAACAACCTTGTGACATAGGGGTTATTATCTCCATTGTACAAATAAGCAAACTGATGTATAAAGAGATATAGTGGTTTGTTCAACATTCAAAGCCCTTCAGAACCTGGCCCCCTCTGTTATCCAGAGCCAATAACCTTCTTGCTATTCCCCACACAAGACACTCTACCGCCAGACTCTGGGCATTTTCACTGGTTATTATTCACACCTATAATACTCTCCCTCCTCTTCTCCACCTCTGTCCTTTTCTGCATTCCTCCAATTTCTAGATAAACTCTTACAGCCTATGGGAAGCCCTTCTCAAACCCCCTTTATGCTAGTGCCTTCCCTCTGTTGATTATCTCCAATTTATCATATATATCATATACATCATGTATGATATATATGATAAATTGGAGATAATAAATTCATATATGTACATATATAAATATACATATATATCCTATTTGTACAGAGTTGTTTTTATGTTGTCTGTCTTATTATGCTGAGAGCTCCTTGAGAGCAGGGACTATATTTTGCCTTCCTTTGTATACTCCAGTGCTGAGCATAAAAGTAGGTGCTTAGTAAACACTTTTTGACTGACTGACTTGCGAAGGATCACAGAGCTATTAATTGTCTGAGATAGGCTTTGAATTAAGGTCTTCCTGATGGCAAGTCTAGTGCTCTCACCAACTGCTGCCCTAGCCACCTTCCTCAGGAGAAATTGGCCAGGGTTACATCACCAGGAAGTGTCAAAGGAAAGAATGGGATTGTCCTGACTGAGTAGGGTCCTCTAAACAGACACCACTCCTTTAAAAGATATCAGGAAACAATAAAGGTTTTTATTCAAAAAAAAAAAAAAAAGGAGCTCTCTCCAGTTCTGAAGTATGGTGCTAAACTTGGAAATACTCTAGAAGCATCAACAGAGATTGCAAAGTGCAGTATTGGGAGAACAGAATAAAGGATTATCTGAGCTGAAGATGCACCAATAGTCAAACCCACAACACAACTGAGACACACAAGAGAAGACTACCAAGCAAGAGGACATGATGGGCCTGGAAAATTTGCAGTACTCCATTCTGCGAATATTAGGGGAACAAGAAGAAACTGAAGAGGCCAACAGAAATGAAACCACAATCAAGGGAAAGATCAAATAGCAAGAGAATACCTCAGGGCCATTAAGGAGCAAACCTCAAAGGCTGCACCTGCAGCCACCTACTTGGGAAGTTTTTCAACTTTCAAGGGGAATGTCAGGATTTTACCAAGTCACAACAAGAAAGGGAAACAGAACATTTCCAAATGGGAAGATAAGAGTTGATTTTGGCTCTCAGCCCCTCACAGTTTGGAGAAGAGAAAGGACTAGGAGAAAATATGTGCAAAATTGATATAAATAGAACTGGAGCTGTTAGCACAATATCTGGCCAAGATGATTTTTCTTTTTGCTTTTAAGGCAGAAGGAAACTATTTCAGGACCTAGATGACTTGAAACAATTTGTCTACCACACAACTACAAAGCCTGCTAGAAGAAACAATGGAAATCAGAGAACAGATGAAAGAAAATGAAAAGAAATAAGATGGATGTGAATATTATCAACAGGCAAGGTTTATGATATTAAAATTTTAATCAGAGCATCGGCCAACATATTATAGGAACTGTAAGAAATGGACATCTAAGGAAACTGAAAGCCTGCAAAAAATATTAGGTGTTACTGACCACATAGACTTAATAAAAGCAGAAGTGCAGGTACGCAGTCAGAAGATAGTGACCACCTCATTTGTTTCTTTGTTTTTTCTGGGTTTTTTTTCCATCCCCTCCCCATGGGAAAGCTGAGAAATTTTAGCATTAAGAATCAAGGGGAAGGGTTGTGAGTCTGGGACACTAAGAACTCTGGCCATTTATTAGAAAGTCAAACTGTAATGCAGGGTAGTAGGAGACACTAGTGGCAGAGTATACTCTAATGCAGACTCTAGTGGCAGGGTAGATCTTAAAGTAGTGGTTGATAAACAGAAAGCCATAGAAAATACCAGTTCTAAAAGTGTAGTAAATTCTTCTACTGAGAAATACAAGCCTATGTGGTCAGGAAGAGGTCCAAAAAGATATTAATCCTGAATTTGCAAGAGAATTGGGAATGACCCTACTTTGAGTTCTAAATAGGTTGGCTCCTGATACAAATAATCTCATATTAGAGATGAAAAATATTTTCAAACCAAGGCTCTGAAAGAAACAGATAGGTCACTGAAAGGAAAATGCTGCATATACTTTTCTCATTTCGGAAGGACTTTGCTGTTTTGTGGCTGAGTATGGTAAGTGGTTCTGCTTTTCTAAAATATCTCCTGAATATCTCGAGACATTGTACTAAAAGAGTGTAGCACAGTCTACTCTTCCCATAAAGAGCTAGCACTCTAGCCCAGGATTCCAGCTGAAGCCAGAAGCTAGAAACAGAGAGAAACTCCACATTCGACCCAGTAAAGTCATGCTTGCTGTGGAAAGCAGCAAACATAGGACCAAACTGGAACAGCAGGCAGGAGAGACCACATAAGCAGAGAGTGTATGCCCAGTAGCAACTACCAGGAAGCAGGTCCAGTGGAGGGAATGTGATATAACCAGGAAACGTCAGTGGCCTTGCAGCAGTGATAGAGGCATAACACCTCTTTTCACAGTTGACTTTCTAATGTGATCTCTACATGTATGTCCCTCCAAACATATCCTAGACACATTTTCCCTATGTGTATGTCTATTAATGCATATTCTCCGTGCCCTTTGTTTTAACTGATGATATTTATACTGTGCAACAGTTTGGTCATTATAGAGGAAATGTTTTATTAATACTTACTATTTTCCATTAAATTGCTTTACTTTTAACTAATTATGTCCTCTCTGCTCATAAAAAAGAGTGAAAACATTATGGAAGGCTTCTGAGCTATATTTTCAAATGGGATGTGGAAATACAAAGAACCTGGAATGTGAATTTCTTGTCTGGGAAAGTTATTCTGTAAATTGGGGTGTGTCCTTCAGGTGCTACATACAGACTCTGCTTCACAAAGAGTTATAGACTTAGGATCATGGGATTTCAATGGGAACAATGACTATAAAAATAAATAAAAGAGGGTTAGTGTATCAGTGAGTTGGAAGATAATATGACTAACTCAAAGCACAAGATTATCAGTCTCTGTCTCTCACTCTCCTTTTCCCTCTCTCTCTCTCTCTCTCTCTCTCTCTCTCTCTCTCTGTCTCTCTCTCTCTGTCTCTCTCTCTCTCTTCCCCCCTTAATATCAGTATGTATATATGTATATATATGTATATATGTATATATATATACATATATGAAGAGATAAAACATGACTAGCTAAAAGCATGTGCACATGTGTACATACACATATAGGTATATGTGTATACACATGCATATATGTACATGTGTGTATGCATAAATGCATGTGTGTATACATAAAATCTGGAAGGGAAGAATAGGTTTATTTTGTTAATAATACAAAATAACAAAAATGGTTCAGTTCATATATATTAAAGATATTTTTAAATGACTGATATTACCTTCTAATTTGGTATAAAATGAAATAAAATTCACTCCAGAAATCACAGAAATAAAAAGAAGGTGAAAATAACACCAATAAAAATGAATTTACAGGGTGGTGGAAGAAAAAACAAATGTTTCAATTATAATATTCAATATACATAGGCTGAACTCCTCTTTTAAAAATTCCTTGACTATATTAAGAAACAGTATGTGAAAAAGCACTTGCCTACAAAGACATAGTGAAAGTCAAAAGACATAAATGTGAAACTTTGAGTAGCCTCTTAGATCACTGATGTGTGTACTCCCTATCCTGGTACAGATTTCAATAAGTTTATACCTTCCCATTCTATCTAACTTTTGTCTTTATTTGCATAAAGCCTCCATAGGTAATCTATTCAAACAAAGAAGGCATTTTTCTAATTTGTTTAGTATTTTGTAGATAGCAGTGAAATAATTAGGCTAACCAACTGCTAACTCTCTCTCTCTCTCTCTCTCTCTCTCTCTCTCTCTCTCTCTCTTCCCTTTCTCTCTCTCTTTCTCAAGTTTAATCTGCTCTCATCAATCCATCTAGTTTTCCCACCTATACATGTTCTTGATGATGTCTTCTTCATTGTTTTTCAGTCATTTCAGTTGTGTCCAACCATTAATGATTCCATATGGGATTTTCTTGGCAAGGATTCTGGAGTAGTAGCTGCCATTTACTTCTCTAGCTCACTTTATGGGTGAGGAAACTGAGTCTTCCTGACTCCAGGCCTGGTATTTTATTCATTGTGCCACCTAGCTGCCCTGATGTCTTCCATATGTCTTCTTAAATGCAAATCATAACTAGTGACATCTTACTGCCTATTTAATTCCATCATGTATCATTCTTTTGCCATTTGTCTCATCTGAAATTTTGATTATTTTGAGATGTTGATGTTTAATAATTCATGATCGTGTAGCATCACTGGTAAAATGTTTAGATTTCAGTACTTCAACTCACTCATTATTTCATTGATGGAGGTTGTTTTTGGCCCTGCCTTGTTCAGGACAGTCTAGTGGTTTAGATTTGGAAATGGAATTAAATGATACATTCACAGATCATTTAACAGTTGACAAAAGTAAGTTTTGTTAGCCAAAGCATGGAAAAGATATTCATCAGGAATATGGCATTGATTCAGTTAGATGCACCTTCCCTATTTATGTGTTATACATGTTAGCTAGTCAGAAACCTATGAAAGGAACTCCAGACTCATTATGGGCTGTTTTTGTTTTTTTGTTAGATGACCAGGAAGCTTTGGAAATGGCTCTAACCTAAGTCCCCTGGGCCAATTCAGTCTCAAGAACACTGTCAAAAGTTTTTTAGAGAAAACTATTCTAGATTAAATGAGGTAGAACCTTAGGAAAAGAAATTCCAACCTACCTGGAAGGGCCATAAGAGTGGGGGAAGAAAAAGAAAAACTGTCCTCACCTATCTCATAGGACTCTTAAGGCATTGTTCCTTCTATAATACACCTCTTGGTGTCAAAGTCACAAAAGGTTTCCTTCTAGAGGACTTTACACCATTTAAATGTACTGAAAGCTATTTCTGGACAAAACAGACCTCAAGTATGCAAAAGGTGTGTCTTATATGGGCAGCATCAAAGGAGGAAAAACAAAAATAACCAAAAAAAGAAACAAAAAAATCCCCAAAAGGCACCAAGTAACATAACATTTGTCTGAGTGACTCAACAGGGAGGAAGATAAAGAGCCCAAATCCAGTGTTTGGCTTTCCCTCTTCAAAAGGAGCAAGCACAGGATCTTAACAGTCTGCTGCCTGTGGTAGGTGATGTGAAATCTTAGCAGGTCACAGTGAATCTCCTGATGTGACAAGGAGCAGGAGAAGAACCAAGAACATCAGGGCCTCTTCCCTGCAGAACCATATATATATGCATTATCACAAGTCAGGGCCATACGTAGTAATGGACTTTAGAGGTCATCATCCTTTTGCATAAAGCCTGCCCCAGTCCCCAGGAGCTTCTTGGAGGCTGGGAAGAATATCCAATCTTTGCCCCTTTAGAGGCCTCTGTTGAGTACTTTTCCCCTTTCTTGCATGGGATTTGGGTATACAGTTGTCATTAGGTAGCAATCTACCTACCCACGACTTAGTCTATCACTTGGTTTTCCAAGCCTTTCCTGAGAAGTTGTTCATCACTTACTGGGCATGGTACCTGTGACATTGTGGAAGCAGCCCTATCTCTTCCAAGGGTTCAAATGGACATCCTTACAATACTGCCCATGTCAGTGATGCTGGGGCACTGCCTATTTATGTTTGTTCCTTTGCTGATATACTGGGACCCTAGGTACCCAACACTGTTCCCTTTGCCTGTGCCAAGGATTCTCACTTATGCTGGGACCTCAATGCTAGACTGGAATGATGGCCTTTTATCTCAGGTCTAAGTGGTGCCTCCTCCCACTGGGTACCAGTGACTAGCAAGGCTTCCTGTTCCCCCTCCATGCTGGAGCATAAGAAATGCCAACACCCTAACACTACCACCTCTCCCAGGGCCATTTCACTTCTGTGGATGGTGCGACTACCCCTCCCCTCCCTATTCTGGGTTCTGTGGGTAATGAGCACTGCCATATGGACTGCTACTGCTAGGGCACCACTCTCTATACAAGGGCTTTACAGTGCCCTCTCCCCTTCTCTATTCCAATCTCAAAGCTATCCTTCTATGCCATAGCTGGGTTGTCTACTACCAGTGCCACAGGTGAAAGCATTGCTGCCCCAGGATGGTACACTCGATTTATTAAATTAGAAACTACATAACACAGCTCAGGCAACTCCAAGGGGTTCTGGTCATCCAGACCAGGGCTTGACTTCCTCCTACTGCCAGTGGTCATCCTCCCTGATGCAAAAAAAAAAACACCCCACCTACTGCCAATCACTTCCAACAGAGGAATTCAAGAGCATTTTCTTTCGTAAATTCACAAAGCTGCTGCCAAGCTTAGGAAAGTCCACCTCAAGATAGCTACATATACTCAGGGAAAGGGACACAGCTAAAAGAAACCACTAGAGGAGTCTCCTTACTAGGAAAGGTCCTCTAGAAGTTGCTATTTCTATCACTATGAAAGAGGGTGCCAAAGGATTTGTATGTCTAAAAGGGGACCCCACTGACTACTCATTGGAAGTCCTGAAAAACAAGTAGGTTCTGTTCCTGTCACATAAGTCCTCCCTCTAATGGTGCAAAAGACATCTCACCCTGATCTTGTCTTCTAGTGTGATTTTTATTCACATCTCCCCATAAATACTCCCTTGAGAATCTATTCAAATCCTGCCTTAGACACTTACCGGCTCCATGAACCTCATTTTACCACTTTCAGCCTCAGTTTCCTCAGTTGTAAAATGGGGATAATAATGGCACCTGTACCTCCCAGGGTTGCTGTCTGAATCAAATGAGTTGAAATTTGTAAAGCACAATGGAAACCTTAAAGTACTATATAAAGGTGACTCTTATTATGATCAGTCATGGCAAATGTCTGAGGAAGTCCTAGGAATTCCTAGAACCAGAAAAATGTGGAAAGTCTGACATTTGCACAAAAGCCTAGCTGCTTCTAGGCCAAATGCAAGAATGCAATTAAAGCATCTGACAACGAAAAGAGAAAAAATTATCCCCACTGAATCCATAGAAGTTATTATCTTGTGCATGAAACAAAAGAACTAAAAACTACCTGTTCAGTATATGAGGATGAATAAGGGCAGTTGAAAGCATGTATAGCAGATCATCTTTCCACTCAGCAGACAGTATGGATTCCAGTTTCACCTAAGCTCTTCCTATTAGAACTTTTTTGCCCACTAACACTTAAAACCAGAGGCTATAATCATAGCATCTAGGCATAGCCATCAGCAGGGCTCCCAGCTCTGGATTTCATTGATGGAGTCATTCAAGTTACTTCCAACTTTCACATGGATAAATTCTACTCATGACAAAAGTTTAAACTGTGGCACGATTTTCTGAAGCTTTCATGGGATGGTTTGGTTTATCTGTTCTCGTGTCTTGAAATTCATACATATATATGTATATGTGTATGTGTGTATATACACACACATGTATACACACATATGTATACATATATGTACATGTGTGTATGTATATAGGATGAAAGAAAACATTCTTCTCAGACCCTGTCACCTGCCAGGAAGTTTCCTATTGCTATCTATAGAATAAGGAAACTGGAGTCAGGAAGGACTAGGTTTAAATCTTACCTCATAGTCTTACTAGCTATGTGACCCTGGGTGAGTAATTTGACTTTCATGATCCTCAGTTTCCTCATTCGTTAATTTGGAATGATTATAATAGTGTCTATGGAAAAGGGTTGTTTTGAGTGAATTAAATTGTATATACAGAGTTCTTCAAAAACCTTAAAGAGCTTTAGAAAATCAATTCAAATCCTGCCCCAAACACTTGTTACCTCTGTGACTCTGAGACAAGTCACTTAACCTCTCTCAGCCTCAGTTTCCCCATCTCTATAATGGATATAATGATAACACATATTTTACAAGGTTGTTGTGAGAATCAAATGATGTGTGAAATACAGTGTTCCAAAAGGCTTAACATAATTTTAAATATTAACAGCCAAAAACTTCATAAAGATTTTTGACTACCCTGTATATGAAATGATTTGCACTATGACAATGCTAGCCTTTATCACCATAATACCATCAAAATTAACCAAATTTATTAATGAACAGTTAAGAATTTTTTATTATACCTAAGGATTTCTTTTTCATTCTGAGCCAAAACTGGACTTAATTATGTTCTTACCTACATTCCTCATGGGGTAATATAGAGAAAGAAATAATAACAAATTAATAATGATGACAATGTATAGCAGTTACTTTGTGCTTCAGAATTATTATCTCATTTGAGCCTCACAATAGCCCTGGGAAGTAAGTGTTATTATTATCCTCATTTTACAAATGAGAAAACGGAGGCAAATAGAGGTCAAGCAACTTGCCAGGGTCACAGAGTTCCTAAGTGTCTGAGGCCATATTTTTGCTCAGGTCTTCCTAACTTAGGGACAGCTGGGTGGTACAGTAGATAGTACGTCAGTCCTAGAGTCAAGATATTGGAGTGGTTGGTTGGCCATTTCTGTCCGGCTCATTTTACAGATAAGGAAACTGAGGCAAAGAATGTTAAGTGACTTCCCAGGGTCACACATCTAGTAAGTGTCTGAGGCTGGATTTGCCAAGAAAACCCAAAATGGGGTCACAAAGAGACAGACACATCTAATCAACTAAACAATACAAAAAAAACCTTCCTGACTCAAAGTCCAACATTCTATCCACTGTACGACCTACCTCTATTATTGATATAAACTTATAGTATCCATATTATATATATATTTATATTTGTATATATATATATATATATATATATACACACACACATATACATAGGTACATATGTACGTATGTGTGTGTTTTAAATAGAATCTGGTAAGATGGAGACAATCTTTTTTTTTGGCTTACATTTTAATACATTTTTATGTAAGCCAAAATTTGGATGGGAGACAGACATTATAGCATTATTAATTTAGAATTAGAAGGGACCTTAGAGACCAGGTGGTCCAATCCCTTCATTTTATAGATGAGGAAACTAAATCCTAGAGAAAAGAAATGACCTGCCCAAGGTGACACACTTTGCCTGTGTCAAAGGTGGGTTTTTAACCCAGGTCCTCTAACTCCCAACTCAATATGCTTTCCACAAGACCAGACCATCTCCTTTAATTTCTCAACTTGCAGACTTTCTTTGACTGTCTTACATTTTAGAATATAATCTTAGAAGCGATGATTGTTTGATTCTTTGTACATACATACCTGGTGTCTGGGTCATGATGGGTACCTAATGAGTATTTTTTCGATTGATTAAGACTGACTGTCCTTTCTCCCTTTTTCCCTCAGGGAAAGCCAATTCACTCTTCTCCTCACTTACTGTTCCCAATGCCTTTAAACTAAATTTCTCTTCATCATAGAGAGTACTCAAAGCTCTTTTGTTTTTCTTTCTTCATCAGACTTAGGATTTCATCTATAGGGAACTACTCTTAAGGAAAGTCTACCAATGCAGATTAACACCTACATTTTATAGATTTATAGTTACCTGGGTAAATTTCAGAGACTTGATTGAGGTCACATTGTTTGGAGGAGGAGCTGGGTTCTAACATTTACATCATTCCTGATTTGGGGCAGGTCATATGATTTCTCAGGACCTCAGTTTCCTCATCTGTAAAACTAGGTGCTAGGACTAGATGACCTCTAAGGTCCCCTCCCACTCTGTGCTCTCAAAAGAAGAAACAATATGGCCAAAATGGTAGAATCCAGGCATTTAGTGATTCTTATTTTCAGAAGCAAACTGGAGACTGCAATTCTTGAGCTCTTTTAGTCCATTCCTACCCACTCCAGCCCCCACATCAGCAAGAACAGAGGACAGTTTGCAGTCTATTCCTCATCTGAAAAGAATTTTGCAATGCGACCTAAGCAAAGTAAGCTCATAATAGAAGTTAACCTTTTAGCTTCTCTTTGATGTTAAAGATGTGCCTTTCAGTTGACATTAGGAAATGTTTAACACGTGATGACTCACCCTTTAGAAGCTGCCACAGTGAACGCTGAAAAATACAACTTTGTGCTTGGAGAAATAAATGAAGCAAATTCGAGTGAGGGCTGCAAAGAAGCAAACTGGATGTCACAGAATTCAGCATTAGAATTATTTTTATAAAGACCCCCCTACTAATTTTATCAGTCACTTATCACCTATGCATCATTGTGGCAAAACTAAACCTGTCATTATTGTGAAGGGCTCAAAGTTCAGTAGGGAGGTTAAGGTTAAGGTTTCCTGAGTGCACTTATCCAAATTATTGTTATAATCCACTTATTAAACATATAGTGAACATTAGAGTCTTATGGATCTCTAGGAGGTGTGGGTAGGTAGAACCTGCAAACAATCAGTGAATAATGAAAACCTGCATATGAAATCTGTCCATTTGGACAACTTATTTCTGTAGCAGACAGCATGAGCTAAAACACATTCTCTCTTTGATTAAACATATGATAGACAACTCAGTGAAATTTTATATAATTGACCACAGTGAAGAATAAGATGTCCTTTCAATCAGTCTTTCAACCATCAAGAAGCATTTATTGATCATTTACTGTCAGGCATTATACAAGCAAAGATACTAGCAAAGGCAAAAAAAAAAAATTCCTGCCCTTTAGGGACTTCCATTCTAATGAGACAATGATGCAAATAACTAGCTATGTTCAAGATATGTATAGAATATATGAAACATAATCTAAAAAGAGGAGGCATTAGCTGCTGGATGGTCTTGCAGAAGAAGGTGGTATTCAAGCTGAGTCTGGAGGAAAGTCAGAGAAACAAAGAGGCAGAGGTAAAGAGTTCAGAGCATTCTAGGCATGGGGGATCATAGCAAAGGCACAGACAGAGACAGCATATGTAATTTCATGTTTGGGTAAGCTAGTGTAGCTGGATCATAGTATGTGGAGAAGAATGAAATATAAAAGGACTGGAGAAAAAAGCCAGGTTTTGAAGACTTTTAAAAGCAAAACAGAAAAGTTTTTATTTGATCCAGCAGGTAAGAGGGAGCCATTGAAGCTTGAGAATGACCTGGTCAGATTTATGCTTTAGAAAAATTATTTGGCAGCTGAGTGAAAGGCAGATTAGAATGGGGAGAGACTTAAGGCCATGAAATGAGTTAAAAGCAAATTACCCTATTCCAGGGGAGAAGTGATGAGGGCCCAAACTAGGACTATGGATAACGAGTGAAGAGAATGGGAAGCATAAAAGAGATGTGAAGGCAGAATTAACAAGATTTTTCCAATGGATTGGACATGTAGAGTGAGTGAGGGTGAGGAGTCAAGTATGACATGAAATTGTAATTGAGAGCATGGCAGTGCCTTTAACAGTAATGACAGAGTTTGGAAGGGGGAGGATTTGGGGAGGGAAATACTGAGTTCTGTTATGAACACGTTGAGTTTGAAATGCCTAAGAGTCATATGGGAGATGTGTGAGTGTATTTCAGGGCAGATAGAGAGAATAAGAGGGAAAAGGAGGAGAAAGGAAGAGAGCGAGGAAGTGAGAAACAGAGAACAAGGTTGGGGGGAGAGCTAGCTATAAAGATTTGAGAATCATTTGCATAGACATAATGATTTGAGCAATAAGAACTGAAAAGATCACTAAATGAGATGGTGAGAAGACACAGGACAAAGTTTTGTGGATGACTCATAGTTAGTGACTGTAAAATAGATGAAGAGCCAACAGAAGTGCTCCGCCTAACCCTCTGAAACACTTGTCCATGTCTTCTCATAGCAGGAATCCCCCTAAGTCTTTTAACATCTTGTGGGAACAAGTGTAGCATTTTGACTGTCCAGCTGTTATTTCTTACTCTATCCACATGAATAGCCCACCTCAGTTTGTTTCCATACACAATTTTTATATCACTTCTTGGGCTGAAGTCATCACTGGTAGTAGACTGTAACCTGTTTATACTTACCCTACCTTTTTCTATAGCTCTGTGGATCACATGCAATTTTGATTCCTTAGAGACTGTGATGTTCCATGATTCAGAGCCTCACAACACTATAGAAGGGCTATTTGATTTAAAAGATGAATATTTGTGTCAGGGAGCAGTTTGGTGTCACTAAAACTTGTTTGCAACTTTCCAAATCTATCCTAGCCCATTCTTGTACTCCTATGCAATAATTGGCCCGTTCGTATCACCTGTCCAAGGCCAATGTTCAGATGGATTAACTCAATAGACTGCTTATGCAGTGGAATGTCATGCTCCAAGCAATAGACATTTTTCATTCATACAGTTTTTCCTATACAGAGTTTTAAGTCAAACTCTTCGAAGTGGTCATGAATCATACAAAACTGCTCTATTAATAATTTCAGGCTTAACGAAGTTAACACAATCATATCATAAATATTTGGATAGCCTCATCTACAGATATTTCCTCTTCTACTTACGCACCATGTAAGACATCCTCCATGACAGTGTACCACACCTTTGGCAAGTGTATGTTTTCCAGTTTTCGGTCTCATTTGATATTTATAATCATAGGATTGTGCAACACATTTATGTGTGGTCACTTCTAGCAAGAAATCTTGGAAGGTCTTCACTTATGCATTGGACACAATTTGGAAGAGTGCCTTTTAGGCTACATTTCATTCTATTAAGTCAACTTGACTTTTAAAAAATCAACAAATAGTAAATACAAAGAAATCTTGTCTTCAATCATATGTCAGTAAAATGTGGATTGCTGTAGAAAAACATTTGCAAAAGTGTACCTCTTTCTTTCTTATATTTTCATCAAGGATATTTTCACTGAATGGGTTGATCATTATCACAAAGATTTTATAGATACAAGAAAGTAAGTACATGGGTATGGTAATCACTGATAGGTTCTTCTGTACTTTTTTTGTTAATAATATTATTAATAATTCTTTTTATAATTCTTTGGGACCTTCTGCCCTTTGATACATGTAGAAAATCATTTCCTCTATAAGAAATACTGAATGTGACAAATTCAAAGAAACAGGGGATAACTCATATGAATAATAAGAATAAATGATGTTTATTTTAAGATATGCAAAGCTCTTTATAGACATTTCATTTGAGGGACTGATGCAAAATTAAGAAAATGAAATTAAGAGATAAATATACATAATGTCTATAATGTACATGACAACAACAAAATTAAAAGACATCAGAAATCTGATTCAATATGACTCACAAACTAATGATAATATGAATTTGTCTTCTCTGGTTAGAGACATAAAGGGCCATGTACATGCAATTGAATGTATGCTGTCAAACATGGCACCTAAGTTAGTTTGGATGATCTTCTTTTGCCATATGAGAAAGTTCTCTTCAGATAACTTTATTGGGAAGTGAGTATGGTGTGAAAAACAAAATTAAATCATAATATCTTAAAAAGAAAAAAAGAAAATTCATCTCTTAATGGTTTCAGAACTATTATATTTACAGTGTAGCTTCTTCAGTGTGTTTTTGTCTGGTCCAGCTACTCTTCCTGACTTAATCATCTTAAGTGCCATTTCCAGTTCCTCACAGAGCCCATTAGGTACCAAGGTGTGAGAGTCCAAATGTGGTTATTTCACTGTCATGAATAGTGAGAATAGATCAATTTAAAAAAAACTCAAAGAAATCTATTCCTCTTTCTATCTGCATTGTTCTTCCATTTGTAGCTGAAAATGCTCTTGAGTGGATCTAGCTTTCTTGGGTCTCATTTCGATAATTCTGCAAATATTTTCCTTCAGCACTGAATTTCCTTTTTTCTTAGTCAATGCTGCTTGTAAGACACCACTTTTCTATACAAAATTTGACAATACTTTACATTTTAAACTGGTATTACACTTGGCAGCCTTCACTCTATGCTTGATGAAAAGATCTTGATTTGCTAGCTGAGGCAGTTTAGGGCCTCTTTTGACCTCCTTATTGTGGTGAATTTTGTATTCATTATATTTATTTAAAATGGTCATAATCATAGTTAATGTATATTCTTTAACCATTTACTGTTTTAATGTCAATACCTTCATTGAAATAGATTATACTGGAATTGTTGTTAATTATATGAGTGATTTTCTCATCTTTCTCTTTTCTTCTAATTGGTGTTGATTTTGATCTTTCCCCTAACTAATTAATGGTATGATTACACACTGACAGATAATTCAGAAATGACCCTCACTTTTGTACCCATTTTTCATTTGATACAAGTATATTTCATTTTTCTGATTTTATTTTTAGTGATTGCCATGTCCAACAAGTTCCAGTTTTTATGATGAAAGAAGTATTTGCAACATGTAGGCCTGAGCTTGTATAAAGATTGTGTGTTTAAACATTCTTGTGCTCTAATCCTGACCCATATCTTCCAACAATCATCATCACCATCATCATCATCATTGTTATCATTATAACTTATATTCTTCTATTGCTTTGTTCACAAGGAAGTAACCAAATGTTGATGTCTGTTTTGACTTAAGTTTTAACAGGTTCTTCAGGTACAATCTTACCCCTTTATACTCTGCAGCAGTTGTTGGCACATATGTTTAAATTACCTTAATGGAACTTTTTTTTGTCTTCTGTTCTTCAGGAGTAGCAAAAGGTGAGATGACCAAACATTCCATGAAGTTATGTTTCTTGTTCCCTTTGGGCACACAATAAAGCCAGCTATTACAATTGCCATTCCTTTATCTGCCTCTCTAAAGAGATTCTTGCACTTTTTTACCTGAAATTTCCTTGTGTAGATAGACAACAAAAACTGTAAAAGAGAGAAAGATTAGTAATTAAAGGATTCCTATGGTATTTTACTCCCCTAAAAATATATGATTATAGGTTCATAATTCAAAATTTTAGTACTTCCAAAGATCTGAAATTTCCAGATATTTCCTTTTGTTTATACAGATCACAACCTCACTGCTACCACCCAATCCCCAGGCCTTCCTTACTCCACTTTCAGGGATCTATCCACTTCCTTACCTAGAAAAAATTCTATTCAAAAGCAAGTTGAGTATCCATATGAAGTGAAACATACAACAGGAGAAATAAAAGATCACAAGATTTTAGAACTAGAAAGTACTGGAAAGATCATTTAGTCTGATATACCCATTTTACAAATGAGAAAATTGAGGAATTAAGAAATTGTTACTTGTCCATGGTTACATATACAGATATAGATACACACAGTCATATATGTATGGGTACATGTGTTTATACATGTATACACACACATACATGTTCATCATCTAATGGAGTACCTTGTACACAATCCAAATGGAAAAGTGACTCCCATTAGATAGCTTCTATAGATGTTCCAATTTGAAGATAACAATGCATTAATCGTATGAAGTCCTGAAACATGTTAGGATCAGGTCAGCATTTATTTCATTATAAGAAAATCAATTAGATGAAGAATTCTTAAAACCATGACTAACCAATTAATAAATTAACTAACAAGCATTTATTAAGGACCTACTACTATATTCCAGGCTGGGTGCTAGAGATATTTTTTTTAAAGTGAGATCATCCAGGCCCTAAGAAGCATAAATCCTACTTATTACAATGTTCATTTAGATGGAGAAGCCCATTAAGTTAGTCCAACAGTTCATATGTCTTACACATAAAAGATAGGCATGAGCAAGGGAATGACAGAGGAAGCACAAATGGTGGAGGTAAATGGAATTATTGTAATTAGGAAGTCTTGTAGGCCTTTCAATGACCTCCAAGCTGGTTCCTGCCAATACAGTCCATCTATTAAATACCAATATGTTGTTAATAATGTAATGTGGCTATGACTCAAGGAACACCATGATCTCCAAAGACTCAGTAATGTAGATCAGCAAAATACAGCTAACAGAGAGATGATTAGTATAAATAGGATTTGGAATACTACTAAAAATGATTTGAATGCAAAAGTAGTATACCAAATGGAGTCATCAAGAAGTATGATAGTTGGTATCCATGAGGAGGTATGTTTTTAGTTTATGTTTGAGTCTGTGCGAGTCTATTTCTTTCCTCATAGACTGTGGGCAATATTCATGTCTTTTTTTTCTTTGTACCCCAGTTCTTTTAATATTTCTCGTGGGCATTGGCATATGAAGAAGCATACAATGGCAATTAGTCTGTCTGGGTTTAAGTTTTGCCTCAGACACATCCTGGCAGTGAATTACTAATTCTCTCAGGTCTCCTGGGAAATCTTTTTAAGATCAGTAGTTCTTGAACTTTTTGGTCTCAAGACCTCTTTACATTATTAAAAAATTATGGAGAACCTTGCAAAACCTTGTTTATAGGAGTTCTATTTTCTGTACTAGACATTTAAACATCAGTATCATAACATTAGTTTCGACCTCATGTGCCCTCTGAAATGGACCCTCCAAGGATCCCAGACCACACTTTGAGGACCATTGCTCTGAAACTATACACAGCAAAGCAGGCACTGACCTTCATCAGTGGAAATAATTCCCTCATTAGAATTTCTCTATGTCATGAGAATCACAAGTTTGTTTCCATATCTTATATGCCAGTAAAGCATTTGTACTCAGACACTTTTATCCTTCCCTCTCACTACATGAATTTTCTGTGCTGTTGGTTTTATTTTGTAGGTCATAGTTGTCCTTGACAATGTGTTTACCCCACTTTATGCATGCTATTTATATGTAAATGTAAATACAAAGTTGTTTGTTTTTAAAGGCAAGTGCTAAAGAGCTCAAGATAAAATAAAAATTTATATAACTGGGTACCAGAAAACATCCACAGAGCCTTAGAAAATGCAATTGATCATATACTAAATTATAAGAAATGCTGAAAGTGTTTAAGAATGGGGAGATCAATATCATTTTTAAAGAAAAACTCATCAATGAGTGAGATGAATAAATCCTATCTTCTGAGCTTCACTGATTTCTTATTTTGAGAGAATTGTAACAGTAGTTGCTGAGGAAACTGAATAAACAGTGGCTATTTTGATTTTTGCAAAATACTATCCTTCCTTTTTTATTACACAATGTTTAATTGAGTTGCCTAATAGATAGGGATGTCTAATTGATGGGAATCTTACTCCAATGGCTCATCAGAGAATGGCGATAACTTTGGGGTCTCAGAAGGCTATGTGTCAGGGCACTGGGTTCTGGCAGGTCCAACCAAGATGGAAAAATTTTCATTGCGGGCATGATGGTGAACTGCATCTTTCATTTGTATAGATCATGGACGAGGTATGATGACACACACTGGGAACATTCTCTTTGGTCATTTCCTTTGGGGTGGGGAGGGAAGCACACCCAGGAAAAACATTCCTGTTGCTGCTTCCTTTGGGAAGGAGGACACAACACACATTGCTCCACACATTCTTATTGGCCCTTCCAACTGTGAACAGAATACTCAGTCTAGGCTAGTTAAGTATTGTGAAATTTATCACGAGAAGGTTGGGCACCAATTGATGAAGATTAAACCACAGCAACTCACCTAGGGTGATTTTTGTTAAGTCATAAACTAGTTGTGGCTCATTTCAACAGAGGAAATATCAACACCCATAAAATCTTGATTCCTTTTACACGGGATTTGAGTATGTTGAAAAGTCACATGTATAGAGAAAAGACACAGATAAGCACCAACCTTTAAGTCAGTTTAAAGTTTAAGTCAGTAAAGAAAGTATAGGTATCATGGTTATACAAAATTTGACGAGTGGAGATTGAATGAACCTATAGGAGCCATTGTAGGAATTTGACCTCTACTTCATTTGGAAATTGACTGGGAAAAACAAGCTGTTTCAAGATTCAAAAGATGATTTTTTTAATCAAAGAAATGAGGATGTAACTAAGTTTAGAAATGTGTCTTGAGGCTATTTAAAAACACCCTTTAGGCAGGCTTGCACCTCTAACACCCCAGAGGATATATCCTATATTTAAAATCTCATTCTCAAAGAAGGGAATTCCAACAGATCTTTCAGAAACTCATTCAAAATGATCAAAAATCTTCACTCTGGGGAACTATCTTTATAGTTATAGCTTACCTAAATCCTTACTGCTTCAGTTTATATTAACTTCTATCCTCTGCAGATACCAAGATAGCTCATCACAGACTTTTAAATGCATGTATATATTTTTATCCAAGTATATGAGCTAGGTACATGTAGAAAATAGACAGGCAGTGGTCCCCAAGTTTTTATGATCACAAGCTGCCATCAGTATTTTTTCTTCTTGGTAGGCATGTTAGTGGGGAAGCATGGAAAACTTTTTCCCTCAGTGGTACTTACACAACTGCCACTGTGGACTGTCCCAAAACTGAAAACTCCAAAAGGGGTTAACAGAAACTTAAATGCAACTGAACATCGACAAAATCATGCCTTTATGCCAGGTAGCCTTCTGCCTTACCTTTTCAGCTTCCTTTTGAGTTTTGTCTCCCTCCATTATACTGTAAGCTCTTTGAGAGCAGAAACTGTATTCCTTTTTCAAATTTATTCCCCAGCACATAGTACCATGCCTGACATATAGTAAGCACTTAATAGATGTTTAATAACGGATTAACTGAAAGGTTATAAGCTTCCAATAGCAAGTGTGGGTGGAGCTGGGGAGTATTGGGTTGTAAAGGGTGAAGAGTATATGCGGCTTTGCTAAAAACAAACAAACAAAAAAATCACTAAGCCTGTGAATGCCTTTCTCAGGGAGATTGGAATAGAACTCCTTTTTCCAACATCTGGTCAGTTGAACACATACCTCCTAAGGCAGGGGTGGGGAACCTGCAACCTTGAGGTCACATGTGGCACTTTAGGTCCCAAAGTGCAGCCCTTTGACTGAATCCAAACTTCATGGAATAAATCCCCTAAGGTCATGTCATAGCCTCTCACCGAACTATGGTAACAACTTTGTAGAACACTGGCATAGTGGACAGAGGGCTAGCTATGGAGTCAGGAAAACCTGGTTTCAAGTCCTACCTCCATGTGACCATGAAGAAGTCATTCAACTTCTTACTGTACTGGGTAAATCTGTAAATACTTTAAGTTACATACAAACTGATAAAGTATATCTGTGGATGAAAATTTTGCACAGGGAGTCCCTTACTCCTGATGAAATCACAGGCTAAAAATATATATGTAAATGAACTCAAAAATTGTACTTCACACACACATACACACATATACACACATACACACACATATGAGAGACCAATAGCCTTGAAGTCAGGAAGACCTTGGTTCTGTTCTTTTTTCCCTTTTGTTTCTTTTTTTTTCCTTTTTCATTTATTTAATTTTTAATTTATGGAATAAAACAAGCATTTCCATAATATAGTATAATAAAAAATAATGATTGTACATGAAACTGCAAATCTACCATGTACAACTTGCTATTCCTTTACAATATATAATAAAGTCATCATGTAATTTTTTTCTTTCCTTTTCTTGCTTCTCCCACCCTAGAGATGGCTACTATTACACATAAAAATGTGCATATATGTAAAACTATTCTATGCATACTTCCATTTATCAGTTCTTTTTCTATATGCAGATAGCATCTTCCTTCACAGGTCCTTCATAGTTAATTTGGGTATTTAGCATAGTCAAAATAACTTATTTGCTCAAAGTTTTTTCTTAAAACAATATAGCTGTTAGCATATACAATGTTCTTTTGCTTGTGCTCATTTCATCATTATCCAGGTTGATCCATGTTTTCCTAAGATCACTGAGCTCATCATTTCTTGTAGCACAGTAGTAATCTACCACAATCATATACCACAACTTGTTCAGCCATTCCTCAATTGACAGGCATATCTGCAATTTCCAGTTCTTTGCCACCACAAAAAAAGTTACTATAAATATTTTAGAGCATATAGGTTCTTTTCTTTTATTACCTAATCATCTTTGTTTGTTTTTTGTGTTGTTTTTTGGACCAAAGGGTATAGACCAGGAGTGGGGAACCTGTGGTCTTGAGGCCACATATGGCCCTCTAGGTCCTCAAATGTGGCCCTTTGACTGAATCCAAGCTTCACAAAACATATCCACTTAATGAGAGGATTGATTTTATAAAACTTGGACTCAGTCAAAAGGCCATACCCAAAGACATAAGAGGCCACATGTGGCCTCACAGGTTCCCTACCCCAGTATAGGCACTTAAATAATTCTTTCGGTATAATTCCAGATTGCTCTCCAAAATGGTTGAATCAGTTCACAATTACACTAACAATGAATTTGTCCCAATTTTTGTTTTCCCTTCAACCACTTTAACCAATGTAATAGATGTAAAATGATATCTCAAAGTTGCTTTAATTTGCATTTCTCCAATCAATGATGATTAAGAAAATTTTTTATGTAACTGATTTTTTCAACTGAACACTGCCTGTTAGTGTCCTTTGACCATTTACCAATGGAGGAATGATTCATGTTCTTATAGATTTTACAAAGTTGTTTATATATTTCAGATATGAGACCTTTATTTTAGAAATTGTCTATACATTTTCCCCCAATTTTCTGCTTTCCTTCTGATCTTGACTACATTTGTTTTATTCGTACAAAAACTTTTTCATTTAATGTAATCAAAATCATTCATTTCACACCTCCCTCCACTTTATAGCTCTTGTTTATTCATAAATTGTCCACCTATCCATAAGTCTAAGTAATATGTTCCATGTTCTTCAAATTTTCTTGTAATATCTCTCTTTATGTCTATGTCATGTATCTATTTTGACTTTATCTTTGTAAATAATGTAAGATACTGGTCTATGCCCAATTTCTGCCATACTCAGCTCTAAAACTTTTGCTTTTATATTTCTATCCCTGAGTCAGCACAGTATTGAGATTCACTTGTCAGCTGTATGACAAGTCACTCTGACTCTCTCAGTGTTATTTTCCTCAGCTGTAAATTGGGTATCATAATATTTACTCTAACTACCCTACTGAATTTTGTGAGGAAAGTTATTTGTAAACATTAAAGAATAATGTAAATTTAATTTGTTATTCCAACTGCTAGTAATAACCTTTCTTGTTTGCTAAAGAGAAGCCATCTTTAAATCTTCCCTAAGCATTCCTTTCACTAGGCTAAAACAACCAGGTTCTTTAAAGATAGTGTGGTATAGTCAACAGCAGGGCATTATACCTTCAGTCGGGAAGTGCAGGGTTTGAATTCCATCTCAGACCTCATTTTCGGTGTGACCCTAGGTAAGTCACTAACCTCTCGATCCCTGTTTTCTCATCTATAGAATGAGGATAAGCATAGCAACCACCTCTCATGGCTGTTGTAAAGGTCAAAAGAGATGACCCTGGACAAGTCCCTTTACTTTTCTATGCCTCAGTTTATTCACCAGCAAAATGACAAGTATTGACCTTATAGCCTCTAAATTCCTTTGCATTTCTAAATCAGTGAACCTTTCCTTCAAATTCTTGCTTTGAACTCTTTTATAATTCCCACTGTCCTCTAAGCTTTTTCTAAGTCTGCTCTACAAAAATGGGGAGGTGTGTGACCTTCTTTCAATAGCTTCAGTGACTTTGCAGCTGAAACGCTACATAGAATTCCTCTAAGGATTAATAAAGAAATATTTAAGAGGCTTAATTTTATATTTAAATGTATGCAAAGCTGAGCTCAACAACAACACAGAAGTGTCAGAAACTTAGAGATGATGACTTTGTATTTATAGGAGAATGACCTTAAATTAGTAGTGGCCAGAAATTAAAGTAGAGAAATCAAAGCACAGAGAGGACAGGGAACATTCAGCAGCTTCTTTTTAACTAAATAATTCAAAATGTAGCAGAGCTACCAGAATGTGCAGAAAATAAGAAAACAATCTTTTAAACCATTTTTGAATGACTAAGTATGATTAGACATCACAACAGGATTTGCACATGTATGTTATTTGTATAGGACTCCAAAAAAGCACAAATTTTTAAAGGTAGTCTTTATATAGAGAATGAATATATATAGAGTGAATACTCCTTGTAAACTTTTAAAGTACAAAATTATAACATAAAATAATTTGATGAAAGCTCTGCTGCCTGACACCCACCCAAAAAAAGTGTGATATTTCTTTAGATCTCTAATTTAATTGTCACCATTTGCATGTGTCTTGATAATCAGGTCTTCAGGAAAAGGTCTCTGTATTCAGGCTACCTCCTTTCTATATCCCTACTATTATTTCACTTGAGAAAAATGAGATATTTTTCCCACAAAAATGTTGCTCCTTTAATATTGACATTGCTTTTTCCATCCAAATTTGTGTGTAACCATGTGTGGATTATGTATGTATGTATCTCTCTTTCTCTGTCTATATATATATATATATATATATATATATATATATATATATATATATATATATATATATATATATATATATACACACATACACATATATATGTATATACACACACATACACATACATATATACATATACATACATCATGTGTATATACTTATGTATGCATATGTGTGTATGTGTATTGTGTATTATATATGTATATCATTCTTTTTTCATTATTTTTTGAAGAGGACTAATGACACCATAGGGTGATGTCTTGACTTGTGAATGAATTGGACTTAAGTGAGGCAGAGCTGCACAAAATCATCAGCCTCACTCTCTCTTCCAGAATCATTGAAGTCCAGCAGCAAAACAAGAATCTGGATGCCTGGCAATGTCCCAGGACACAGTGGATGGCATTGGTGTCTTGATGTATGACCAGACTCTAAGCACTTCACAGTATCTGCTTCAACCACCTTCTTGGCCGCTGGAAGAGATTGTTCTTATCCACCCATTCCACCAGGGAAAAGTTTTCTTGTGCTTGTGGTAGACATCCCCCTAATTCATCCACAGACTTAAGGCCTGCCAGTTACTCACAATCTTAGTCTGTCTTACTGGGGTGTGGTTGCTGCGTGCTACAGCATCTTGGAAACACAGGTGAAAGCTGGGTTACCAGTTGGACACCAAAGGTAGATGAGCAGCCCTGAAAAGGGCTTGGCAAGCCCTCACACCAGAGGTGCTAGTCCTTCCTTATCACCTCATATACCCCATATGTGTATATACAAATACAAATACTTATGTACATATATACACATATGTATACATACATATATATGTACAACATATGTCCCATATTATATATTATACCCCAAATTTAGCATGTTACATTTCACAAAATAATGTTATATTATAATGTTACAATTATATGTGAGTGTACCCCAACCTATTTTTATCATATCATTTAATATAATATACAATATGCGAATAAGTATAAAATTCTCATATTTATAGTACATTTTTCTTTGAGTAGGGAAATCCCAGTCATCAGCACAACCAAAACATGATGACTGAGTTTTGCTCTGGGAAAACCCACCTTCCTGATTGGTCATGTTGTCTCTCCCATACCAGATAGGTATTTGATTATTTGTGTGCATTGTAAAGGGGATAGAGCAGTGGGCTAGTACTTATTACATAGCTAGGTACTACAGATATAAATGTAAAAACCAAGAAAATCATTGTCATCAATGAACTTTCATTCTAATTAGGGGAAATAACATTTCCAGTGTTGGATTCAAGGAAGGGAACTTTGTTCTAGGGAGTTATAGAGATAGTAATGGAACTCATAGGTCAATTGATTATTGTATTTCCCTTATTACTGTCAATGTTGTGGCAGATGGTATAATCCAAAGGTAGGTACAAAGTCTGGTGCTCTTCATACATTAAAAAACTGATTAGAAAAGTAGAGGCATGATTCAAATGTAGTTGTCATTAGCGAACTGTTCCTTGTGGCTTTTAAGATAACTTTTATAAGCATCCTTGTTGGCATGATCATATTTCCAAATAATCTACTTCTGTTGGAAGTGGAAAACTGAATTTGGAATTTGGAAGACTGCAAATAAACATATTGAGAGTATTTATTTGATGACTAGGAATATTGGAAATAAGACAGGAAGTTGAATGGGCTTTGTAAATCAATAGTGAGATGCATCACTGCAGTCAATTGAAGAAAATTATATCATATTAGGAAGAAAGATTGATTTTTGGCCAATTCTATGCTGCATAGCCTTCCATAGTAAGCCTTAAAATGCATGGTTGGTTAATATGGTATAACTAGACAATGGGCATATTTCAAGTACACAATTCATTCAAAAATAACATTTTGATAGATGAGGTCTAGAGAGATAAGGATGAAATGAAAATATTAGGAATTAAGTTATAGAAAATATATTTACAATATATTGAAGAAGGAATTCACACATAGCTACATGGATATTTGTGTGCACATGTGATTTCTTTGATGTAGGGAATTCCTGATGAAGAAAATTCCTTTACCAAAGCAGACTGTACTGCAATTTATAACTGTAGAGAATCTTCTGGTGGTTCTGAGAGGTTAATCCCAGGTTACACAGCCAGTATGTGACAGAGGCTTGATTCCAAATCTTTATAACTCCCATTGTGACTCTCTATCCACAAGTTATATATCCACAAGCCTCATAGATAAAGGAGAGTTAGATGAAAGATAGATAATTGGATGGATAGGTGATAAATGAATGGATAGATGGGATAGATGAATGGATAGATGGAAAGATGAATGGATAGATGGTTGAACAGATGAATAGATAGGTAAAATGATAGATGGACAGATGGATAAATAGATGCTACATAGATAGTAGTCACCAGACAACATTTTCATCAGGATACATTCTAAAATAAAAAATATCAATAACTTATGATTTTGACATTACTGACACAGATCACAACCTGTCTAAGAAAGTTGCCCAAGATTCAAAGAGATTATACGATTTTGCTTATAGTCACTCCAGACTTTACAAAATTGAAGCTCATCATGCTATCTAGGTCATGTTGCTTCTCAAAATATAAAGAGCAGCTACAAAAACACCAATGCCAATCATCTTTTGTTTATGCAAACATAGCTTATTTAATCTTTGTCCCTAAGTGGCCCCAATTATTAGTGCTTAATCATAGATTTTCAGTGAAAGATATAACATGAATGGGAAAAAGATAAATCAATCACAACCTTTTTGTTTCTATTTTATCATGTTTTAAATGTGTCACAAATGTATGTATATGTTTTGATACTCATTGCAAGATTTAATTTAATAATATTAAGTAATAACATAAATGACTCTTTACCATGAACCAAAAGCTAGGTTAGAACCAAACATATGCCTGAAAGTTATTGCTATCTACAGTAATGCCTGTCAATGGCCTAAGTGAAATGGATGAGGGGAATTCTAGTAAGCCACACTAAAAGATATGCTTTAGACTGGGTTTCAAATTTCTGAATGGTGAGTCAAGTGCAGCCTTTTATGATCTACTATCACTATTAAAGTCAGAAATCTTTCAAGTGTTACTAATTTAAATAAGGTTTCAGTTGTTAGACGGAAGCCAATGAACCATTCAAACTGACTGAAGTGATTTTTTTTGGTCTTCTATTGCATTAGCAGTGGAATTCAAGCCATGAAAGTAGGTACTAGTGGAATTTCTGACCTAAAGGAAATTAAGTTGGGCTAAATGGAAAGGCTGAACATCCAAATATATATCAGGTAACAGTCTTGTTAGGACAGTATAGGAGCACAGATGCATTAGCTATAGGATAACATTTGCTTTTATTCTTACAATGTTAGAAATAAGGGTAACATATGTGTGTGTATATATACATATACATATATGTATATATACATACATATACACATATAAGTTACTATATATATACATTTCTATAGATAGACCACTAGGTTGCATAGTGGATAGGGCGCTGGACTTGTACTCAGGAATACTTCAGTTCAAAAAACATCTTTGAAACACATAACTAATATGTGATCCTGAATAATTCAATTTACCAATTTCAGGCTCAGTTTCCTCATCTATTGTTGCTGTTGTTCAGCCATTTCAGTAGATACCTTTCGGGGATTTCTTGGCTTGTTACTGGAGTGGTTTGCCATTTCCTTCTCCAGCTTATTTTACAGATGAGGAAACTGAGGCAAACAGGGTTAAGTGACTTGCCCACAGTCACTTAGCTAGTAAATGTCTGAGGACAGATTTGAACTCAGGAAGATGAGTCTTACTGACTTCTGGCCCAGCACTCCATCCACTGTGCCATCTATCATATATATGTAAGGTCATTTATTCCCATACAGAAACCAATTATAAGAATCACAGAGTCATAATGTGCATTACAGAATGATTAGAACATAATTCAGTAGCTTAACTAGCACAGATGGCTAGATGGCTAATATGCAAACTGTTGGGACATGAAGCAGTTTTTGGAAAACTGTTAATTAGTCATATTACATTCACCTGTGTTGGCCAAACTTGATCTTTCAGCGTGCTCTCTCTAATGCTAACTCTTACCTTGGTGCCAGTCACTGCTTCTATTGCTTAAATACTGTCTCTGTTCAGATACTGATGATAGTTGAAATATAAGCTGCTGTCAATCTCTGCAGTTGTTCCAATACTCACATGTTGATGCTAAAAAAGGGAAACACACAAGAGATTCAGTAAGTACCAGGCCCTGGTACAAGCCTGGCTAGTTAAGCATATGCTTCACATCGGGAGCAGGAGCCATTGCTCCCATTACATTATGGTAGAGAAGGGTCATCCTTCTTGATCCTTCACAAAATTATATTTTGTTGCCTGGAGGGCTACATTGAAAAAGGGCCTAGAGTCACAGGAAGATTAAGGGACCACTCAAGGGTTATCATATCTTTAATATATAAGTATATGTGTATTATATATGTTTACAAATGTTCATATAGTGATAAAAATACATATATTGCTGGAACAACATTACAGGAAATCTTACAGCTAATACCCAAGGGAGCCCAGAGCTGTATTTGCACTCCAGAAAACAGTGAACTATGTGTTGGATTTTTCTTTCACCTTTTAGTGGTGTGATGCTGATGTTTACCATATAACTGTTCATTCTGAGAGTATTGGTTGTTAAATGTTAGGAAATGGGCTGGAGAGCCTAAAAAGTTCCCCAACCCTTGGAATTGGCTGCACAAACCTAGATGTGCATTTTCGCTGACTGTCTACCATTCTTGGAATTCCTTCCCTCAACTTTATTTCTTAGAATCTCTGGCTTCCTTCAAGTCCTAGCTAAAATCTCACCTTTTACAGGAAGCTTTTCCCAATCCCACCTAATTCTACTGTCTCCTCTCTGCTGCTTATCTCCAATCTTTCCTGTATATGGAATACTTATTCAAAATTGTTTACATGCTATCTCTTCCATTAGACTGTGATTTTCTAAAAGCAAGGATTATCTTTTGCATATTTTTTTTATTCTCAGCACTTGGCACAGTGCCTGGCACATAGTAGATACTCAATAAATGTTTATTGATTAACTAAAACAGTGCCTCCTATGTCATGAGAAGAGGTATTTTCCATAATTTTTAATAACAATGAAGGAATCAATATCTCTAGGAAATATAAATCACAGTCCTACATTTGGGGATGTAGAGCAACAAACGTGGAAATATAGAGAAAACTTAGAACAGGAAAGAAAAAAAATATATGAGGAGTTTGGGGATTCGGGGGTTTTTAATATGTGTGTGTGTGTGTATGTGTGTGTGTAAGTTTATGTATGTATGTTGAAGAGCTGAATAGAACATTTTAGTTTCACCATATAAGCAGGCACAACAGAAAAATCAAACTTTTATTTTGCCTTACTAGTTATTATATTCAGAAAAACAAAGCTTTAAAAACAAAACAAAACAAAAAGACATAGTTTTCCCTGTTGTCTGCACTCCATTTCTTTGAGAGCTTATAAATATCTCAGTTTGTCACTTTTCCCCCTGAGGATGACATTTTGATTCTCGGTAACCTCAAAGGTCGTGCTTTCTTATTCCTCCTCCATGAGTTAAAAAATTACTTCCTCCAGACCTGTCTCTTGAAAATACTAGGAGTTAATAATAATAATGATCCTATTTCTATGGAAATGGCCTTGATATCATATAGTCAAGCTTGCTAAGTTCTAAGCAATTCATGAACTCCTTGTTGAAATTCAATAAGCTGTTCATGAATCTCTGAGTTGGGAAAATCTGCAAAATGAAAAAAAAATCAGAAATGGGTAAACACTGTCAGTGATAAATATACTAGCCTATTTAATTTATTCTGGTTATAAAACAACTCGGTACTTAAGTTGGCCCTGAGTCGAATCACAACATCTGATTTTATGCGCCCACAAAAATGCAGACGCAGCTTGACTAGGAAGTGATGAGAGTGATTTCCTCATGTGCCTCCTAAGCAGACTCTGAAATCATTTCCAAGGAGGAACACCAACGATAGCCTGAGTTGTAACAGCATTACTTCAAAGTAGCCATCCAGAGACACAATTAGCAAAGACCAACTGGGCCTTGGCAAAGGTGCCAACACACAGATGGGTGATAGTCCTTTCCCTCTCCAAGGTACAAAAATGTGTGTGTGTGTGTGTGTGTGTGTGTGTGTGTGTGCGCGTGCACGTGCGCACATCTGCTTGTGAGGTCAAAGAAGGACTACATATATCACATAAGTTAGTAGACAAAAAAACAAGGACACCTGCCCTGGAGAGTATGTCCCTCTCCCCACTGCATGATGGCTTCTTCCAAGGAAAAAGCAGCTAGCGTAGACCATCTCTTAAAATCAATATATCACTATCATGATAAATACCACCTTCTTCTACTGCCAAGCCAAAACAAATGGACCTAACAAGAACAGGCTGTCTGGACTGGGGATCCAAATCATACATGATAGCTGGAATCAATGGTAGCAATAGCACAAAACAGCCTTTGGCTGTCCAAGGTCTCTGCATACCTGGCTTTCTTCAGTGGAATTTGTCCCAGGTGAAAGAATTTTCAGGTTCTCTCCTAATTCTGGGGGCATTGTTCTTTAGATACAGAAGCTGTGAAGTATTCATTAAAAGAAAAAGAAATTAGCACTTTTTAGTCACAAAGAATATGTTGACATTAGATGTTGTAAATGAAGCCCTTCGAAATGAATGTGTAGGAATTACGGTATTTGAATGTAATGGAAAATTATTGAACCATAAGAAATGATTAAAGAGATGGATTCTGGGAAGGATGGAAAATGTATATGAACTGATGCAGAGTGAAATGAGTAGAACAAGAAGATCCTAAATGCTGACAATAGGAATAATGGAAGAAGATACAACTTAGAAACACACCCCATCTCTGAACAAAGCAGCCGTAGATCACGCCTTCAAAAGTAGACTTAGGATGGAACACACATAAGCCACATCTTGGTGGAGAGGTGATAGACCAAGGTAAAGAATGAAATAATGAAAAACATGATTTACATAATTGTTGTCATGTTTTGCTTGACTATATATATATATATATATGTGTGTGTGTGTGTGTGTGTATACATAGATATACATATACATATACATATACATATACATATACATATACATATACATATACATATACATATACATATACATATACATATACATATACATATACATATACATATACATACATGTACATGTACATATACATATACATATATATTTGTTGTAGTAGGGGCCCCTACTTTGAGGGAGGGATGATGGATTGGTGGGTAGTAATAGATGTAAAAATAAAATAGCCTCAACAATTTACTTTTAATGTACCAAGAAAAAAAAGATGCATAAGGGAGTGGAATAGAGCCCTCTTGTTACTACCGTAAATCCAATATACAGGGCATCTTAAAAGTCTTAGTAAAGTTTTAAGTTTTGGAACACCCTCTGTGTGTGTGTGTGTGTGTGTGTGTGTGTGTGTGTGTGTGTGTGTCTAAATGTGTCTATAGCTATAGCTATGAGTATATCTATAAAATACATCTGTATCTCTGGGTATGCCTACATCTCTGGATTTTTCTGGATCCAGATGTGGATTATATGTAGCTATAGATCTATATCCAGATACATTAATGTGTCTAGATGTAGATACAAGTCTAGATAGATCCAGAGATTATAGATATATCTAGATTCAGATCTGTGGTTGTATCTGTATCTATAGATAGATTTAGATCTTTGTCCATATACAGGTGTATCTAGATCTAGATGTGAGTCTAGATAGATCTACAGACATAGATTTGTCTAGATCTATGTCTCTGGATATACCTATGTCCAGACAAATAGATATGTCTAGGTCTATATCTCTGAACATATCCATATCCAGACCTGTAGATGTATCTATACATATAAGCATATTCACGCACATACATAACAGATGTTCCAAAACTTAAAACTTCACTAAGACTTTTGAGATACCCTGTATATTAGATTTAACAAGGTACTAACAAAAGTGCTATCTAGATCTATAAACATATCTGTATTCAGATGTATATAGATTTATCTGTATTTCTCTCTCTCTTTCTCTCTCCCTCCCTCTATCTATCTATCTATCTATCTATCTATCTATCTATCTATCTATCTATCTATCTATCTACACATGTGTGTGTGTGTGTGTGTGTATATGCCTTCTTTGTCCTGGATCTTCTCAATGGTGTCACTGGACATGGTTGTTGTTTTTTAAATATGGTCCTTGCTCCTGCTCTTCTTCAAAAATTGAAATATCTATGGCAAAACTCCATCCACTGAACTATTAGTGGACACTCCAATCCTGACACAGATGCCTTGTTGAACACCCTCCTTACAAGTCTCATCCAAAAGCTGTAGCGGTAAACAGATTTCCGCCACTGTTCTAGTTTAACATCTGCACAACCACTCAAAATTTTGTTAATTTTCTGAAGGGGGCAGTGAAAGGACAGACAAACTGTCCTGAAATGGGGAGGATCTTATCCGTGTTTTTTGGGGCAGTCTTACTGGCCAATTAAACATGTAATCACTGGCAAGTTTAAATTAAACAATTGTGGGACTCTGCTGGCAGTGCTGGGAAGCTGAATGTGCCATAAGGATCTAGGATTCGACAGACACAGCCACGCTGATTTCCCTGAATAGCAGGATCAGCTCTCCAGGGAACGGAAGCTGCCAGTTCATCCTCCTGTCTCCCTTGGTAGAGAGGAGGTGGTAACAACAATCCACTTGGGAGGAAGCTGAGGAAATGGAATAATCGTGTACAAGAAATGGGGAAGGCAACCTGGGTACACACACCTGTGGAATAAATGACACAGCTTGTATTCAGCTGTGTCTCTGTTTCTGTTTTTAAACTTATAAAGTACATGACTTTTTTTGTTGTTTGGCTTTTTTTTTCTTTCTCTTTTCTTTTCTTTTTTTCAAATTAGCAAATATAATTCTTATGGAGCACCTGACCGCCTTGTTCTTAAACTACATAGGTTTCATTTTCCTTTCATCTATCATTCCAGCACAAATATGAATGTGCTTTGAAAGCCACAGATGGAATTCTAGTGATGTTTTGCCAAGGACAAGAACACTTAAAATACATCTCTATATCACAATATCTAGCATTGGAACACTAAGAGCCTAATAACAAGGATAATCAAACATCTTAGGGAGAAGAGTCATAGTATAACTTTCAAAGGAAAACATTTCTAAGATCCTGTTGTTTACGTGAAGCCATATTTTAAATGCCATGCAAAAATAATTAATTTGTGTTGAGTTGTACATCTCTCAAACCTAACTGCATATTATTGCCCAGAAAAATTCTTTGTTTTGAATGACTTGAAAAGTATTCCTTACCTAAGTCTTATTACATAAAGGCTAGAGCACAGATTTGTTTGGGATGTCTACTTTATAATTGGAAAAGGAAAAAAGAAATCCATTCTGCAAACATAATTTAATTATATACACTTTTAGAGAGCTGTAGAAAGATACCAAAGCATTGTTATACCAGTATATCAAGATATTCCCCGTTCCAATATACCCATGTTGTGGGCTGAGAGGTTGAGAGGTTGTGCCCCTCAAAGACTGAAGTACATGGGTCATCTGGAATGAATTCACAGACTCAAGCATTCTTTAAGCCAAGGTGGCAAAGTTTATTGTTGTGCTTTTCAGTGGGCAAGGATTTTTAAAGGATCCTGCAACCTTAGAGAGGTACAATTAAAGTTTACATAGGATAAAATACAATAAAACATGTGCCAAATATGCTAACTAGGGTATTCAGGGTAGGATTAGGGAGTGGTTAAGGAGTGGTCAGCTCTTAAAAGAACATGCACTTCTTGTACCTACTGTGCAGGCGTTTTACCCAGAGTTCACTAGGAAAAGCCCACAAGGGGGGGCCACACGGAGGTGTGTTTAGGCCTGCTACTTCACTAAGTCAACCAGAGTTCAGGGTAACTGAGAGTTGTCCAGTCTGCCACCAATCAATGTCTTGTTTGACAAGATAGATGTAGGGAGTATACATATGTCTTAAGTCTAGAATACAGTTAATGAGGAGCCCAGGATGTAGATAATGTGGTAGGGAGGTAGGATAGTATAGTAGCATGTTTATGTCTTTATGACCCAATACAAAGCCAGTTTAAACTAATAAATCCTTCAGGTGCTGTTTGGAACTGCACCAGGGAGAGAGATAAAGGTCTTGCTGGGGCCCACTCATGAGTAATTGCTAGGCACAGGGTCCTTGGGCTGGGGAGAAACTGTCAGGGACAGTGTTTCTGGGGCTAGGGAGAAACTAGGGTCCAAGCACAAGCACCCCGTCACCTATAATGAATTACACAAATGGTTTAAATTCCCTTTGGCTCCTCATGTGACTTCAGTCCAACCACCTGAAGTTCTCTTGCCTCATTGCGATTAGGGGTAAACATTCAATTCCCAGGGTGGATAGTTAAGGCTTGGAGAAATGACAGCCCTCAGTATCATTTAGATATTGGAAGATTAGGTTACTGCTCAAACAGTGATCTAGCAAGCCCTTTCATAACTAAATGTGCAAGGCATTTACAGTATAGCTCTAGCTTCTCAATAGAGTCCTATATTCCTCACAGAATCGTTTTTTCTTGGCTCCCCATCGCTGTATTTTGGTGGGATGTTTTGACCTAGTTATACACACTAGGGCAAAAGCAGACATTCAGTGGATGGGATCTATTGCTTCCTGCCCATAGTGCTATATGAGGGGCAGAGGCTTCTAATTTCCAGCTTCGCTGGTAATCGCATAGCTATGTAGAAAAGACATACTAAATCACAATCAGCAATTCTTCAGTGCCCTGCAGCCCCTCATCTATCTAATGTCTCCATTGTGAGTGAATACCAAAGCTCAGATACAGAGAGTTCAGTAGCAAGTCAGTGTGCCAATAGAAATATAAAGAAGTAAATGCTGAACGTCCTCCCGCTCTCTTCAACTTCATCTTCATCTCTCTAAGCAAAGGAGAGTGGACAATAGAGAAAACTGCTTAGATGGCAGCAGCTGAGGGGAAACACAGCATTTTGCTTTGTTTCAACTATCAGATATTTCAAGGCAAAGGAACAAAAAGTGTTTTGTTTTTTAACAGGAATTTGCTACTAGAATTGTGCATGTGATTGTGAAGATAACTTAATTTTAATACTCTGTTCCTGCTCCTATGACTAGGTATGTCTTCTATTGAAATTATCTGCAGTATTAACTGTCTTTGAAATGTATAATGTATCTTATTAATAAAATAAAACTCTCATCAGCATTTCAAATGTGACAATGTGTGAAAGAGAGGGTTCTTGTCATTTGTGGTGTATTTCAGTTCCCAAGATGCTTGGGATCCCAAAGAACTCATTGGGAAAGATCACCTGGACCCATTTCTCACAAAGTTATATATCATTAAATAGGGTCTGTAATTGGTGTCTGTGTGAATGTGCTCATGTGTACATTTGTGTAAAAGACAGAGAATGAGAGACAGAGAAGAGGAAGAGATTAGAGAAAGAGAAAAAGGAGGGGGAGGGATGGAGGGAGGGAAGAAGAGAGAGATGAAGAGGGAGAGGGAGAGAGAGAGAGAATCTTCTAAGAAGAAAATAATGTAAAGGTCAGACATCAGAACACTGGGCATGGAGCCAGGAAGACTGGGATTCAAATCTGATATCAGACATGTACTAGCTTTGTGGCCCCGGACAAGTTACTTAACCTCTGTCTGCCTCAATTTCCTCAACTTTAAAATAAAATAACAATAGCATCTGGCTGGCTGGTTGTTGCCCTTCGTTCTTGAAAAAGACCAAAATGACATCACTATGTTGGAGTCAAGTTACAGTCTGTCTGACTGTGGCTAATCAGACCAATACAAGTTTGGAATGCAATACCACAGGTCGGGCACAAATAATCATGTGAACATTTGGGGTGGATTCTCTAAATTTACTCATCTTGAATTTCTTTTGAACTAATTCAATTCTACTTTGCTCATAGAGCACAGTATCTTCTTCTATGAGAACATACCTATTGGGTGGTCCTGTGCTAGTGTTTCCCATGTCCTGCAATCAATTACAAAGTTCTTCAGAGAGAACAACATCAGCTACTATTGTGAATGATACTATTTTATTGTTGTTACTGAGTCGTTTCAGTTCTGTCTGAGTTTTTGTAACCCCATTTGCCATTTTCTTCCCTAGTTCATTTGACAGATGAGGAAACTGATGTAAACACACTTAAGTGACTTGCCCAAGGTCACACAGCTAGTTAGCACCTGAGGCCAGATTTGAACCCAGGAAGATGAGTCTTCCTGACTCCAGAGCCAGCACTCTATCCACTGTGCCACCTAGCTGCCTAATAATATTATTAAGAGCACCTATTATGATAACCGAAGTTGTTGTCAGTGGTGTTCCACACAGTTCTTCTTCCATATCTTGACATTAACAAACCCAGAAGTCCTAGCAGGATCCTAAAGATGCAAGAGCCAATGTAAGATACCCATTAGATCTCTATCCTACCTTCAAGTTTCGGCATTTTTTCATCCTTTTTATTTATTTATTTAAGTTTTCAACATTCAATGCTATAAAATTGAGTTCTAAATTCTCTCCCCCTCCCTCTCCTCTCCCTTTCCCAAGATGGCATGCAATTGAATATAGGCTACACACGTACAATAATATTAAACACATTTCCATATTTGTCATGTCGTAAAGAAGAATTAGAACCAAAGGGAAAAACCAAGAGAAAGAAGAAAACAATAAAAGAGAAAATAAGATGATTTGATCTGCATTCAGACTCCATAATTCTTTCTCTGGATGTGAATAGCATTTTCCATCATGAATCTATTGGAATTGTTTTGGATCTTTGCATTGCTGAGAAAAGCTAAATTAAAAGTTGGCCATCGCACAATGTTACTGTTACTGTGTACAATGTTCTCCTAGTTCTACACTTCAATCAGAATCAGTTCATGTAAGTCTTTCCAGGTTTTTCTGAATTCTGCCTGCTCATCACTTCAACAGTTTTTCATTCTGCCCTGAGAGACTCCTACAGAATACTACCTGGTAGATGGCACCCAGCCCTAAGTACCTCACATGGGGTTATTAGTTCTAAGTGACTATCTCTTCTACTATACTCTGGGGATTGGTGGAATTGGAGAGAATTAGATTACAACCTCATGGAGTACCTACAGGGGTTGAACCTATTTGTGTATAGGGGGAGGCATGGGAGATATTATCCTAGTATATTTTGTTCACTTTGCGGTATAGTTGAGTGATCACTGGATTTAGTGTCAGGTGACTGTCATTCAACTCCTGACTTTTAAAGTCCATCCTACCCTCAGCTCTAAATGCATATGATCCCACTTTCTAATGCAATGCTTTTGCTATTAGATTGATGACTTTTGCTCGGTCCTTTAATAGAAAATGTTATCTAGGTGGAGGGTCAGGCTGTCATTTGCATTATTAATTACTCTAAGCAGCTTCATTAAATCTGGGGAAAGTAACAATTAGCTCCCAAGAAAGGACTCTCAGAGTTTTCAGGAGCCCTGTTCTTTCACATATACTAGGGACTAGGACATGCATGGGGTTAAACCTACAAGGCCTTTTATACAAAGCATATGACAGAGTTTCCCTGGAAACTTCCAAGGTCTCCAGAGATACAGGTAACTCAGCACTAAAGGACTTGGTGCTTTTAGATGATGAAGAAATCCTCTTGTTGGCCACTGAGCAAGAAGATTCTGTTGATGTGTGTGTTTGTTTTTTGGGTTTTTTTTTGGTTTTTGGTTGTTTGTTTGTTTTTTTTGGTGAGGCAATTGGGGTTAAGTGACTTGCCCAGGGTCACACAGCTAGTAAGTGTTATGTGTCTGAGGCCAGATTTGAACTTAGGTCCTCCTGACTCCAAAGGTAGAGCTCTATCCACTGTGCCACCTAGCTGCCCCTAGCTGATGTTTAATTGGAGTGAACTGACCTTAGTTGTAGAACCTTCAGGACTATCTCTGGAAGAGTGTAGGAAAAGGTTGCCACTCTTCCTCTTCATACCCTCTTCTGTACAGTAACTAGAACAGAGTGACTCAACAAGGCAAGTTTGAGGATAGGCCTCAGTCTTCCTTGTTACATTTTGGGCTTGTTCTTTCTTGAGCACAGTAGACTGAACAGTAATCTTGAAATGGATGTTTCCAATCTTGGAGACCACTTAGTGAGTTTAAGAGTTCTGGAGACCTTTGGTCTTCAATTAATGTTCTCTACACTTTGGAAGGCACTCAGACAACTAATTCTAGTGCTGTTGTAGAAAAGGATTATCAGATGGAAGATGAATCCAAGTGCTGACTTAACTTTCCAGAAGGCCTGTTGCAAGGAAGACAGTGCAGAATCAAGGTAAAATGTAAAAGGCCTATTCAGAAGCCATGGTAAATGATTTGTTTTAATGGCTTTGTTTCAACTTCACAGCAGAGTATAACAGTAGTTATGTTATAAGCCGCTGCCTCCTTTTTTGTTTGTTTGTTTGTTTGTTTGTTTTTATTTATTTGTGGCCAGGCAACTGGGGTTAAGTGACTTGTCCAGGGTCACACAACTAGTGAGTATCATGTATCTGAGGCCGGATTTGACTCAGGTCCTCCTGACTCCAGGGCTGGTGCTCTGTCCACTGCCATCTAGCTAGCTGCCCCTGCTGACTCCTATTTTAAGGTTGTTGTTTTTGTATTGTTTTTTTCTGTTAATGTGAACTCGTGAACACCCTTTGTGCTGAGCCAACTTTTGGGTATAGGAAACAAATATCTGCCTCACAGATTGCACAGTATTGCACATTGAATACCTTTTTACTCTCCACTTCAGGGAAACCTCAGACGTGAGTCAGAACTTAAGCTTGAAGTAATTTTCCCCAGATTGCTAGACCCAGGATGTAAACAACTATAAAATATGAGAACAAGAACTCTATCCCCTCTCATTAGAGAACAGACACTATAGGACTGAACCCAGTCAGTTCTTGCTTCAGTCCAGAGATGAGATGGAGTTCTTACTAGAGAATAAAATGGTGTAATACCCCAGCCTTTGGGCCCAACATCACCATTTCTTAGTTACATATTTATATGACATATATTGTATACTTTCCACTTTCATATTTAAGGAATGGTTTTCCCTCTACAGATTCTAATATCTCTGACAGAGTCTTGAGTTAAACTTCTGTTATTGCTAAATAAATACAATACAGTGTTGTAGCACTACAAAATCTGATACAGTCAAGTACTGAGGCCTTGGCATCAACTGTTATTGAAATGACTTCTTAAAAACCTTCCTTAGATTCACCCAAGATATTTTTTAGTTTGTAAAATAGGAAGATCATTAAAAGACAATGTTCATGCTTCCACAAAACTGCAGCCAGAGAATGTATGCCACTTATGAACTGCAAATAAAAATTAAAGGTTAAATTAGAATAGATTAATTCCACCTCTCAGTTCAGAATATCAGAGCTCTAGGTTGGGGAATTAATACATGCCTTTTGGTAACAAATGCATGGAACTTGGGGGTATCCAAAAACCTCTGTGATTAAGTCTAGAGGGAACAGTTGTTTACTAAATCTGTGCTTCTGATTTATACTGCTGCCACATGCAACTGCCCCAAAGAAGGCACCTGAAACATTTGATCTACAAAAACATATAAGACTAAGAATTGGAGAAAAATACCCCAAAGTCTGGCAGATGCTACAGTTTATACCTGGTAGGGGGAAAATGTCACAAGGATTTGAGATATTACTTATTCCATGGGGCTAGAATGTAGTGAATGACTCAGCAAATTCTTAATTGGAGTTTTTTTCATCTTCATCTTAAATGGATCAAACATGATCTCAGGTAGCATAAAAGAGGTTCTAATTATGCCAATTGCTTCAGTTATGAAAAAGACAGAAATTGATTAAGCTCTCTCCCTACCTAGGCCTAGTCCAGACTTTCATAAGGGAAGAGGAATCAACCACTGATCTGATTGGCCTAGAAGGAGTGGTGCTTAAATAGCTCAGACAGAGCCTTGGAACTCCGGGGAAACCTCTGCAACAATTCCCCTTGGTGTCTAAATTAACACAAATTCTGGAAGATAGTCAGTGATTGCCAGGGATTTAGGAGTGGGTAACCTAGACTCTTATCTATGCTAGAACGGATGCCAAGAATTGCTCTCCCCTCTTTAATGTGCAGCCTGGGAGACTATTTAGCTAATCCATTTTCATACACTGTGGAAGTTTTCAAATATAAATTATTCCTTGCACCTCAAAAGTTGACCATATGAGACAATCATCAGAATTAACCTACATTTAGAACAATTCATGGTGGGGGGAGGCTTGTTGGTGAACTCCACTCCCTTCCCCAGTGTGACTATCTTGACATGCATACATTTTTCCCCTTTAGCATGTAATTGGAGTAGAGCAGTGGCAATAGAAAAAGGGAAAGTAGTACAGGAAAGGAGGGTGAAAGCATTTATTAAGCACCTATCATGTGCCAGGTTGTTCCGAGCACTTTAAAAATATGATCTCATTCAAACTTCAAAACCACTCTGGGAGGTAAGTACTATTATCATCCCCATTTTACAGCATACAGAGATAAAAATGACTTTCCCAAGGTCACACAACTAGTAAATATCTGAGGCAGGATTTGAAGGCAAGCCTCTCTAACAGCAGGTCCCATGCTCTATCCACTGCACCAGTAACTTGGCAACTTGCCCCTCTAATTCAGGGAAACTTCACATTTCATAGAGATAATGAGGTCACAGACACTGCTCTTTGTTTAACGGATCAACACCTCCTCTTTCTATCACCTGCTCTCTACTTTCTGTGATTACATGAGTTTGCCTGGGGAGGCTGCTCCTACTACATGTACATAGGGGCATATTGGAAAGGTCCTATGGTTATATATGAAAATGACCAGCAATGGAGTTGGAAAGATGCAGGTTAAGCCTAAACTCTGACATCAGTTAGTTGGACAATACATAAATCACTTGGCCTCTCAGACCCCTAGGAAATTTACTAAGATTATACATTACAAGAGTTGCCATTTGGAGGTCCAGAAGGAAATTCCATACTAGTAAATATCCCATACTTATTAAATGTCAAATCTAGCAAAAAGTAGGGGTGGTGGGAAGGAAGGAATAAGAATTTATTAAAGTGCATACTACATGCCTGGCATTGCGTCCTCATAACAACCCTTCAAGGTAAATTATTCCCATTTTACAGTTGTGGAAACTGAAGCAGACAGAGATTAAGTGACTTGCTCAGGGTCATTGAACTATTAAGTATCTAAGGCTAGATTTGAATTCTGGTCTTCCTGACTCCAGGTCCAAAAATATCCAAAAACAGTTAAGTATTTTTATTCTAAACTAGCAAAATAGCATCTTTTTTTTGAGGAGGGGAGGGAAGTTGATAATCTTTCACATCTCTCTAGGCTTCTTTATTATTTAAATACGTATTATACTTGTATGTGCTTTTACTCCCCCCAAAAGTTATGTGTGAATTATATTCCCTACTAGGATGTAACCATTTCAAGGTCAAGGAATCTATCTCATACTTTTTCTTATGCCCTTTATTAGGTCTAAGTACATAGAAGGTTCTCAATTAAAATTGATTGGTGGGGGGAAAAAAACCATCATTTAGCCTTACCAGATATTAAATGCTCAGACCAAAAACTAGACTCTCATATTTTTTTTAATTCCTATAAACCTATAGTTGATGTTATAACAGGCTACCTTAAAGATAATAAGCTATGAGCATATTTTTAGTAGAAAAGATAGAGTCATTATATTGGCTAGCAAAACTATTTTCTCCCTAAGCTACACTTGTATAAAATCCTTTTCTATAACTGATCAAATACCCTAATAAGCTTAGGACTCAAAAGACAACTCAGTACTCATTCAATCAAGTCTCCAGTGAAACTCAAGAACAAATTTTTCTCCCACCACCTGACATCAGTCAGCACAAATTAATTTCATTGCCTTCATGTACAGTCTGTGTTGAAAATCATTTAAATGAATTTGTGATTTTTAAATCAATTCCTGCTTCTCCTAGAGCAAATTTTATTTTTGCCCTAATGGTGTTTAGGATAGCTAGGCCATCTTATTTGGCAGAAGGGAGGAAGGATTTATTAAAAAAAAAAAAAACTTTGCCTATCTAGAAGAATTAAAAAAAAACAAGAAGGAACACAAGTTTTTGCCTAAATCATTTCCAGTTGGGTAGTATAAATGTGGGAGTATTGTTGATTTGAGTTTACATCTGGAACATAACAAAAACTCATAACCAGATGGAATTTTTTTTCATCATGGGATCAGAAATCCTCATAAATTGCAGCTCTGATACTTTGATTGCACAATGTAATCTAAGCAAGTTACCTAGTTTAGCACATTAATGCTGCAAGAAAAGAAATATTCCTTTGAAGTAAGTGAAACAATATACTACTGCTATATTAATCACTTTAACTGAACCATCTACACAAGTAAACCACTCAAGTGTGGCACTGCTACCTAGGAAATGTTAAAAAAAAAAAAACCACCTAAAGGAAGGTCTCCATCACGTTGGATGGGACTCAAAACAAAAATTGGAAAGTGTTAGGTATAATGTGCAACAATGGAGGGAATGCCAATATCAACAAGATCACAGATCCACTCAATTATCAAAGAAATTTAAAGATTTGGGTTTTAATTTGGTTTAAATGAATCTGTGATTTCTTCTTGCCCCCACATTAATGTAAAACCCATTTCCCTAAGCTGCAGTTTCTTCATCTGTGAAATAAGAATCCTAATAACTGTAAAAACTATCTCAAAGGGTTGTTGTAAGGCTCAAATAAGATACTATCCATAAAGTGCTTTACAAATTCTTAAGCACTACCTAAATGTTAGTATTAGTCGCATAACTTTTTTTTTTACTATTTTAATCATAATTACTTCTTTTATCGAAAGGAATAACTGTTCAGTGACTCTCTGACTATGAATGGTGACGGAGACATAAAATTAGATGTAGACTCAAGTACAGCCAAGAATTCAAGTTCAAAACAGATTTCCTAAAGATGTTCAATCTGGTTCTCTAAATGCTATCATTTGTGGAGGAAATTGCTGATTCTTTTATTCCCCCCCAAAAAAATTTGCAATCTCCCAAACCAGATCCATAATCATTCAAAAGAATATGATCTTACCTCATGATTGAAAATGCTATCCACATCCTGAAAAAGAACCATGGAGTTTGAATGCAGATGGAAGCATACTATTTGCTCTCCTTTTCTTTTGTTGTTTTGTTTTATTTCTTCTTTCTCCTGGTTCCTCCCACTAGTTCTAATTCTTCTATACATCATTACTAATGTGAAAATATGCTTAATATGAATGCATAGGTAAAGCCTATATCAAATTACATGCCATCTGGGGGAGGAGAAGAAAATTTAAAACTCAAAATCTTATGAAAGTGAATGTTGAAAACTAACAATAAATAAATTATTTTTTAAAAAAGAATATGGTCTTACTATCCACAAAGGGAAAAAAAATAACAGATGAGTGAAGAATGACTATTGGCAAGATTAGTGGTCTTCAAAGAGGGAGGTAGGGTGTCAAAAGGCAAGGGAAAGGGGATTATGAAGGGGTGGTGGGGAAGTGATCAGAAGTGTATGATCTACCAGAGTATGGAAAATCAGTTGCACCCCCCTTCGTTGTGCTACCCAACTATGGAGCTCCCTTTGCTTTGCAATTTCCCCCCTTCATAATAGGTAGGTAGATAAGACAGATAGATTAGATAGACAGACAGATAGATAGATAGATAGATAGATAGATAGATAGATAGATAGAATTGATCATTTAAGTGCTTTCTATGTGCCAGGCATTAGGCTACCTAATCTTTGGGCATTTGCAAAACAAGCAAAATAATCCCTGCCCTCAAGGAGTTTATGTTATAAATGGGGATCACAACAAATAAAGGAGAGTTGGAGGGGGAGGAGCATCTGGGAAGTGAGGTAGAGAACTGGTTCCAGGTAAGATAAGATGAAAGCTTACTTAGAGTCCAGGACTAATCCAGTGTGGAAATAAGATTCCTATAATGAGAACACTGGGTCAAAGATCAGAGCCATTTGGGGGTAGTGGCAGGGAGTAGCTGAGCTTCCCAGGAAACCACAACAGCAGCCTACAGGTGCCTCACTCCTTCCTCCATATCACCTTTTGGCAGCAGCAGGTATCCTTAGAAGATAGGCTCTGTGCTGTGTCATTGACCAGTAGGTAAGACACTGCCCTCCCCACCACACACACACTTTTTTATTTAAAACAAGACAGAGTAATGCACCAGAAAAGCAGATATCATTATAATATCTTTACCCTCAAACCCATGCCTATTCCAAATTTCCAAAATTCTGTCATGGGCATTGCTATCCTTCTGGTTAAAGATATGCACCCTCAGCTTCATCTCTGATTTCTCACTCATGCTGACCCATTGCAAACATTGATTCATTTTCATAATCTTCTCATTTCTACCTCCATGACACTCTAGGCATCCCCTTCTTTCTCCTCATGCATTCAGCCATCAACAAAGGACAGGCCCTTATAACCTCATTCCCAGACTATTAGGAAAGCCTCTTAATTGGTTTCTCTGCCACAAATTTCTCACTTCTCCCATCTCTACACAGCTGCCAAAGTGATTTTCTTAACATTCAGGTCTGACCATGTCACAAATGTCAATAAACTTCAGTGTCTGCCTATTGACTTGACAATCAAATGCTATTTCACCATTAAAGTATTCATGTGTTTTCTAGCATTATGTGATTTTATAAGGTACACAATGCAATTTTCTAAATAAATACACACATTTTGGAAATGTGTTCTCACTTTGTTTTTGTTTGTTTGTTTGCTGATAGGCATGTGATATCAAAAATATTTGGAGACCTCTCATCTAAACTGTGATATTCACTTGAACTGACAATCTACAGAGAGAGATCATTCATCAGTATGAATGCATACATACAGATATAGAGACAGAGACAGAAATAAAAATGATGTATCTATAGAAAGATAGGCCTATATCCATATATAAATATAAATGGGACAGGTAGTGTATGCCTGAGAGAAATGGATTGTGAAGAGGGCTGAGTGCCACAGAGCCTATGCTTTCAAGTTGGTGTGCTGAAGAAGACTTTTGAGGGTCCTTTGGATAGCAAGAAAATGAAATTAGTCAATACTTTAAAAAATGTATTCGGACTATTCATTGGAAGGACAAATACTGAAGCTGACACTTAAAAACTTTGGCCACAAATGAGAAGACTCATTTGGCAAAGACCCTGATGTTGGGAAAGACTGATAGCAAAAGAAGGGGGCAGCAGAGGGTAAAGTGGGTAGATAATGTCATGGAAGCGATGAACATGAGCTTGGACAGACTTCAGGAGACAGTGGAGGATAGAAGGACCTGGCATGCTGTGGTCCAAGGGGTCATGAAAAATCAGACACAACTGAATGAGCGACAACAACATTGCAAATTGCACCAGGTTAAGAGTTGAACTAGAGAAAAGAAGCCTTGACTGCCTTTTCGGAAACTGCAGAATTATCATAATGACCTCAGGCTTCTCCCTGAAACAAAGACTCATTTTTTTAATGCCAATATTCTTCCAAAAATGCTATCTGGCTGCAAGTAATGGAAAAGTACATCCCTCAAGGAAGTGAAATTAAGGATCAGCCATAGGGCATGAGAGAAGGTCATGGTTTACATTTTTTTAAAAAACTACAACATATTACAAATTAGCAATGTCATATGAGAAATGATGTAAAGTATGTCAGCATGACTCCCCCAAATTGTGGGCTAGTTACATAGCAAGTGAAAGACAACCCATGGACAGTCCATATGCTCCACTGGTATCTCTATAATGTCAAAAGTCCAGGGAAGATCTCCCAACACACTATGTGGACCTTTGGTGATGAATTACAGGAAGACATGGGTGAGTCATACAGAATTGGCAGGCCTGGATAGGGTTGGGACCTGCTTCATTGAAGAGAATATGTACACCGATGAGATCATAGACCCATTTGACTATTTCAGTATTATACCTGAAATCTAATCATATTTTAAAAAAATATTTTCCTAAAATATTTTAGAAACTAGGATGAAAAAGTTCCAATCTCCCAAGTTTTTTATTAGCCAAAGAAATTGACATCAGACTGATCTCATATTTATACACATATCCCACATTCCTTTTTCACCCATATCAGTCATCTAAGAAAAAAAATCTATCTACCCATCCCAAATACATGAGTAATTTCCTTCAAATTACACAGAGAATTCAAAGGAGAGGTCAAGTGGCATCTTATAATAAGCTCTTTTTTATTTACTCAACCAGAAATCTCTATTAATCTGCATTTCCATGCTTCACCAATACCACAATAACTGATGTTTATAATGATGGTCTTAAGGGACTGTAAGATTAGGAAGGGACTTCTTAAATTATCAGTTAAACATTGAATTGCACATAATTTCACTTCTAAGCTTAGACATATTTAGCTTTTTTCAATACTTTGGGGACCTGTGATTTCATCTATGTAAATATTTTCCCACCAATAATCATAAAATATTTCATACCTTAGCATACAATCTGTGTATTTCCTGAATCATTTGTTTACCTTACTTAATTACATGAAAATATGTGGCATCCATAGTAACCTATCTATTAATCAGAAGCCAACATTCTCTGGTCAGGCCTTTAAAAAAAAAGTCATTTTCTTTAAAATCTTTTATATCCCTTATATTGGTTTATGGCTATTCTGATTTGAGGCCTTAGGAATACTGATAATATTCTTACTTCAATGACTGTCCCAGGTGTAAAAGAAAAGAGCTTCTGAAGGATGACAATGATAGCTTCCAAGAAAATTAAATATTAGTAGTAAATTTGCAATAGATTCCTTGTACACTCCCATAATTATATGAATGATTATCAAAACTTTGTAATTATGAGCTAAAAATAGTTATCTTGAAAAACTTTTAATGAAAAGAATAAACTATTCTTCATTTCTTTTAAGTGTTTAGAGTCATAATTCAGTAGAATCTGCATTTATTGAAATGTACAAGTTATTAGAGAAATTAACAAGTTAAAAAATTGTTCCTGTCAAATCCAAAGTACTTCTTTTTTAGGAAACAATATCAATAATAAGCATCTATTAAAAAATTAAGAGAGAATGTGTCTGTGTCTGTAAGGCATATAGCATATACACATATATAAATGTATTTGTGTGTTTGTATGCATATATGTATGCACATGTATGTATACATACAAACATATAATACATATAGTTTTTTCAACATTAACTCTGAGATTAGTTCTACAGAACTATTGTGATTTCGTCCATTTTTCTGTGTCCAAGTTATACAACATTGGGAGGTGTTATAATGCACAATTGCCACTTGGTACAATAGTGAAAAAAGAGTAACAAAAACGCATACTCCACCAACAAGATCCAATCGAGAATGAGTTTCTAGCCATAATCTTATCTGACATTTATCTAAAATTGTCTCCCACTTTGTCATTATACTATTGAAGGTCTGACTTTGAGAGTCCTATAAATCCCATAACCTTTAATTCTGTCAGAAAAATCAAGGCTGATTTATTAGGATTTACCTGAAACTCCAAGGCCTTGAGGAAATGGATTATTAAATAGAGACATATTGTTCCTCAAGAAGTGGCAGAAATTGCAATGCTATCTATAGAAGCTATATCGATGCTCTAGTCTTCTCTCTCCTCAAGGTGAGAACTGGGGTTGAAAGTATAATAAATAGCTTTGGATTTATTGACAAGCCACAAGCCAACCTGGCTCATTAATATAAAATTTCCCTTAACATTGATTCCAAGTAACTTTTCAAAGAAAGGCTTTAATATGTTCTAATTCGAACCCCCCCCTCCAAGATTACAGATTTTTTTTTCCATAGTAAGTTATTGTTACTCAGAATGCCCCCTAGAGGTTCAGAGTTAGTGATTTTGATCTACAGTATGCAAATGATGAAACTGAGAGGTTAGGTAACTTTTCTAATCATCATGGCCAAATCCTCAAATGGATTCCTTTGTGTCAAATAATTTTTGTAGCTTTAGGGTACAATGAATAAATATATATATCCTTTATATTTTCAAGAACATTCTGAATAAACCATTTTAAAACACAAATATTTTAAAATGTAAAATAGCATTTTAAAACCTTAAGGATTATGGAACTAAAAATAAATTATTTTAATAAACCCTTGATAGTCTGAGGGATTGAAAATATCCTGGGAACATGGATTTAGAATGATTTTGTATGACTACCTTATTGATTATGTTCTAGATATTTGATCCAATCTTAATTCCTCTTATGATCCAGTATTTTACTTGAAACATACTTTTATTTGTTTTGCTATTTAAGTAACTCATACTGAGGGGAAGGAGAAAGGGAATAAACATCTATTAAGCATCTATTATGTACCAAATCCTGTGATAATAGTATCTCATTTGATCCTTACCACTCTTGGAGTTAGGTGTTATTATCATCTTCATTTTACAGATGAGAAAACTGAGACAGATATAGTTGAGGTGAATTGCCCAGGGTCACATAGGTCGTAACTGTATGAGGCAGGATTTGAACTCAGTCTTTCTAACTGCAAACCCAGGAATCTAGGCCAACATTTTACCCACTGCACCATCAAACTACCTTTCTTAGGGAAGCACTCTAATAGCTTTGGCTATGATATTTGGAAAAGTCATCTAATCTCTGAAATCTTTTATTTTCCTAAATAGAGATAGACAGATAGACATACAGATATATACATACATGCATGCATTGTTCAGTCATTTCAATTGGGTGTGACTCTTTATGGCCCCATTTGAGGTTTTCTTGGTGAAGATACTGGAGTGGTTTGCCATTTCTTTCTCCAGGCAATTTGACAGATGAGGAAACCGAGCCAAAGAGGGTTAAGTGACTTGCCCAGGATCACACATCTAGTAAGTGTCTAAGACCAGATTCAAACTCAGGGAGATTCATCTTCCTGACTTCAGACCCAGGACTCTGTCCATTGTGCCACCTAGTTACCCTACATACACAATATATACATACATGCATGCATATATGTATAATATGTACATATATAGGTAGCTCATATTGTAAGAAATTATATAGGTAAGAAAAGTATATATGCATGTATACACACACACACACACACACACACACACACATATGCACACACTCATATATTTCACTATGGAATTTGATCTATTGAAATAAGAAGCCACTCCATAAAATGCCTGCCAAGTTTATGTGTTGATAAAAATATTGGAAATGTTTTCCCCTCTTTGATCTAGGCCTGTAATTTCATCAAGTTCTAGGCATGGGAATTTCCTACATCAGTGCAAATCAATAACTCATTAGTTAATTACAAATTCTTCAAGTAAGTTACTAAATACCCCTAACAACCTAGATGTGCATTAAAAAATCAAACTGAGAAACCCAAGAAAGAAGACTTCTAGATCTAAATGGTATGAAATTGCCCTCATAGATAAACAACACATGTATAACACATGTATGGACTTGGTGAGTAGAAAAGTACCAAGAATAAACATATGAAATTATCAAGTTTCAAAGGTGGAATTTGAAGCCAGGTCTTCTTGACTTTAAGGCCAACCCTCAACCCTCTATGCTATGCTATTTATCTTTTCTTTTCTTTGTTTCTTTAGAGGCTTCCTATATGGTAATAGAAATCATGTACTCATTATGATATTGTGATATTATATTATGATATTGTATTATTATGTGCTAATTGAACAATGGCAAATCTTCAAATCTTCTGGAAAAGTGGTTCCCATAACTTCCATCAAAGTTTGTAAATTATGAAGATTCTAGGACATTCTTCATTAGACAATTTACAACATTCTCCCACCCCCACTCTCTGCCTCTTATTTTATGAGAATAGTGTTAGAGATTTGCTTAGAAATGTAGAAATATTTGTCAAAAAGCTAATGCTTGTATTCATATGAAAATACACATACATTCCAAGGGTAGCAATGGAGCATTTGGGCTGTTATGTCTCACCATTCCTACATGACCAGATTAACTTTTTCAGGAATATTTTTCTTTTGTGGATTCTTTGATGCATTTTTCCCATGTAATTTCTTGTCTATAATCTGTTAGGTTAAATTGTAATAATGTAAATTATAGAACAGTATACCTTTTCTAAGTTCAAAGGCAGATGTGGATAATTAGGGTAGTTTTGTTATTACCATGTCAAATTTGATATGCTCTTTAAACAACCAAACTGTACATATTAGAAGTTCACTTAGAACTTAGAATTAGAAGTTTTTCTTTGCATATTGAAACATTCATGTTTAAATTCATAATACAAATGAAATTTTGTATTGAAAAAGTTTATCTTGTTTTGTGAGAGATCAAGATAATGACCTATGACAAACAGGGACCCTGTGAAAATTCTCTCTTACAAACTCATTTGTAAAATATATCCTGTCACATCATACATGGTCTTTTTTTGATTACCAAGATTTAAATTAAATTCTAAGGGACAAAAAAAGATAGTTGCAATCCCTGAGGAAATTCTTTACATGCATCTAAAAAACTGAGACAGGTAGATTCATAGGTACAGTGTAATTAAAACATTTTTTAAATGTTTTACATTTTTCCATAGCTCATAACATTATGGAATGGATACTTTTTTTAGTTGTTGTTTCCTGTGGGAAAGAACTAGAGAATAAGAAAATGTGTTATTTAAATGACTGATGTATTTCTATTCCTTACTTAATTCAAATAAAAAAAAATGATAGCAATAGAATGAGAGCTAAATGAGAAGATTTTACACACTAGCAGGTACAAGAGGAAATGGGTTTCAGAAAGACTATGTAGTAATCAGCCTAATTATGCCCTTCGGGTTCTATAGTACATTAACACTGCATGCCTTGGTAGTACACAGTTTCCTCTCTTTCCATTGCTAATAGAAGAGTCTCCAACATGCATATAAATTAATATTTTCCCAGGCCTATAGATATTACTGGAAGACAGGTTTTGGCTTAATATAAGGCAAAGCTTCCTAACAATTATGTGTATTCAAATGCAGAATGGGTTATCTCCAGGGCAATGGGTTTCTTGGTAGAGGCTGGATGGCCTCATATTGGTGATACAGCAAAGGAGACTGATTCATGATTTAATAGAGGGGTTGGATACACACACACACACACACACACACACACACACACATACACACACACACACACACACACACATATATATATATATATATATATGAACTCCAAGATACCTTCTAACTCTAAGTCAACACAGCCCCTACAGTAGAGAATCAGGTTGACAAATACTTTCAGAAGGAATATGACATCATGGATAGAATAATGGACTTGGAATCTGAGGTTAGTTTTAATCTTACCTTGGATAGAAACTAACTGTCATCCTGGGCAAGTCACTTAACTTCACTGTGCCTCAATTTCCTCATCTGCAAAAGGTTTCAAGAGATTTTTTTTCTCTTTAAAAGTTGGGGATAGATGGGAGGGAGAGGAAAAAATGTTTGTTAACCGAAAAACAAAAATTAATTTAAAAAGAATATGCTACCCTGTACAACATGGGTCAGTGGCAGAAGTGCCCACACAACATAAAATTCAATATTCTTTAAGGAAATGAAGAATAAAAGAAATTTAAATTTAAAGAGCTTCTTTGTTGTCGATTTCCGGTACAGGTATACCTCATTATTGCCTTTAACAGATACTGCATTTTTTACAAATTGAAGGTATATGGCAACTCTATGTCAAGCAAGTCTGTTTGTATCATTTTTCCAGAAGCATGTGCTCACATTGTGTCTCTGTGTCACACTTTGGTAATTCTTACAATATTTCAAACTTTTTTCATTATCATTATATATGTTACAGTGATCTGTGATCAGTGATCTTTGATGTTATTAATGTAATTGTTTTGGGGAGCCACGGACCATGTCCACACAAGATGGTGAACTCAATTAACAAATATTGTGAGTGCTACAACTGTCTGGCAGAGTCTGTGTGCATTCCACAATCTCTCTCCCTCTCCATGAGCCTCCCTATTCCTGGATATGCAACAATATTGAAATTAGGCCAAGTAATAAACCTACAATGACTTCTAAGTGTTAAAGTAAAAATAAGAGTCAATCAATGCAGCAGACTTTTTATTATAAATTTGTTTTACTACAAAAAATTGCCATAGCCACCCCAACATTCAGCAACCACCACCTTGATCAGTCAGCAGCCATCAGCACTGAGGTAAGACCTTTCACCAACAAAGAGATTACAACTTGCCAAAGACTCAGATTAAGGTTACCATTTTTAGCACTAAAGTACTTTTTAATTAAGGCTTATACATTGAATTTTTGAGACACAATATTATTGTACACTTCAAAGACTACAGTGGAGCATAAACATAACTTTTCAATGTACTGGGAAACAAAAAATATCACATGACTTGCTTTATTGTGATATTTGCTTTACTGTAGTGGTCTAGAACCAGACCCACAATAACTCCAGATCATTCCTGTATGTTGATTGTACTCAAGCTAATAGACCATCTCATGGATAAGATGGTCATAATAGGGACCAGATGAAAGTATAGAAATGTCAAATCTAAAGGCTTTTTTTTTTCAATCTTCATCCTTTACATCATATGCCATTGTTGAGACCTTCTTTTTGGAAACTCTCTCTGCATTTCCCTGATACTTCTTTTCCATCCTTTAATCTGTTTTACTCTTCTTTTCAGTTTCTTTTGCTTTTCTTGGCTTTACATTGATGTCACCCACTATAATTGTGGGTGTCCTGCAACACTTTGGCTATCTTTTCCCTTTATATGACATCACCTAGTAGTCTCATCAGATCCCATAAGTTCAATTATCATCCCTATTGGGATGCTTTGCAGATCTATTTAGCCAGCCTTAGTCTCTCTCCCAATCTCCAATCCAACATCACAAATTGCCTATCAGACATCTCAAAGTCAATATATTCAAAGCAGATTTAATCTTTTTCCTCAAACCCTCCTCTATTCCAAGCTTTCTTATTACCATTGAGGGCACTACCATTTTTCAGTCATCCAGGTTCACAACTGTAGACTTATCCTCAACTTCTTATTCTCATCGACCCCACATATCCAATCAGTTGTCAAATTTAATTGCTTCTACCTCCACAAAATATTTCACATCTGTCCCCTTCTCTCTTCTCACACAACTACTGACCCAGTTTAGTCCCTTATCCTGCCTCATCCAAACAACTGCAATAGTGTTCTAACTGGTCTCCTTGCCTCAAGCCTCTCTCCACTCCATACATCTTCCACTTTGTAAAGTCAACTAGTAGCATTTGCTAAGTGCCTATTATGTTCCAGGCACTGCGTTAAACACTGCACACATAAAAAGAAAAGCAAAACAAACAAAACTAGTCTTTGTTTTGAAGGAGCTCACAATCTAATGGGGGATCCAATGTACAAATAATTATGTACAAACAAACTATACAGAGGATAAATTGGAGATAATCACATAGGGAAAGCACTGGAATTAAGGGGGATTGGGAAAGACATCTTGCAAAAAGTAACATTTTAGCTAGGATTTGGAGGAAGCCAGGGAAGCTAAATGATGGGGATGTAGATGAGGAAGGAGAGAATTCCAGGCATAAGGGACGATTGTCCAGTGTGTGAATGTAGAACCTCCTGTGTGAGGAATATCAAGGAGCTAAGCATCACAGAATCACAGCGGTAGGCATTGCAGAGGAGAATGAGGTCTGATAAGACTGGGAGCATTAGAAAGTATCTCATTGGGAGCCAAGATGGCGGAGTGAAAGCAGTGCCTTACTTGAGCTCTCCCCCAAACCCCTCCAAATACCCGTACAAAATGTTTCTAAACAAATTCTAAGGCAGCAGGACCCACAAAAAGACAACAAATTTCCAGCCCAAGACAGCCTGGATGGTTGATCAGAAAGGTATATCGTGCTGGGCAGGGAGAGGAGGGGCAGTTCAGCCTGGGTGCCTAGGCCACAATGAACCTGGAGCAGGCCTCAGAGGAATGAATCACAGCCATCTGTGGTGGTTTCCAGACTCTTCAATCCACAAATGCCAAAGACAACTTAGAAGGTCAGTGGGAAAAGTCTGTTTCTCCATTGCTGAGAGAGGTGCTAGAGCCAGTTCCAGAGAGCAGAGCACAGAGCAAGGGTGCTGGGGCTTCAGGCCCACAGACTGAGGGGGAATCAAGTGGATGATCAGAGGGGAACTGCAGGGATCTCTTTGCCAGTGCTAAGCCAAGAATCTCTTGCTTTGCCTGTGTGGATCTGGGTCACAGTTCTGGGTGGTTGTCCTGGGGTAAGGAGGAGCTCTGGTGCAGTGGAGCTTGTAGTGGTGGTGGAGGGGAAACCCTCCTCACAGTTCCAAGAGAGAAAAGACTGCCTGTGGCTGGCCACTCAAAGACAAGAGCACAGGCCAGGAAAAGAGTAAACACCTCGACCCTTATCATTCCACCTTGGAAGAACTGAAAATTTACAGGGCCCTACAAGTACCTCTGAAAACAGCTGTACAAACCCCCGAAGTTTGGGACAATGCATTCTCCACATTGGAAGCAGACTTTTTTACCTTAACAAAGAGTTTAAAATTCAAGTAGTTGGCTGGGATGATGAGCAAACCTCCCAAAAAGAGTCAGACTATATTATCTTATTTTGGTGACAAAGAAGATGAAAACATACAACCAGAAGAAGACAACAAAGTCAAAGCTCCTACATCCAAAGCCTCCAAGAAAAATATGAATCTCCAGGCCTTGGAAGAGCTCAAAAGGGATTTTGAGAAGCAAGAAAAAGTAGAGGAAAAACTGGGAAGAGAAATGAAAGTGATGCAAGAAAATCAAAAAACAAGTCAACAGCTTGCTAAAGGAGACCCAAAAAATACTGAAGAAAATAACACCTTAAAAAATAGCCTAACCCAAATGGCAAAAGAGGTCCAAAAAGCCAATGAGGAGAAGAATGCCCTAAAAAGCAAAATTGGCCAAATGGAAAAGGAAGTCCAAAAGCTTACTGAAGAAAATACTTCCTTAAAAATTAGAATAGAGCAATTGGAAGCTAGTGACTTTATGAGAAATCAAGACACAGTAAACAAATCCAAAAGAATGAAAAATTAGAAAACAATGTGAAATATCTCATTGGAAAAACAACTGACCTGGAAAATAGATCCAGGAGAGAGAATTTAAAAATTATTGGACTATCTGAAAGCCATGATCAAAAAAAGAGCCTAGACATCATCTTTCAAGAAATTATCAAGGAAAACTGCCCTGATTTTTAGAACCAGAGGGCAAAATAGAAATTGAAAGAATCCACCGATCTCCCCTGAAAGAGATCCCCAAAGGAAAACTCCTAGGAATATTGTAGCCAAATTCCAGAGTTCCCAGGTCAAGGAGAAAATATTGCAAGCAGCCAGAAAGAAACAATTCAAGTTGTGGAAACACAATCAGGATAACACAAGATTTAGCAGCTTCTACATTAAGGACAGAGGGCATGGAATATAATATTCCAGAGGGCAAAGGAGATAGGATTACAACCATCAACCCAGCAAAAATTAGGTTTAATCCTTCGGGGGAAAAAAGTGGTCATACAGTAAAAGAAGACTTTCAAGCATTCTTGATGAAAAGACCAGAGCTGAATAGAAAATTTGACTTTCAAATACAAGGCTCAAGTGGAACATGAAGAGGTAAACAGGAAAGAGAAATCATAAGAGACTTATTAAGGCTGAACTGTTTACATTCCTGCATGGAAAGATGATATTTATAACTCATGAGACCTTTGTCAGTATTAGGGTAGTGGAGGGGAAAAATTATATGATAGATAGATAGATAGATAGATAGATAGATAGATAGATAGATAGATAGTAGATAGATAGATGGCACAGGGTGTGTTGAAGATGAAGGGGTGATATCTGGAGAATAAAATTAAGGGGTGAGAGAGGATTATACTAGGAGAAGGAGAAAGGGAGAGGTAGAATGGGGTACATTATCTTGCACAAAACAGAAGAGAAAAGGTTCTTACAGTAGAGGGGAAACAGGAGAAGGTGAGAGGAAATGAGGGAATATTATTCTCATAGGATTTGGCTTAAGGAGGGAATAACATACACACTCAACTGGATATGGAAATCTGTCTTACCCTATAGGAAAATAGGGGCAGAAGGGGACAAGAGACGGGGATGATAGAGAGGAGTGCAGATTGGGAAAGGGGTAATCAGAAGGAAGTATTTCTGAGGACGGACAGGGTCAAAAGAAAGAATACAATAAATGAGGGGGGGCAGGATAGGATTAAGGGAAATAGAGTTAGTTTTTCACAACATGCCTACTGTGGAAGTGTTTTGCAAAACTGTACATGTATGGCCTGTATTGAGTTGCTTGCCTTTTCCATGAGAGTGGGTGGGGTGGGAGGAACCCAAAGTTTTAAAAACACATGTTTAAAAGAAAAATGTTTCCACATGCAACTGGGAAATAAGAAATACAGGAAATGAGGTACAGAAATCTATTCTGCCCTACAGGAAAATAGAAGGGGAAGGGGATAAGAGAAGGGGGGGAGATAGAAGGGAGGGCAGACTAGGGGAAGGGATATTCAGAATGCATGCCATGTTGGGGTGGGGGGAGGAGCAAGATGGGGTGAAAATTTGGAATTCAAAATCTTGTGGAAGTAAATGTTGAAAACTAAAAATAAATAAATTTATATATAAAAAAGAAGGTATCTAATTATGAAATACTTTAAAAGCTAGACAGAAGATTTTATATTTGATACTAGAAACAATCTAGAGCCACTGGAGTTTAACTGAATGGGTCAATGGGGTAACATGGTCAAACCTATACTTTAGGAACATTAATTTGACAGGTGAATGGAGAATGGACTAGAATGGGGAGAAACTTACAGCAGGAAGACCAAGCAGAAATGGCTATTACCAGGCTAAGCTGATACCAGCCTTCACCAGTCAGTCATTCAGTCAACTGGCACTTTTGTCTGTCATTTGCCAGGCACTGTGCTAAGTGCTGGTGATACAAAGAAAGGTGAAAAGAAAAGAAAAGAAAAGAAAAGAAAAGAAAAGAAAAGAAAAGAAAAGAAAAGAAAAGAAAAGAAAAGAAAAGAAAAGAAAAGAAAAGAAAAGAAAAGAAAAAAAGCAGCCCTTATTCTCAAAGAGTTCACAACATGCAAATGACCATATACAAAGATATAACAAACAGGATGAGCTGGGAGTAATCTCAGAGGGAAGGCATTAAGCTTAAGGAGGACTAGGAAAGGCTTCCTGTGGAAGGTAATATTAGTGTCAGAGAAGGAGGAATATAAGAGAAATGTCATTAAGAAGACTAGGAATCAGATTGGATATGGAGAGTGTGGGGGGAGAAACTCAAGAATTAAGGATAACACCTGGCTTGCAGGCCTGGATAACTAGCAGAGCATAGATTTGATTTTGTTTCCCTCTTCCCTGCCCTCCACTAAAAGCCAGTAGCCCCCTATTACCTCCAAAGTCAAATATAAAGCCCTCTGTTTGGCCCCTTTCTTTCTACCTTTCCCCACTATGTACACTTTGATCCAATTATACTGGCCTCTTCCTATTACTATCTCTTGCGTACAGCAATCCACACAGAATTTCTGGCCCTTTGCATAGGCTGACTCCATGCCTGGAAGGGACTACTTTCACCTCTTAGAATCCCTAGCTTCCTTCAAAAACTTTCAAATCCCACCTTTTTGTATATATCTAGTGATGTAATATTTGTCTCACTTAATAGAATGTAAGCTTCTCAAGGACAGAGATCATTTTTGCCCCCTCCTTTTTTTAAATTTCCAGAGTTTATTAAAGGTCCCAGCACATAGGTAGTGCTTACTAAATGATTACTTGATTGATCTGATTAGTGAACATGTATCATGAAGAGCAGAAAAAAAAACAATGAAAAGTTTATATCTCATAGACAGGAAGTCAGAAGCATCATCTTAATATTCAACCAAAAGCAATATGCATAGAAATAGGTCATCAAAAATAATTAGGTTAAAATCTCTGTTACCCTTAACCTAGCCTTGCCCTCCATTGTCTTACCTCCCTATGGCCCCAGGCCACTTCCTGTCCTTAATCCTCTCTAGGCTCCATTCTCCCTTGGCTGAGTGCTTCAGGTCCCTGGAGTTCTATTACCTCATAGACTACTTGGCCACTCCTAGATCCCTCCTGTAGTCTTTCTGTATGTAAGACCCATCTTGTCTCCATTAAGATGGTCAGATTCTTAAAATCTAGACAATGCTTACATTCTTAAAATCTAGCCACTGCACTGATTCTTACAATCTAACCACAGCTCAGATTTTTACAATCTACCCAATAGCTCACTAATATTCAGACTCCTTAAGAGTCTGCCTAATATGATGGATGTTCTAATAAACCTTGTCTTTGGCTGAAAAGAGAAATAATTAGGTTAAAAAGAGGGGGAATGTCTATCTATCTATCTAAGAATATCCAAATGTTTTGAAAGCTCCTAAAACAGAGTAAAAGTTTGAGTAATTAATTCATTCTACATGCCACTTCATGACCCTATCTTCATTGTTAAGGGTAATTCTATCTATAAACTATTATTAGCTATTTCACCCAGAAATCTACCTAAAAATCTTTCTTTTTGTTTATCTACTTATTTTATTTATTTAATTTTTATTGTTGCTTTTTCTTTTCATAACACAATCATTTTTCCTCTCCTAACCTCCCTTCTCTTGACACTGCACTACATGATATAGATAGGTCACAGGACTTGGAGTCAGGAAGGCCTGGTTCAAATTCCATTGTAATCACTTAATAACTATGTGACTTTGGGCAAAGTAACTTAACATCTGTTTGCCTTAGTTTCCTCAACTATAAAATGGGAGTAAATTATTAACTCCTACCTCCCAGGACTGCTGTAAGGATGAAATGAGATAATATTTGGAAAGGTCTTAGAACAGTGCCTGGCACATAAGTAGAGCCTTAATAAATGCGTATTTTCTTCCTTCCTATGTGACCTTGGACATATCACTTGATATCTCTTGCCTCAGTTTCCTCATGTATAAAATGAAGAGGTTGAGCTCTTCTAGCTCTTATTCTTTGACCCAGGAATGCTTTATAAGGAAAAATATTTAAACAAAATCAAGATATACAAATGACTACCTCTCATAGCATATATCATGTTCTATATCCATAATCCTCCACTCCTTCATAAAGAGGAGGTAGATTTCATTATCTTTGCTTCATTTTAAAAGCAAAGATTCTATCTGCAAATTAAAGTGCCATATAGAAATCAGTGGTTAATAACAATATTTTTTACATCTTTGTGATGTCTCTGCCAGGGCTCCCTATAGCTTAGCCCTGCTAAATAAATAAAGTGAGGAAGAGAAGGCAGGGGGATGATCAAGATATGTTTTCAGCATATCTAGAAAGAATTACAGGGGAAGGGAAGTCAATAGATAAAAGTGTCATTGTGAGAGGTGACCCTCCTCCAAATACATATGGTAAAATAGAGTGTACTGAATTTAGACTCAAAAGACCTGGGTACCAATAGTAGCTCTTTTACTTAGTAGCTGTGTGATATTGGGCAAATGACTTGATATCTCTGGGCATCAGTTTCATCATTTGTAAATGAAGAGTTTAGAAGAGATAGTCTCCGAACAGAACAAGATGGCAGAGTAAAGGCAGGAACTTGCCTGAGTTCTCCCTAATTCCCCTTCAAACAATGTTAAAATAATATCTTAAAAGGAATTTTGAAGCAGCAGAACCAACAAAATGCTTCAGAGAAACAATTTTCCAGGCCAAGATAGCTTAGAAAATTCATAGAAAAGGTCTGTCTCACTGGGGTGAGAGTGGAGTGCAGTTCAGTGGAGACTGTAGGCACAGCCAAGCAAGCCAGAAGTGGGCTGGCTTGGAGTGAATGAATCAGCTGCAGTAGGTTCCTGAACTTTCAGCCTACACATGGTAAAGAGTTCATACAGCTGGTCAGAAGGAGATTACATGCTGGCACTAGGAGCAGGATTCTATTGTGTTGTCCATATGTGAAGGGGAGAGGGCAATCACAGTTCCAGGGTAGAAAAGAGTACTTGTGATTGTTCACAGATCAGAGCATAGGCCAGGAGAGCAGTGACTACACCTTTCCTAAAATAATACCACCTTGGAAAAACTGAAAACTTACAGATCCTCAGAACTAGCTCTGAAAACAGCAGCATGAAAAATCTAAAGCTTGGGATGCCTCCATCACCCTGGAAGTAGAGCTCAACTTTAATATTGAGCTAAAAGTCAATAAATAGGCTGGAAAATGAATTTTAAAAACTCTGACTGTAGAAAGTTACTATGGTGACAGGGGAGCTCAAAACACAAACCAGAAGATGACAACAATGTCAAAACAGCTACATTCAAAGCCTCAAAGAAAAATGGTAATTGATCTGAAGACCTGGAAGAGGTTAACAAGGATTTTAAAAATCAAATAAGAGAGGGAAAAGAGAAATTGGGAAAAGAAATGTGAATTATGTAAGAAAATTTTGGGGGGAGAAAAAGAGTCAACAGCCTGGTAAAAGAAGCACTAAAAAAGACTAAAAGAAAAGAATTAAAGGCTTAAAAAACAAAATTGGCCAAATGATAAAAGAGGCACAAAAAACTCTCAAGAGAAGAGCTGCTTAAAAAGCAGAATTAGCCAAATGGGAAAAGGAGGTACAAAAGCTCTATGAAGAAAATAATTCCTTAAATATTAGAACTGGGCAAATTGAGGCTAATTACTCAATAAGACATCAGGAAACAATAAAACAAAATCTAAAGAATGAAAAAATATTTTAAAAATGTGAAATATCTCATTGAAAGAAACAACAGACCTGGAAAATAGATCTAGAAGAAAGAATTCTAACATTATTAGACTACCTGAAAGCAATGATAAAAAAAAAAGCCTAGACATCATATATCAGGAAATTATCAAGGAAAACTGCCCTGATATCCTAGAACCAGATAGAAATTTAAAGACTCTGCCCACCAATACCTTCTTGAAAGAGTTCCCAAAATGAAAACTCCCAAGAATATTATAGTGAAATTCCATAACTCCAGGGTTAAGCAGAAGATATTGCAAGCAGCTATAAAGAAACAATCCAAATATTGTGGAGCCATAGTCAAGATAACACAAGATTTAGCATCTTCTATATTAAAAGATCAGAGGGCTTTGAAAATGACATTCCAGAGGGCAAAGAGCTAGGATTACAAATAAGAATCACCTGCCCAGCAAAACTGAGTATAATTCCTCAGGGGAAAAAGTGGATATTTAATGAAACTAAGGACTTTCAAGCATTACTGATGAAAAATACCAGAGCCAAATAGAAGATATGATTTTTAAATATAAGACTCAGAAGTATAAAAAAGGTAAACAACAAAGAAAAATCATAAGGGATTCAATAAGGTTGTATTCCTACATGAGAGATGATACCTATAACTCCTAAGAACTTTGTCGTTATTAGGAAAGTTAGAAGGAGTATACATAAACAGAGGGCACAATTGCAAGTTGACTATAATGAGATAATATAAGGAGTAAGGAAGAGGGATGCATTGGGAGAGGGGGAAGGGAGAGATAGAATGGGGTAAATTACCTTGCATAAAAGAGATACAAAGAAGCTTTTACAGTGGAAAGGAAGAGGGGTGGGGGTAGTAGGTAATGCTTGAACCAGATTTTCATTGGAATTGGCTCAAAGATGGAATAACATAGACACTCAGTTGGGTATAGAAATCTATCTTACCCTACAGAGAAGTAGGACGGGGGGGGGGGAGGTATGAAAAGAATTAGGTATGACAGAAGGGAGAGTGGATTAGGAAAGGCAGTGGTTAGAAGCAAAACCCTTTTAAGGAGGTATGGGTACAAGGAGAGAGAGGGAAAGGGAGAGTGAGGGAGAACATTGTACATAGTAGCAGCAATATTGTAACATCAACTCTCAAAGACTATAGCTACTCTGATCAATACAAAGATCCACAACAATTCCAAAGGACTCAATGAGGAAGAGGGAGGGAGGGAGAGAGGAAGAGACAGAGACAGATAGAGATAGAGAGAGAGAGAGAGGATAAATGGGGGGAAAGTAGGATGGAGGGAAATAGTAATCATAGCTGCAAATGTGAATGGGATGAACTCACCTATAAAATAGAAGCAGATAGCAGAGTGGATTACATGATTTAGATATAAAGGGTGATACCATAAGGAAATTAGGGTGGCATGAAATAATTTACCTGTCATATATACAAATAAGTGAAGAATTTATGACCAAAAGAGATAGAGAACATTATGGAATGTAAAATATATAGTTTTGATTGCATTAAATTCTAAAGGGTTTGCACAAAGAAAACAAATGCAGCCAAGATTAGAAGAAAAACAGAAAACTGGGGGAGGGAGGGAATTTTACCCAAATTTCTCTAATAAAGCCCTCATTTCTCAAATGTATAAAGAACCAACTCAAATTTATAAGAATATAAGTAATTCCCCAACTGATAAATGTTCAAAGGATATAAAGTTTCAGATGAAGAAATCAAAGCTATAGTCATATAAAGGGTGCTCTAAATCACAATTGCTTAGAGAAATGCACATTAAACAACTCTGAGGCACCACCTCACACCTACAGATTGGCTAATACATCAGAAAAGGAAAATGACAAATGTTGGAGGAAATTGAGATACTAATGCATTGTAGAGTTAGTAGAGTTATGAACTGATACAGCCATTCTGAAGAACAATTTGGAATTATGCCTAAAAGATTACAAAACTGTGAATACCCTTTAACCCAGCAATACCATTATTGGGTCTATATTTCAAAGAGATTAAAAACCAAAAAGGAAAAGGATCTATATATACTAAAATATTTAAAGCAGCTCTTTTTGTGGTGGTAAAGAACTGGGAATTGAGAGGATACCCATCAATTGGGGAACAGCTGAACAAATTTTGGTATCCTAATGTGATGGAATACCATTGTGCTATAAGAAATGATGAGCAGGATTCTTTCAGGAAAACCTGAAAAGACTTACATGAACTGATGCAAAGTGAAGTGAACAGAACCAGGAGAATATCATACGTAGTATCAGCAATACTGTATGATGATCAAATGTGAATGACTTAGCTAAACTCAGCAATACAATGATCTAAGATAATTCTGAAGGACTTATGATGATAAATGCTATCCACCTCCATAGAAAAAACCCCCGATGGATTCTGAATGCAGATAGAAGCATATTTTTTAACTTTCTTTATTTTTCCTGTCTTTTAGTGGGAGGGGGTCTATATGTTTTCTTTCACAACATGACTAATAGGGAAATATGTTTTGCAAGACTGTACATGTATAACCTATATCAAATTGTTTGCCTTCTCAATGAGGAGGGTGGAAAAGGAGGGAGGAAGAGAATTTGGAACTCAAAATTTTAAAAAATGGTAAAACTTGTTTTTACATGTAATTAGAAAAAATAAACTATTACAAAAAGAAAAAAATTACATAGAAAGAATTGGCCTCAAGTTTTATCCAACTTCAAATTCATGATCTTATGTACTATCCTGCCATCAGTTCCATTCCCAAATACTACCCCCTAGAAACAATTACCATCTCAACTTTGGGCCAGGCTTATGACATCATAACTATTGCAATCCTTTTACATCCTCTTAAATATTTGATACATTCTCCCAACTTGCTTGTCTATCATAGTTCTTATGGTATTAATTGTATACAGTAAGCACTTTAAAATGTATTTAATTTAATTGACTTTTTACTTCCTTTCCTTCTCTATGTCACAGAAATCTTTCTCAAACTAGGAGATTATTTAATTCTATAACTATCTACTACTGGAATTTAGCCTCACAATTACTTTTCTGCTTGCTTGCTTTTCCCTAAATATTAATGTCAAACATAAGTTGGTTGCAGTCTCAACCTATAATACGTTGTGTCTAACACATGTAAAATATTCCCTAAATTCAAGATTCTCTGTTTTGCAGAATGAAGAAGAAATGCAGGAATCCCTCCATAACCCCTTTTAATTTTAGTGTTTTCCCTCTTTTAATTATTTCTTAATAATCCTGTATATCTCATGTTTTGTATATGTTTACTTGCATGTTGTCTCCTCCACTAGATCGTGAGTTCCTTGAGGGCAGGGACTATTGTTTGCCTCTTTTTGCATCCCCAAGGCATAGTACAATGCCTGTCACATAGTAGGTGCTTAATAAATGTTGATTGATTGATTGATTGGAGTGTCTTATTTGTTCAGTTAGTTTTAAATTCAATTAACGATTCATTTAAAAATGAACATATAAGATGTTTTTAATATTCTATATAGATTAAGACATCTTATGAAAATTTAAACTTATACCACATTTATTAGAAAGCATTATAGCTACTTACCACCCAATGCTCCCAGACATGGTTCTTCTTTTTCAATTTCTAGAAAATAGCTTTTCTAATCAAATGGCTAAGAACATACACTCTGAAAGGCTATAGGGCTACCCCTTTATTCATTATTGATTGTAAAGTGCTTTCAAAAAGAGTAGCTAAAAGATTGAAACTGCTGATGGGTCAATTGGTAAACAGAGATCAAACTGTATTTTAAAAGCAACACAATGAGCTTTGGAAAACGAAAACTGAATTTCACCTTGAGATTAAACTCTTTCTATAAGAACCAAGTTTCCTAATGGCTTTTCACTGTGGTTTCTGGAAAAACAAAATATTTAGACAGTAAATTGAAAGGTTTTTTTTTCCTTGATAGTAAAAAGTTTAGGTTTGCCACCAAAAGGATAAAGGTAGAAATATGGGACTATTCAGAATTGTAGGTTCAATAAATAATTCTCAACTTCCTCATTTACTTGATGTACCCAGTGTCGCAGGTAATAAGCATAAGAGGAAAAATTTAAACTCAAGTCTTTCTGAATCCAGGTCCAATACTCCATGCTATGTTAGGCACCACAAGTAAAATTTTAGAACAATAAAAAACATGACATACTACTATATTTCCTTATTTTTTACTGTTTACTTTTATTGTCTTTTTGTAGGGCCAACTAGAGTTGGTTTATTTCTTATTATAAGAGAAGTGACAGTACATACGTCTATCTTGCCATTCAAGTAATCTTGAAAACATGGACTTTAAGATAGATTCAGTGTTAATTAATTAATTAATTTATTTATTTTATTTAGTTAGTTATTTTAGTTAATTTAATTAGTTATATATACTCAGACCTGGGTAAGGAGTAGCTGTACTTTAACACTCAATTATTTTACTCTTTTTTAAAACTTTTTTTCTCTCTTTATATACACTTTATGTATATATATATATATATGTGTGTGTGTGTGTGCATGTATGTATATATAATATGTATGTATATGTATATATATATATGCATACATATATATATATATATATATATATATATAAATATATGTCACACATGCATAATATTTCAATACAGGTATTACTAGATTGTGGGTCAAAAAGAAGTTGATGTAAATGTTGGCTTTATTGTGCCCTATCTGTCTGACCCTATCTGGACAAGTCATTTCAGTTCTCTGGGTCTCAGTTTCCTGGCTTATAACATAAGGAGGATGGGCTTTCCTGAAAGTCTCTATCAGGTCTAAATCCAATGATCCTAAAAGATAGATGATTTTATCAGTGTGAAAATAGCATCCATGTCTTTGTAGGTGGTCATTATGGGTTACTAGGGACAAAAAAAAAAATCATTGCCTGGTTGACAACTTCCCACCAATGGGTTTTTTATTTTTAATTAATTTGTTTTGAATTATCAACAATCACTTCCATAAGCTTTTTAGTTTTAAATTTTCTCCCCCTGCCTTCTTACCTCCCTCCCCAAGACGGTGCACAATCTGATATAGGCTATACATATACATTCGTATTAAACACATTTTCACATCAGTGGTGTCGTAAGTAAGGATTAGATCCAATAGGAGGAACCACCAGAAAGAGGAAACAAAACACAACAGAAGAAAAAAAATAGCAAATACAATGCTTCAATCTGCATTCAAACTCCATAGTTCTTTCTTTGGATGTGAATAGTGTTTTCCATCATGAGGCCTTTGGAGATGTCTTAGATCCTTGTATTGCTGAAAAGGATTAAGTCTATCAATATTAGTCATCACACAATGTAACTGTTACTGTGTACAATGTTGTTCTGGTTCTACTCATTTCACTCAGCATCAAACCATACAAGTTCCAAGTTTTTCTGAAGTCAGACTGTTCATCATTTCTTATAGGACAATAGTATTCCATTACATTCATATACCACAACTTGTTCAGCCATTCCCCAATTGATGGGCATCCTCTCAATTTCCAATTCTTTGCCACCACAAAAAGAGCTGCTATATATATTTTTGTACATGTAGGTCATTTTCCCATTTGTATGATCTCTCTGGGATATAGCCCTAGAAGTGCTATTGCTAGGTCAAAGAGTATGCACATTTTTATAGCCCTTTGGGGACAGTTCCAAATTGCTCTCCAAAATAGTTGGATCATTTCTCAGCTCCACCAACAATGCATTAGAGTTTCAATTTTCCCACATCTTCTCCAACATTTATTATTTTCCTGTTCTGTCATGTTGGCCAATCTTATAGGTGTGATGTGGTACTTAAGAGTTGTTTTGATTTGCATTTCTCTAACCAATAGTGATTTAGAGCATTTTTTCATGTGAGTATAAATGGCTTTAATTTCTTCATCTGAGAACTGCCTATTCATATCCTTTGACCACCTTATCAATTGGGGAATGACTTGTAGTCTTATAAATTTGACTTAATTCTCTATACATTTTAGAATTGAGGCCCTTATCAGAGATACTGGTTGTAAAAATTCTTTCCCAATTTTCTACCTTCCTTTTAATCTTGGTTACGTTAGCTTTGTTTGTGCAAAAACCTTTCAAATTAATGTAATCAAAGTTATCCATTTTGCTTTTCACAATGTTCTCTATCTCCTGTTTGGTCATGAATTCTTCTGTTCTCCATAAATCTGATAGGTAAACTATTCCTTACCCTCCCAATTTGCTTACATATCAGCCTTTATGTCTAAATCATGAACCCATTTTGACTTTATTTTGGTATATGCTTTTGATCTATGCCTAGTTTCTGCCATACTCTTTTCCAGTTTTCCCAGCAGTTTTTGTCAAAAAGTGAGTTCTTATCCCAGAAGCTGGGGTCTTTGGGTTTATCAAATAACAGATTACTATAGTCATTGACTACTGTGTCTTGTATACTTAACATCTTCCACTGACCCACCACTCTATTTCTTAGCCAGCACCAAGCAGTTTTGATGATTGCTGCTTTATAATACAATTAAAGATCTGGAATGGCTAGGCCACCTTCCCCTATATTTCTTTTCATTAGTTCCCTTGATATTCTGGACCTTTTGTTCTTCCAAATAAATCTTGTTATTATTTTTCTAACTCTATAAAATAATTTTTTGGTATGGCACTGAATAAGGAAATTAGCTTAGGTAGAATTGTCATTTTTATTATATCAGCTTGGCCCACCCATGAGCAACTGATGTTTTTCCAATTATTTAGATCTGACTTTATTTGTGTGAAAAGTGTTTTGTAATTGTGTTCATAGAGTTCCTGGGTTTGTTTCAGTAGGTAGACTCTTAAATATTTTATAATGTCTACAGTAACTTTAAATGGAATTTCTCTTTCTATCTGCTGCTGTTCGGCTTTGTTGGTAATATATAGAAATGTCAATGATTTATGTGAATTTATTTTATGGCCTGAAACTTTGCTAAAGTTGTTTATTATTTCAAGTAGTTTTTACTTGATTCTCTAGGATTCTCTAAGTATATCATCATATCATCTGCAGAGTGATAGCCTTATTTTTTCTTTGCCTATTCTGATATCTTCAATTTCTTTTTCTTCTCTTATTGCTAAAGTTAACATTTCCAGTATGATATTGAACAACAGTGGTAATAATGGACATCCGTGTTTCACCCCTGATCTTATTGGAAATGCTTCTAGCTTGTCCCCATTACATATGATGCTTGCTGAAGGTTTTAGGTAGATGCTATTTATTAGTTTAAGGAAGACTCCATTTATTCCTATGCTCTGTAATGTTTGTAATAGGAATGGGTGTTGTATTTTGTCAAAAGTTTTTTTCTGCATCTATTGAGATGATTGAAAACAATTTTCAACATTTGTTTTTAAAACTTTGCATTCCAAATTTTCTCCCTTCCTCCCTTCTCACCCACCCTCATCGAGAAGGCAATCAATTTGATACAGATTATACATATGTAGTCATGCAAAACACTTCCATAGTAATCATGTTGTGAAAAACTAAGTATATTTCCCTTCATCCTATCCCACCTCCCATCTATTCTATTTTCTCTTTTGACCCTGTCCTTCCTTAGAAGTCTTTGCTTCTGATTGCCCCCTCCCCCAATCTGCCCTCCCTCTATCATCCTCCTGCTCTCTTGTCTCCTTCCCCTCCCCCATTTTTCTGTAGGGTACAATAGTTTTCTATACCCAATTGAGTGTGTATGTTATTCCCTCCTTAAGCCAAATCTGATGAGAATAAGATTCATTCATTCCCTCTCACCTTCCCCCACTTCCCCTCCACTGTAAGCCTTTTCCTGACTGTTTTATGTGAGAAAATTTACCCCATTCTATCTCTCCCTTTCTCCTCCCAGTATAATCTTTTCTCACTCCTTGATTTTATTCTCCAGATATCACCCATTCATCTTCAACTCACCCTGTGCCCTCTATCAATCTATCTATACATATATTTTTTCCCTGCAAATACCCTAATACTGACAAAGGTCTCATGAGTTACAAATATCATCTTTCCATGCAGAAATGTAAACAGTTCAACCTTAATAAGTCCCTTATGATTTCTCTTTCCTGTTTACCTCTTCATGTTCCACTGGAGTCCTGTATTTGAAAGTCAAATTTTCTATTCAGCTCTGGTTTTTTCATCAAGAATGCTTGAAAGTCCTCTATTTCACTGAATATTCATTTTCCCCTAAAGGATTATACTATTTTGCAGGGTAGGTGATTCTTGGTTATAATCCTATCTCTTTTGGCCTCTGGAATATTATATTCCAAGCCCTCTAGTCCCTTAATGTAGAAGCTGCAAAATCCAGTGTTATCTTGATTGTGTATCCACAATACTTGAATTGTTTCCTTCTGGCTGTTTGCAATATTTTTTCCTTGACCTGGAAACTCTGGAATTTGGCTACAATATTCCTAGGAGTTTTCTTTGGGGATCTCTTTCAGGGGGGGTTCAGTGGGTTCTTTCAATTTCTTTGTTGCCCTCTGTTTCTAAAATATCAGGGTAGTTTTCCTTGATAATTCCTTAAAAGATGATGTCTAGGCTCTTTTTTTGATCATGGCTTTCAGACAGTCCAATAATTTTTAAATTCTCTCTCCTGGACCTATTTTCCAGGTCAGTTGTTTTTCCAATTTCATATTGTTTCCAATTTTTTTTATTGTTTTGGTTTTGTTTTACAGTATCTTGATTTCTCATAAAGTCACTGTCTTCCAATTGCTGCATTCTAATTTTTAAGGAAGTATTTTCTTCAGAAGCTTTTGGACTTCCTTTTCCTTTTGGCAAATTTTGCTTTTGAAGGCAATCTTTTTCTCAGTGGCTTTTTGGACCTCTTTTGCCATTTGGGTTAGGCTATTTTTTAAGGTATTATTTTCTTTAGTATTTTGGGGGGTCTCCTTTAGTAAGCTGTTGACTTGTTTTTCATGATTTTCTTGCATCACTCTCATTTCTCTTCCCAGTTCTTCCTCTACTTCTCTTACTTGCTTCTCAAAATCCTTTTTGAGCTCTTCAATGGCCTGGGACCAATTCATATTTTTCTATGGACTGACTTTTTTTTTGGAAAGTTTGCTCATCATTCCAGCAACTTCCTGAGTTATAAACTCTTTGTTAAGGTAGGGGTCTGCTTCCAGTGTGGAGGGTGAACTGTCCCAAGCTTCAGGGGATTTGTACAACTTTTTTTCAGAGACACTTCTAAGGACCTGTAAATTTTCAGTTCTTCCAAAGTGGTATGATAAGGGGCGAGGTGTTTGCTCCTTTCCTGGCCTGTGCTTTGGTCTATGACTGACCAGAAGCACCCTTTTCTGCCTTGGAACTATGAGGAGGTTTTCTTCTCTACCACCACTACAAGTTCCACTATGCCAGCATTCCTCCTCACCCCAGGATGGCCACCCAGAACTGTGAACCAGATCCAAGCACCCTTTTCTGCCTTGGAACTATGAGGAGGTTTTCTTCTCTACCACCACTACAAGTTCCACTATGCCAGCATTCCTCCTCACCCCAGGATTGCCACCCAGAACTGTGAACCAGATCCAAGCACAGGCAAAGCAAGAGAATCTTGTACCAGCAAAGAGATCCCTATAATCTCCCTCTGATTAGCCACTCAATTCTCCCTCAGTCTATGGGCCAGAAGCTTTGGAAGCAGTCCCCATCCCAGGGGCAAGCTCGTGGACTGGGGCTGGGATTGAGCTTCTCTCTCACCGTGGTCACAGACTTTTCCTACTGACCTGCTAAGTTGTCTTTGGTGTTCATGGGTTGAGAAGTCTGAAAACCACCACAGCTGCTCATGATTCAGTCCTCTGAGGCCTGCTCCAGGTTCGCTGAGGCCTGTTTTGCCTATATTGCCCACATGTTCCTCTCCTTGCCCAGCATGATAGACTTTTCCAATCAACCATCCAGGTTGTCTTGAGCTGGAAATTTGTTTCACTCTGTCTTTTTGTAGGTTATGCTGCTCTATAATTTGTTTAGAGCCACTTTTATAGGTATTGGAGAGCTCAAGCAAATCACTGCTTTTACTCTGCCATCTTGTCTCTGCCTCCCCACCTTGCATATCAAACATACTGTACTAGGTACTGAGGATACAAAGATAAAAATAAAACAACCCTTACCCTACAGAAGTTTACATTCTAGTGGAAATAAAGAAGGATATAGCATGGTCTGAGAAGAGTAAATACAAGACTTTGAGAAGGGAGATACTACTAACTATTTGGAGGGTCAGGAAAGTCTTACTATAAGAGGTAGAACCTGAGGCTATCCTTGAAAGAAGTTAAGAATTTTAAGAGGTAGAGGTAATGAGGGAAGACATTCTAGGTATGATCAATGGACAGCATAGTGCAAGTCTTTCTATAACACAAAAAATAGTCCATGACACTGGTGATCCCTCTATGCACTTCAACAAAGCAGAAGAGAACATTTAAGGACATTGCTTCACTTGCGCATTCCCAAATGTTTCTCCATTCAAGAACTAAACAATAAAAATCCCCCGAAGTATACCATTAACAAATGGAGAAACCCAGGAGAAATTTCCTTTTTGATCACTGACAAAAATGGTCTCACAACTTGACAAAATTTCTCATATTAATTTATATGCAAAATGGAGAAATACTGCAAAATCATTGGATTTGGAACTTGTAGGGCAGTTACATTTAAAGAGTTGTTATGCACATATCAAATCCTACTTGAAAGGAGATGGTATTTAGTGGAGTGTTTCAAAGATCTATCCTCCACTCTATACTAGTATTTTTTAATCAAAATCTTTTGTGATAGCATGCAAATCATCACATTTCTATAAAAATGAAGCTAAGAACATTAGTCAGGAGAAGGATAAAATCGGGATACAAAAATGGTTTTAGTCTACTTTAATGATGGGTAAAATCTAATAAGAAGTATCTTTGCTGTTGTTTTTCAGTAGTTTCCATCATGTCCAAATCTGTGTGATCCCTTTTGGGGTTTTTTTTGGCAAAGATATGGGAGTGATTTACTATTTCCTTCTTCAGTCATTTTGCAGATGAGGCACTGAGGCAAACAAGGTTATGTGACTTGCCCAGGAACACACAGCTAGAAAATGTCTGAGGCCAGATTTGATTCAGGAAGATGAGTCTTCCTGACTTCAGGCCTGGCATTCCATCAACTGTGCCACCTACCTTCCCAATAAGAAGAATGAACAAGATAAATGTAATCTTACTCTTGACTTAAAAAAAAAAGATCAATTTCAAAAGTAAAGGATCAGGGAACCAAGGTTTTTCATTGAAATAAGCTTAATATAAATCAACTATGTGATATGGAAGTCATAGAATCAAATGAGGTGTTAGTTGTCATTGAGAAATATAATGTATAGGACTGGGAGATATTAGTCCTACTCTGTCTTGTCCTGATGAGACCACATTTTGGTTCTGAGCACCATATTCTAAGACAGAGGTTGACCAGCCAGAGTAGGGAACCAAGATGGTGAGATGGCTGGAGCCCACACCATGATAGACAAAAAGAACTGGAGGGTATTTGATTTGGAGAGGAGAAGACATTATTGGTGGAGTGGAGATGAAAGTTGTCTGTAAGTGGTGACAGGTTGTTGTAGAGCAAAAGATATACTTCATTTTGCTTTGCCATAGAATGAAGAACTGGGAATCATGGGTAGATGTCATAGAGATGTCATGGAGAGATAGATTTAGGATTGATGTAAGGAAAACATTCCTAATAATTAGAGCTATCCAAATGTACAATGGGTGGGATCCCTTACTCTAGAGGTCTTCAATAATGGCCTTGAAAGATAATATTGTCCAATGGATGTCTGTCCATGTAAGATTTAAATCACATGATCTCTGAAGTTCCTGTATCTCTTTTCAGATTAAGTCCAACCAATTCCTGACATATTCCATCTTGCCCATATTATTTCTAAAACATTGTGCCCCAAATGGAATATTACTCAATATGCAGTCTGACCAGGATTGAACAGTAACCTCTCCTGGTTTACATAGTATGCTTCTTTAATGTAGCCCAATAAAATATCACTTGTTTATTCTTCTCCTATATCAAAGCTTGACTCAAAGATTTATCATTCTAGTTCATTAAAATTTCCCTATCTCTTTATCATAAAGGTCCTCCTCTAGTCACATCTTCTCTATCCTGTATTTGTGAAGTTAATTTATTGAGCTCAAATATAAGACCTTACATCTATCAGGATAACATTTCAAATTATTATATTTAATCTATAGTTCTAGCCTTTCAGGTGTTTTCTTTAGGGACACCTACTTTGGCATCCAATATAATAACAATTCCTCTAAATCCATATTGTTTGGTGCCAGACAATGCATACCAGTGCCATCTTAGGTTAGGTTTGATAGTGGAACAAAATGTGATATCCATAGGTCATTTAATAGTTTTTTTTTTCTTTTTAAATGAGATTTGCTTAGCCATAACAACCCACTAGTTTATTTCTCATGAGAACTTCCTTTGGGAACTTCACACATTTTCCTTCAGGGTTGGTTTTTCAACAGAAGTGTCATTTTGCTTTTGCAGCTATCCTTACCATAGTATAACAAATAATTCATTTTAATTGTGACCAGAGCCAAAGTTTATTTTACTTTGCCAGAAAAGTTATGTTACCTGTTATGCCCCCTGGTATCTCCTATTCAATTTCCTAAATGGGCCAGGTATAAAAATATTATGTTCAGTGGAAAAGGAAAAAATATATGAGATAAGATATAAATCTAAATCTGAATTCAGATACATAGAAAAATGTAGGTTTATATAATAACAGCTAAACATCATATAGCTACCCAAAGTATAGGCATACAATTCTTAGGAGATATTATTTTGCTTTTCTAAGGATAGACTCTCATACCTTAATTGAATTGTGAAGTTCCCATCTTAGTGAGTGGATTGGCTCCAATGCCATCCAACTTTGTCTCTATTTCTTATCTTTGATCTCTTCCTTCTTATATGCTGGCTACAAATATGTACATATTGTCCCCATTCTAAAAAAAAATGCTTACTTTATAATACCCACCCTGATAGCTATTATCTTATATCTCTCTTCCCCTACTTCAACAAAATTCCTAAGAAAGCCTTCTATATTAGGTACCTCTACTTCCTTTCCTCTCACTTTCTTCTAATTCCTGTGTAACCTGGCTTCTATCCTTATCATTAAATTAAAATTGCTCTCTCCAATGTTACCTGTCACTTCTTAACTGCCCAATAAAACGTGCTTTCCTCAATCTTCATCCTTCTTGATCTTTCTGAAAAAACTTAACATTGTTGATAATCTCCTGGATACTCTATTTTCAAAGTTTTTATGACACTACTCCCTCCTGGCTCTCTTTTCACCTGTGTGACTCTTTTTCAGTCTCCTTTACTGATTGTTCATCCATGTCATACCCACTGACTGTGGATGGTCCCCTTCTTTGCTCCAGGGATCTATCCTGGTCTTTCTTTTCTTCTGCCTTATAATAGTAGGTGATCTCATCAATTCCTATGGGCTCCATTGCCATCTGCATTCAGATGATCCTCGGATCTAGCCCTAGTCTCCTTATCCACAAATGTTGCTTTACCCACCAGTTTCTTTGTGAACTTACATTAGATGTCTTATCTTCACTTGACACATATAAAACAGAACTCATCTTTCCTGACAAACCCCTCATTCTGCCAAACTTCCTTATTACTTTCAAGAGTACTATTATCCTTTTAGTCACACAAGCTCACTGTCATGGTATCACCTGCAATGACTCAGTCTCACTTATATCCATATATACAATCTGTTGCCATATTGCCACATCTTGTGTCTACACCCAGATTATCTAGAGCAGTAATTTTCAAAATGTGATCTGGGGAACACAGAGAGTCCCTGGGACCCTTTTAGGTCATCCACAAAATCAAAAATCTTTTCATAATACACTGTTATAATATGGCAACTATTGGTAAACTCTCTATCTATATGTATATGTATATATACACACAAAATATATATATATATATATATACATACAAATCTATACATACATACATATATACATATATGTATATATATATATATGTGCATGTGTATATTTGCCCGTGTCTGTATCTGTTTGTGTATGTGTGTATACTCTTTGAGGATGTCCTCAATAACTTTAAAGGTATAAAGGGATTCTGAGACCAAAAAAATATATCCCATTCTCTTCATTCACACAGTCATCATCCTGTTGAAACCATCATCTCTTCTCACCTGGACTATGCCTAGAGTATCATCTAGGTGGCCCATAGGAATCAGGAAAGCCTAAAATCAAATGTTTCCTCAGACATTGACTAGGTATTTATCCATTACCAAGTCACTTACATTCACTCTGCCTTCATTTCCTCATTTGTAACATTTAAGGTCCTTCCTAGATCTAAATTTGTGATCCAAGGAGTGGAGGAGATAGGTAATAGCAACAATCCAAAGCTGGGGCTTGACAAGAGATAAAGAAAAGCATAGGTGATAATGAGAGGAGAAGAAAATAAAATCTGACTGAGAAAGAACCAAAGGGTAGAATGATTGGAGGTCACAAGGAAGGCAAAAAATAATTTTAGGAGGTTTGAGTCATTAAAAGGGATCAAATAATAGGAGGTTACAGGCACAAAAGGTGAGAGGTTAGAATTGTAAATCAAGAATCTAGAAACTTTAAGGTAATAAAGTGGGCAAGCAGGACTGGGGATTTTAGGAAACTGAGGGAATGGGAGGATGACAGAGGGAACATCCACATGAAAACTGAAGTCTCTTTAGTACAAAGACATGAGTTGGGGAGGAGATGAATACAGTAAGCCAGATGCTGAGCTCCTCAAGAAAGGGAGGATGACCTAGCTGCCAAGAGACAAGAGCTACCATGATCTGTATAGAGTGAATATAATTTAATACACTAAACTTCAAAAGAGAGGTTGCTTTGTGATAAGGGCATAGGGGATATCTGGGTAGAAAAAAGGAAAAAGATATGGCAGAATGAATTGGTTGGGTGACATATTACAAATATATATAACAATGAAAACCTGTTGGTTATATTTATAACCTACTGAATATAGTGATTCTTCAGTTTAAAAAAAACAATTAAAGGGGAGAAATGTCTCCACCTTCAATCTTGCATCTGTTTTTAAAAGTTGTTCTACATTTCTCATTCTCCGTTTATGCTTAACAGTACAGTGTTGTGATGAGAAAGAAGGAAGGGAATTGTTACATATGAAATACAAACATATAAATATGCAAAGAAAAACTTTAAATATGTTACTTAAATTGATTAATGTCATACTGAAATGTTTGTGGAATTTATAAGTCCACTTGTTCATTTTTTTAGAATTCCTGTTAGAAATTTTTTTAAAGCTAAATGCTGACATTTTCCTACACTAGTGTAAAACATTCTGGATTTTATTATTGTTGTTGTTGTTGTTGTTGTTGCTTATGACCCTATTTCTTTTCTTCTTCTCCCAGACCCTGTGAGTACCAGCTAATATAGGTTTAACCTCATACTTAATTTTTTTAAAAGTCTACTTTATTCTCATTCAATGTTGTTTTCATAGAGATTGACTAAGTATAGAAATTATACATACAAGTGACATTCCAAGAAAATAATATTTATAGTCCTTTCTGGAATAAAGGAGATTTATTTCCTATTGTGAAAAACCCCTTTCCTGACATTTGTCCTATCATATTATGATCAAAAAACTGATGTACTGAATGGTAACTCCTACAAGAAGACTGTATCGAAATAATTACATAAACTTCCAAAGGAAGTCAACTTCCATTATCCATCAAGTTGTCCGAAATCTTTTAGAGGTTAGGTGGTTCTAAATATAACTAAGAAAGGTTCCTCTTTCTTAGTATTTGCTGGGAAGATTTTAGGTTGCTTTATTAAATTAAACCAGAAGTAGGTATGCTACTATCAAGGCTTTAAATCTAAACTGATTGTTATTCTAGTAAACACACAAATTGTTTCTGACTATCATATTAGCTACAGATTTCTTTTTTTTTTCTAAGTAGATGACAAGGATTTCCTTTCAAATGTTGAACCAAAGTCTGCTTTCAGATCCATGTCATATAATCCACCAGCTGGAAAATTGTCTTCATGTATTAATCCCACTGAGTTCAGTAGGGGAGTGTGTGTACAATGTTTTGGAAAAATAAAAACTCAAAATCAATGTCCTCATGGTGCTGTCATGGGGTCTCACTTAAACATTTTTTTTATGATATAACATGGTGACTGGGAGGTTATGAATGAATGAGTTTTAAAAAAAAGCTTTCAATAAGTGCTTACTTATATACCAAGCACAAAGCTAATCGCTGGGGATAGGAAATGGTGAGGCAGTCTCTACTGTCAAGGAGCTCACACTCTCATTGGAAGAGAGAGCACAAAAAGAAAAATTTGGTTTCAGGCAGATGGAGTGGTTGTGTTAAGACATTGTGTTTTCCTTGTATTTACTATTCCCAACCCTTTTTGCTCAAGTTCAATTACTGACACATCCTGGCCCTGTGACCCTGTAAATCTCTAGACCTCTTAGTATGGTTAGGAAACTCCTTAAGACTAAGACATAGAGAAAGAGTTGACCTGTACTGCTAGGGGAAGTCTCTCTCTTGGAACTCCCACCTTCACTGAAATCACAGATCCAGATACTATCCCTTTGTGCCCTCACATTCAACTCCCCACCCCAATCTGTATACACAATCTCTACTGATTCTCACTCTGTGGCTTCAATACTACGTGTAGCCCATGCTTATCTGGGCATTCCCAAAACACCTTACCTAGAGGTATTCTGAGAGGCTTTTGGAGAATGTCCAGATTACCTAATATGGAGGCCTCTTCACCCTCTACCACATGAGTGAGTGTAGTCTCCTTTGACTGGCTGCACAACTGAATCAGATTCCATAACCCAACTGAGGTGCAGCCTGGCTTGGTTATTCAGTCAGTCTAAAAAGGCTATACCTACCCACATGGGAGCAGATGCCAAAACCTCCATACCAAAGAGGCCCAGTTTTAGGCTGTGAGGATAGGGATAAAAAGGACAAAAAAAAATCCCTTCTTGACAAAGCAAAAATACCTACCAATATTTTTTCTAAACATGTTTATAGATATATGCATTGATATATGTATAGATACACATATATATCTATGAATATATCTCTACATGTATCTATACATATATCTATCTACATATAAGTGTATATTGTTATTCAGTCATTTCAGCCATGTTTGACTCTTTGGGTCCTCATTTGAAGTTTTCTTGGGAAAACCTCTGGTTCTGGAGTGGTTTGCATTTCCCTCTCCAGCTTATTTTACAGATAAAGAAACTGAGGCAAATGGGGTTAAGTGACTTAGCCAGGATCACACAGCTAGTAAGTGTCCGAGGCTGGATTTGAACTCAGATCTTTCTGATTCTAGGCCCAATGCTCTACCCACTGCTCTAATTGTCTCTTATTCGATCTTCAAATAAGGGACATGTTTAAGCAGTTTAAGCCTATGTGTCTTACAATGTTGTAATCAAAACAAGAGGTTTTAGTTTCATCTTTAAGCAGAGCATTGTAAAATCCCTTTCTCTGTTTTCTCTACACAAAATTGCTTCAAAAGAAGAAAAAAATGTTTTAGCAAGGCAAAAAAGTGAAAAACTTCCTCCAAGTCTCAGAGGAAAGTAGATAGAAGAGAGACCAAAGCAAGGAATTGGGAATTATTGTGCAGAAAAATTTAGACTTTCTCTCCCTTTTGGGAGATTGTGAGGATTTGTTTCATCTCTATGTTACTCTTAAAAATGAGGTTCTGCACATTAGAGACAGTTCTATGATCTGAGTTTATTTAGCTGAATAGTAACTCTTTGCCATATAGCCTGACACTCAGTAGAGAGACCTTTACATGTGTGAAGATACTAGCCATACGCCCTTCATTCTTCTCTTTCACGTTAAATACAACCACTTTTTTCAACCAATCTCCATATAGTATAAACTGGAGGGCCTTCACAATCCTTGTTTCCTTCTAGACACTTTTGGTTTGTCAAAGTATGCAAATCCACCTCTTTGTACAATCATCTAGCTCACATTCTCCAACTTTTCTCAAAGAATATAAGACATTTTCTAAGATTTAGTTAAAATCCGTTGCACAAACCTGATATGCCAGCATAGTAACGCTGTCCAGAAAGGAAAATGGTTTCGCTGGTATGACCAAAGTTTTATGAAACTGTGCTGCCTGGCTTCTCTGCAGTCACTGCTTCCTTTTCAAAATTTTCATTAGCCATCCCTTTCATAGCATGTTCTTAAATTTTGCCAGGCAATGAAACCAATTGTAATGGTTTGTAGACTTGTCTCTCTTCCCTTTTTGAAAATTGGGGGTAGTTGCATTTCTCCAATTTGCAGTATTTTGCCTATTTTCTATGGTGACTTAGTGGTTAGGCCAGTACTTAGTGCCAGAAGACCTGAGATCAAATCCTTACTCAGACATTTACTCCTGTGACTCAGGTCAATTTATTTAATACTCCAGGACTCATTTCCTCATCTTTAAAATGATAAGGTTGTACTTGATGGCTCCTATAATCTTCCAAAGATAATGAAATGTCTTAACAATAGCATTTGCCATTTTTTCCTGCCCAAGGATGCAGTTCATTTGGGCTGGTGACTTGAACTCATTAAGAATACATATGTACTGTTTTACTGCCTGCTGGTTTATCTTGGTTTTAAACTATTTGCTATATTTTTTCTGACTTCTTGTTTGGAGATCCTTTTCATTAACAGAGAAAAGAGGAGAAAATTATGATTTAACAACTCTTCCTTTTGTCTATGATCAATAATCATTTCTCCATTCACCCCAACTAGGAATGCCTGTGCGTTTTGTGATCATCCTCTATTGTTCAATAGAAATAAAACAAAACAAAACTTTTTAGCGCCCTTTCTTAGCTGAAGCTAGCCTCAACTCATTCAGAGCATTAGCACTCCAGATATTATTGTTCCATTCCTTTGCCATGATTTGCATTCATTCTCCATCCTAGGTCAGGCCCTCATCACCTCTCACTACCTCTCTCTCCTTGACTTTTGCAAGACTTCTAATTAGACTTCCAGCCTCAAGTCTTTCCCATGTGCAGACCATTATCTACGTGGCTGCTAAAGCGATTCCTAAAATACAGTTCAGATCATGTCATTCTCCTGCTCAGAAAGTTCCAGTAGATGCCTATTGTTTGTTTGTTTTTCTTTCTAAAAGAGGACCATGACATCAGGAAGATGATGCCATGACTTGCAAGTGAATTGGATTTAAGTGAAAGAGGGCTGTGCAAGATCACCAGCCTCACTTTCTCCTCCAGAGCTATCTGGGACTAGTGGCAAGATATAGATCAGCATGACTGGAAATGGCCCCACAGATACCTATTACCTGTAGGATAAATGAAAACTCATCTGTTTCACTTTCCAGGCCTTTCACAATCTGGCTCCTATCCACTGTCTCAGAGTCATCAAACATCTTTCTCTATTCATGAACTCTACATCATCACCAAGCATGTCTACTTATTGCTATGCATGCACAACAATGCATTTCCAGTCTTAGTACCTTTGCAAAGTTACTCTCCATTTCTAGAACAGACTCCTTCCTGACTCTCACTTCCTAGTTTCCCTAATTCTCTTTAAAGCTCCTCTCAATGCAACCTGTTCAAGAGACCTTTCCTGTTTTCCCTGTACTTGTTAGTGTGCTCCCCAAATTCACTTCAAGTTATTTTTCATTTAATATCAGTCAATAAGCATTTATAAGTACGTACTATGTGCCAGTCAATTTGCTAATCAAGAAGAATGAAAATAAAGTCTAAAAACAATTCCTGCCCTCAAGTATATCACATTTTAACAGAGAAGGCATTTAAATTATGTCTGTATTGTTTCCCCCAATAGACTGTTAATTCCTTAAAGCTAAGGATACCTTCATTCTTTTTGTCTTTGAATTCTCAATGCCTTGCCAAGTGTCTGACAAATAAACGGGGCTCCTTGACACAGTTCTTTATATCTACTTTATGTTTTCTATTTGCCTATCTCTGTTGTGTGTTGCATCTACTCCTGTAAAATGTAAGCTACCTGAAAGCAAGAATTGTATCACAAAAGGCAATGTACTGTTATAGATAGAGAGTCAGAAAGACCTGGGTTCAAGTTCCACCTCTGACAAGCACTAGCTACGTGATTCTTGTCAAGTCATTTAACCTCTGAGTGCTCTAACAACTAACTCAATAACTTACAATGAATAAATACAAGAAAAATTGATTGAGCATTCACTATAAGTCAGGCACTGTGCCCTGGGGATACACACACGCACACACACACACACACACACACACAAACATACAAGATAGCTACCTGTAGGGGTGAGTCTCCTCACCAGAGAGTTCCTTGGATCAATGAAATCACAGGTCCAGTTCCTATGCTCATCACTTAGCCCAATGCCTTAGCATTTAATAAATGATTGTTGAATCATTCTTGACTGATTGCTCCCTAGGATATAACTATTCCTAAGATATCATCTTTCCCTAGACAGTAGGAAGATTGAAAAATGTCTAGAGAAAATCTGACTCTGTAGGTACCTCATCTGAGGGACAGCTAGGTCACTCAGTGGATAGAGTACCGGCTCTGGAGGACCTAAGTTCAAATCCTGCCTCAGACACATAACACTCACTAGCTATGTAACTCTGGGCAAGTCACTTAATCCCAATTTCCTCCCCCACAAAAAAAAAAAAACAAAGATTCTTCTCTCAGTGGGGAGGCTCATAATGCCATAGGACTTAATACCTTTATGGGGGATATACATACATACATACACACACACACATACACACATATATAATTACTCACATACATGTATAAATACACGTAACAAATGTATGCATGTGTATATATGTATATATACATACTATATTGATAAGATCATTCATTTAGAGCTAGAAGTGAACTTACAGGCCATCAAGTCCTATCTTCTCGTTTTACAGATTACCTTCATCTGCACTGAGGCACAGCCACTAAGGATTTGAACCCAGGACCTCCAGACTCCTGCTGTTGTTCATTCAGTTGTGTCGGACTCTACATTTCCTTGGCAAAGATATGAGAATGGTTTGCCATTTTCTTCTCCTATGTGTCTCCATTTTACAGATGAGGAATTGAGGCAAATAGGGGTTAAATGACTTCCCCAAGATCACACAGCTAATAAGTGTCTGAAGCCGGATTTGAACTCAGATTTTCCTGACTCCAGGTCTGATGCTCTACCCACTGCACCACTTAGCTGCCCCATCCAGACTCCTAGTCTGGTGCTTTATGTACTACAATTACAGATGAGGAAACTGAGATAAATATCTGAGTATTTGAGATAAGATTTGAATCCAGGAATTCTGGACTTCTAGTCCAGTGTTCTCTCTGCTACACTCTGCACCCTGCCTTTTCTGAATATGTTTCATGAGTGGAATATACCAATCAATTAGACATTTTATAATGAAACAAAATGTCTAGTAATTATCAGTAACAACAGACCCTAGCCAAAATGACATACAGATTTTTCTGTTTTACATAAAGATTTTTAATTCACTCATTAAAGACTCCATTGCCTGGTTTTAATTAATACTACATAACTTTTTTTTAATAACAATATCTTTCAGCTCTATGATTTTATTCTATCTAAGGCACTGGTTAGAATTCTCCAGTATTAATTTAATGGAAGCTTTCCAATGGCATTCGATTAGACTTTCCCAGTTAAATTAGCATGATGGACTTTTAATGGCTCTTTTAATAGACACTGCGATGAACCGGAATATCGTAAAATCCAAATCAGTTTCTCAGTGACTTCTTTAACTTCCCACAGCAATAATCTAAGAAGTCATTGATTCAGGGACTATGAGAAATCACCAGAAATACATTATCCATTTAATTCAGCAGTATTAAAAGGAAGATGACAGAATGAACATGGACATGCCTGTGTTGAATGAGACTGTTTAAAAAATAATAATAATCATTACTTTCATAGAATCAGAGTGTTACATCTGAAAGGGACCTTAGAGATCAGCTAACTAATCTGAAGTGCTCATCTTATTGAAGGCCCAGAATGAAATAGTAATTTGCCCAAGATCCCAAAGCTACAAAACGAAAAAGCTAATATTTGAAGTCAGGACCTATGACTTCAGATCCAGCACTCTTGCCACAAAACCATCAGTATTCACCATAATCCTGTGAACTCCTGATTTCCTAATCAAAATACTCATACAAGAGGAGGGTTCTTAAAATTTGATGATAAAAATGAATAGGTTATATGCTTCACACCCTGAGGTAGTGTGGTCAGTGACTGGAATCCCTTAACTAAAGTCAATCTTGGAAGCATTAATCTTAACAAAAATCTAGACGGCATTTACTGAAAAGTTTGTATGGGGAGGAAAGGGTGGTATGCAAGGACTTCTTGTGCTGCCAGAGGCTATTTCTTGAGCCTCTGACCTTAGAGGGAGACCTACCATACTCTCTGAATTAAATGAAGGAAGAAGATGCTTAGAGATAGCCTGTTTTTATTTTTTGTCTTGGGGGTAAAATACTATAAAGATGTATTTCTGGGATTCTCTTAGGATGCATTTTAAAGAGATTTTTACAGGGAGATGAGTTGAGAGATAGTCTTTATGTAGGATTGGTAATGGAATAGAAATTACTCTGGGAATGAGGGCTGTAATACTATTAAATTATTTGTATATTGTTAAATCATATTGCAGTGGGGATAGAAAAGCCCACCACTATATTCCCTTTGCAATTGCCTATTTACCCTTAATAACTGGAAAGAGTATCTCAAAATAATTACCTAAGATACATAATATTCATTCATTCACTCAACTATTATTTATTGAGCTCCTACTATGTGTCAGGCACATGGACTTACAAACAGTTCATATCTATTTGCAAGTCCATTGCTTGGAACTCAAAAAACTTTTTTCCCTTCATGGGAACCATGAGTGTGTGTGTGTGTGTGTGTGTGTGTGTGTGTGTGTGTGTGTGTGTGTGTGTGTGTGTAGAATTTAGTCTTTAGGGGCAGCTAGGTGGTCCAGTGAATAGAGGTCTGGCCTTGGAGGCAGGAGGACCTGAGTTCAAATCTAGCCTCAGATACTTGAAACTTACAACTGTGTGACCCCTGGGCAAGTCACTTAATCCTGACTGCCTCACCAAAAAGCAAAAACAAACAAACAAAAGAACTTAGTTTTTATGTATCATGGTTCCCTTTGGCAATCTGAGGTGAGGACCCCTTCTCAGATTGATGTTTCTAAATGTATAAAATAAAACACAGGATTACAAATGAAGCTAATTATACCAAAATACAGCTATAATTTTTTTGAAGTCTATGGACTTTAAGTTAAGAATTCCTATAACATAAATAGTTGGTTCCTCAATGTTAATACTCCCAAACCTATTAACGCATGATTCTACAGAAGTAAGTTATTTCATTATTTGTGAATTGCTTCTTTGGGAAAATGCATTCCAAGTTTCAACTCCTTAAAGCAAAAATACATCTTCATCTTTCCCAACTTTCCTCTATCTTTCCAATACCATGAAGCAGGAAAGAGATTTTGGCTTGCTCTCGCTCTTGAATGTAATAGCCACTGTCCAAAAAAAAAAAATGTGACAATTCAGAGAATACTTTTTACTCTCAATGACCCACCTTAGCATGTCAGGGTTCATTTGTACATTTACACAGTACTCAAAACTTTAAGTGCTTGAAATGCGAGTAATATCTGAAAGAATGACCAATAAAACAGATCACCTTTATTTATCTCTTTGAGGTTTGCAAAGCACTTTCTTCACAATACCTCCATGAGGTAGACAGGACCAGAATCATTGTCTTTTTTTCACAGAGGACAAAATTGAGACCTAAAAAGTTTAAATTAGCATTTTAACTTACTAAGTGTCAGAATCAAGATTTGCCCCCAAATCTCTTCATTTTAAGTTCAGCCCTTTATCCACTATGACACGTTGCTACTGCAATTCCAATTTTATCACAGTGGCTATGATGCTAAAAGGGAATTATGATTTAGTAATCAGTTCCATGAAAATGGGATGTCCTTACAGCTGGATTTAATACACAGATGAATATTCACATTATGGCCCTGTCCACTCATTCAATTTCTACTTTTTTTAAACCCAATACTTCAGCAAATCTTCATTTTGACAGGTGCAGCTGTTAACAACTAGCATTGTCAGACTAAAGGAAGCATCCTCTAAAGCCTGTCGAATCCAATAACAAATAAAGTCGCAAGTAGGAGACGTTGCCCTAGCTGTGTTCTAGAAATTTGTTCTCATAGGTTCTGTCAATATGACCTAAGAACATTATTGGAACTAGGGAAAACTACATTTAATCCTAATTATGACAATGATTTCTTTAGAGACCAAAAGAAAGTTACTGAACCTCTAGAACTCAGTTTTTCTTCCTACAAATGAGAAATAACAAAATAATGTCTAATTTTATGAGGAATGGTTCTCATTTGTGTAGCTAAAGTTTAAAAGCAAGATTTTCAAAAAAATCAGTTGTAATTGTAGCTGGAACTGAAACTTTTTAATTATTTGTTACACTTTTTTTCTGTAGACGCACTTTAGAATAAATCAAAATGCTTGGCAACGTGAGGTAAATTAATTCTTCCAAGATACTAAACTGACAGGGCAGCTAGGTGGTGCAGTGGATAGAGTGTCAGCCCTGAAGTCAGGAGGACCTGAGTTCAAATCCAGCCTCCAAACAAAACACTCACTAGCTGTGTGACCCTGGGCAAGTCACTTAACCCCAATTGCCTCATATTAAAAAAAAAATACTAAACTGAAAATGTCATTAGGGTGGGTTGTTTTTCTTTTCTTCTTTCTCCTCAGTAAGCCTTTCAAGATTGCTTACATCCTTAAATAGTTCTTGTCAGAGTGCTTAAAGAGCTATAGACAGTGCCTTTAAAAGTAACACTAACTCCTGAAATAATAACATAGTAGACTGAATGAGTGCCAGACTTGGAGTCAGGAAACCCTGAAGCTTCCTAGCTGTATGGCCCTGGCCTGGCCAAATCTCTTAATCTTTTGGGAACCTTAGTTTGAGTGACAACAACCACCACTTATCTCACAGGGCTATTGGAAGGATCAAATTAGGTAATCTATATAAAGTGCTTCATAAACCTTAAAGGTAACCCTCTGTTTTAGGCACTACATTTTTATATGTCTATATTTTGAATATATTAACTAAATGGACAATTGCTCCTGCCTTCATCTCCAAAGACGGCAAATGTGGAAGGAAATAATTTCACACACACACACACACACACACACACACACACACCACACACACACACAAACACATGAAAACCCAGTCATTGATGCTCCTCTCAACATCAAAATTGAATGGCAGGTTGGCCATATTTAATTCTCTTTCTAAATATTCACAAAGCACATTTAGCAGAATATAGATAAACTCTCCTTCTGAAACAAGAAGACTTTCTTCAAACTGATCATACTCTCCTGTCTGTCCCTTGGCAAACCCTAGCAGTCCTTGACCTCATGCCTGAGTTGATTACAAAGACCACATGGTTTTAGTTGGTTGGGTTTGAATTCTTCCCTAATACTTGTAAAGTTTGGGTCATGTATGGCAAGTCCAAGCACAATGAGATCAGCGTCCACTCCACATAAGCAAGGATGAGTGTTTAGTTTGAGCTCTTTGTCTTCTAATATAATCCTTGATTTTATGTTCTTCTTCACCAGGAGCACTGGCATCAGATAAAATAACTGTCAAATGTTTCCACCCAGGATCATTATTTAAACAATCAGCAATATAATGTCAAAGGCATTTAACAAGATTGTCCATGAACTCAGTTCCTGGTGTGATACAATTGCTGTCGAATCTTTCTTTGATCTCTTCTGAAGGAAGAAATCCACTTTTGACAGTATTTCTTGTATATCAATGTGAGTTATTATTATTATTATTATTATTATTATTATTATTATTATTATTATTGGTGTTACTATAACAGTAGTAGCTATCCTATGGGGTTATTGTGAAACAAAAATGCACTTGAGGTATTGAACTCACTTTGTGAACTCTAAGCTATTATACTATATGTAGTGATATGCACATAACTATATATATACATATATATATATATATACACACACACACACACAAAACTTATGATTATTACATCCTTGTTTAATTTCTATTTCCCATTCAATTTCTTATTCCCATTCACCCCCTCTCCTCTCCACACAAATTAGCTATGGTAAATTACAAGTGGTAATGAGGCATAATAGATAGCATGCTGATCAGGTTGTCAGAAAGACTTGGGTTCGTATCTCAACACTCTGCCTATGGGAACTTGAATAAGACATTGAATTTCTCAAAACCTTAAACAATTTTTGAAAAGTTACATACTGAGTTATAGAGTCACATTCATATAAAATATTTAGTTTTCTTTTTTAAAAAATCTTTGGAAGTTTTTTTATATCTACTAATACCAAAGCCACAAACTTTTTTCCCCTGTGGTTTAAAATGGCTGACAAAAACCAGTTATCTCTAAGTCCTTGTTCTGGTTGGATAAATGTTTTGTTACATTCTCATATCTGATGGATAGCTTATAAGTGTGTCATATTCATCTATACAGGCTGTTTACATAGAAGGGGAAAAGCTATTTGCATTTAAAACCTTAACAACAAAAATAATAATGTTACATTATGTTGTGAATGTCATATATTCACAATATGTAATTTCATAATAATTTATTATTACATGGCACTTTAAGGTTTGCAAGACACTTTTACCAATATTACTCATTTTTATCCTCACATCAATCCTAGGAGGTAGGTTAGCGCTACTATTATCCCTGCAATATAGATGAGGGTACTGAGGCAGACAAAAGTTAAATAACTTCACCAGGATTACATAGCTAGCAAATGTTTAAGGCAGGATTTGAACTCAGGTCTTCCTGACTCCAGGTCTAGTACTCTATCCAGTGCACCATCAAGCTGCCTCTACATGTAGAGCACTAGAACAGGATTTGGGAAGATATGAGTTCAGCTCTCCTTAGACACTAAATATGTGACCCTGGGTAAGTCACTTCCACTCTGTCTGCCACAGTTACCTCATCTCTAATGTGGAGACAATAACAGTGCCTATCTCCTAAGGTTGTTGTGAAAATAAAATGAGGTAATGTTGGTAAAATACTTCCAAACTTTAATGTGCTATAGAAATGCTTGTTTATTATCTCATGTAGTGTGTAACTCAGTCTTGCAGCATTACTTACTCTGTGAAAAATGGCGAGGACCAACATGTTACTTGCACAAAGAATGTACCAAATGAATCACTGAAAACAAACATAAAAGTCACTAGTGTGAATGAAGTGGGGAAAGTAGAAAGCAGGCTGTGTCATGGCAATAGGAATTTTAATTGTGTTCTACCATGCAAAAGAGCACTTTTTTAATAAAAAAAAAAACACACCTAAAGATATCATAAGAAAAAATACTTTCATAATCATTCTGAAGCTAAAGAAATTCCCACAATCCCTTGGGATATAAAAAGACATTAAAGCAAACATTATCCTGTAATACAAGCATAGAAGGTGAACTCCTACAGTGTTCAGTGTTTAAGAGCAAAGAGAACTACTCAGAAACCATCCTGGAAATGAATTTTGAATGAAAATGGAAAGTATAGTAGAGGCTTTAAAACTAATTTGTGAGGGCTGGGAAATAGTGTCACATGTCTATATTTCTATCTCTATTCATGTCTCTCTGACCCTCAAAAAAGATCAACTATCAGAATAACCTTTATGTACAATCTTGTAAATCTGAAGCTTGTAAATCCTAAAGGCTTACATTTTTCTGAACTGAAAATAATTAAATTGTCAAACAAAAGGCAATTTTTTTAGCTTCAGTTTCAAAAAAAAAAAGCTTAACAGTATTCAAAACTTCCAAAGGCAGAGGGTTTCCCTATTGAAGAGGCATATGGTTCTGGAGAGGGTTTTGGGATAATTGGAAAACATAGTTATCCTTTCCACATTGCGACTTTCCCATTCTAGTGTCAGTATATCACGTGTCGGCATAAGAAATTAGATGGGAATTTAGGCGGAGTTTTGTGGAAGCTGCAGTTGACACACGAAGTCCAGGAGATGACACTGAAAAAGTTTAGAAACTCAAAAATGCATAAAATGTATGTATGGTGTTATATAATATCAACATGTTTTATCTTTTGGTACCATAAAAATAAAGACTACTTCTGTGGTATGAAGGCCAAAAAAAATTTACATGGATTTTCCAGATTGCAGAGGTACTGCACACCTAATCCGTGTGATGTGGAAGGGATAACTGTAATACCAATGGGGAAAGGCCAAAGGAACAGAGTTCAATAAATGTGGAAAAGATTAGACCTAGGGGTGACATTACATCATATTTCCCCTTGTGTTTATGATGACGGAAAAGCAAATAAGGATCTTTTAGACAGATAACAGATTTCCATAAGTACAAATCTTTGCAGCTTTGAAATAGACCCAGTGATTCTTCTGACCAGTCAGCATAGTACAACCTTTATGAAGAGAGCAAACCCTGCTCTTTCATGAGTTAGGGACTTTGCCTCTTCAAAGTACTGTTTCCTTCCTTATGTATGCAATGGTGGTTAGTTTGCCTTTGTTTGCCTTTGAAGATACTATATGGTTACTATTCTTTAACACATGACAGGGAGAATCAGAGCTTAAACTTACAATCTCAGTTCCACCCTCATTGCTCTACTAAATGATTATCTTAAAAGTCATAAATTACCCCCTATGGCATCTAAGTGTCCAGCAATGGGAAAACAATTAAATAAGTAGCGGTAAGCGAATCTAACCCAATATGATACTTTGATGATCTTTTTGAGCAAACACCACCATCCTACAGTGCAGGTTACAACATAATTATATCCTCCCATCCTGTGCAACTCAACCCATATCCTCCAACAAATTCTACATAAGAAGCACAGCTGTGGTTTTCTTAACATCACATGAAAACCAACAGGCAGTCTACCTATATTCTTCATTCTCAGATAAATGGCCCATCTTCCTTTCTATTTATGTCTCTGGTTTTTTTTTTTGGTTTTGTTTTTAGGCAATTTGGGTTAAGTGACTTGCCCAGGGTCATACAGCTAGTAAGTGACAAGTGTTTGGTCTGAGGCCAGATTTGAACTCAGGTCCTCCTGACTCCAGACCCGGCTCTCTATCCACTGCGCCACCTTGCTGCCCCTATTTTGTCTGTCTTATGACAGCCTTTATGCTATATCTCACACACAGCTCTTGATTAGTTGTAGGATTATAGATATAGAACTAAAAGGCAAAATGTATATGAGACCAACCCCCTCACTTTGTAAGTGAAGAAAATGATTTAACTAAAGTTACAGAGGCAATAAGAGAAGAGGGATTTGAATGAACATCTTACTCCAAATAAAATACTCTTTCTATTGTACCATACTGGTATTAAATAGGCTGTTAAATACAGCTGTCTCTCCATTGCCACTTGTAAAATTCACAACCTTAAATATTGGAAGGCTGTGGTATTCAATGACCCCTAATTTAATAGTATCACCAAAAGAATTATGATAGAGCCTGAACTTGACATTCCATTAGGGAACTCCCAATTGAGGGAACTCCTTCTACCCATGCATTTTCTCTATACCTTATAATCTTAGAGAGCTGACTAGGGCACTGAGGTGAAGAGATTTAGCCAGAGCCCACATGGTTCTGTATTCTTTGACTGTTAGATAGGGAATAGCTCTTATCCTTCTAAATTTAAATAAGGTTCTTACCTACTTTGCTTTCCAAAAAACCATGAAGGAAAATTGCAGACATAATAGAATAAGAGCATTAAGTATTTTATGTATAAAAAAAAAAAAGAATCCACCAATGTAAGAACCAGGGGGGAAAAAAAAAGAAAGAATTTAAGGGCCAAGACATCATAGTCAGGATCAAACAAGACTAAATAGCTACAATTTTTAGGAATGGAGATTGTGAATGTGATATTACAAAAGGCAAAATTTATTTGATTACAAGCAAGAATAACTCACCCAGCAAAATTGAATACAATCCTACAGAAGAAAAAAATGCTTCTTGAATTAAACAAAGGACAGCTTTGTGTCCCACTATACTCCTTTGTATTGAATAGTCTAAAAAGGGTAAGATTTGAAGCCAGCAGCAGTTGAGGCTAAGTCCAACATCTGATACATACTAATTGTGTGACCATGAGAACATTACAACTCCTCAGTACTTCAGGAAACTCTCTAATATTTTGATTTACATGTTATTGGTATTCTATAAGTGAAAATAGTTTCCATACCAGAAGTCCCATAAAGTCACAGGTCTGGTCTCAAAACAACACCAAAAAGAGCTACAATAACAACAGACAAACAATACAATACTCTTCTGTAGCACAGGTTCTTAGCCTAGGGCCTACGAACTTTAAAGATAGATAGGTAGATAGATATTTTAATATAACTGGTTTGTAATCTTACATGCTTTGTTTTTTAAATTTAAAAATATCTCTTTGAAAAGAGGTCAGTAGGCTTCACCAAGCAGCCAAATGTGTCTGTAGGGTTAGGAACCTACATGCTCTAGGAACCATTGAATCTGGGGTCATCATCATTCACCTTGACCTGTGTCTTGCCACTGGACTCCAATGACTCTGGAGGAGAAAGAAAAGCTGATGACTTTGCACAGCTTGGCCTCACTTAAACCCAATTCACTTGCAAGTCAAGGCATCACCCTCCTGATGTCATTGGTCTTTTTTGAGAATGAAGGAGAAGCAATAATCTGTGGGTAGTAGTAGCTGCCCCATGGGGACCCAACCAGCCAGTTACAGTTAGGCAATGTTGATATTTCTTCTTCTTCCTCCTCCTTCTTTTCCTCTTCTCCCTCTGTCCATGTGGGGAGTCATAACCTTACATGCAGGTGCTATGTCCAAAGGCACATAAATTTTGATTGCTTATACTTTGCAAGGTATCTTGCATTGAGGGGCTAGATTTTTTTTCTTCCCTATTTGTTTATTCTATCATTTTTTTCTGAAAAACTAGGACAATTAACTCTTTTGTCTCATATAGTTTTCACTTATGATATCTTGAAATATGCCTCAGGAAAACCAGGAATTGATAAAGCCCATTGGGATTCAAATGGAGCTACTTGACTATGATTTTACACCCAAATCATTTTGGGTTTCACTGATGTCCAATAATAGGTCCCAGCCCAAGTCTCACTTGCTCATTGTTTGGGTTTTGATGACTTAGAGTGAATGTAAATAACAATTGTTTCTGTCCTGACCAGAAACTCTGAGGGTCTTCCCCTTCCTGTTTGATCCTTTTGTGAAGACAAGGTACACCATCTTTTGCCTCAATTCTGGTTTTTTGTTTTTAGACCCTTGCCCAGGGTCACACAGCTAGTAACTGTCAAGTGTTTGGTCTGAGGCCGGATTTGAACTCAGGTCCTCCTGACTTCAGGGATGGTGCTCTATCCACTGTGCCATCTAGCTGCCCTTTTTGCCTCAATTCTTAACTAGCCTTTAACTGTTGAATGGATGCTGTCTCAGACAAAAGGAGAGCTGGGAAAGACATTAGTTTAAAAAGGCTAAGCTCTCCCACTACATCCAGGACTGTTGTAAGTCATCTTGATCTATGTCTTGCCACTGAACTCTGATGACTCTGGAGGAGAGAGTGAGGCTAATGACTTTGCACAGCTCTACCTCACTTAAATCCAATTCACTTGCAAGTCTCATTGGTCCTCTTCAACAACAAAGGACCAACAACAACAAAACTCCAGTCAAAGGAGAATATTGGTCATTTTTCACATTTATATCCACACTTATGCTCTACTCTCTACTTAGAATGCTGTCCATTCTCTTACCCCCTTTCTAAATGCTGTTTATGAATTAATGTATTGGTTGTTCACTATGTAAAAGATACTAGGTATTAAAAGAGAGACTAAAATAGTTGAGGTCCTTATCTTTGAAGAGTTTTCTCTGAGTAACAAGTGTCACCGGTCCAAGATGCCTTCAATGATTTTCGCCAAAAATGATCCCTCCCTCTTCCCTCTGCATATGGAAAGCACTTAGTTGTTTTTTTATTAATCAAGTGGCATTTATATACCCTTCCATGGATTATTTAAATACAAGTCTCAGCTGAGGCCTCAGATCATGTCTTATATAATTCCTCACAGCACCTAACACAGTGTTTTATAGGAGTAGGTCCACAATAAACATTTTTAATTCATAATTTCTTTATATATCAAGATTTCTATAGCAAAGATCATAGGGTTTAAAGAATATAATAGCATAGTATAAAAAGCACTCCAAACAAAAGGCAGTCATATACAATAAAATATAAACACTTATTACATGGTTCATGCATGTAAAGAAAAATAAAAATTGAGAATGCATGTATATTTTCCTAAACAAAGGCATCTTTTTTTTCCTCCTGCGATCTTGTGTTATATGCACAGAATTAAAGTAACCTAAGGTGGACTGTTATTCTCTGTTACATAGGCACCAAAAAATCTACCTCAAATTCAAAAAAAAAAAACCCTCCATATATTTATAATATACTTTAAATGATATACTTATAGTTTAAATTTTAATTCAAGAATAATCGATTTAGCACCTGCTACCTGCCAAGAGATAGGCATAAAAAGACTAAAAAGGAAAATAGTCCGTGCCTTTAAGGAACTTTATTCCTATTGGACAGAGTAATTTAAATCATTAAAAATTCAGTCAACTTGATTGGCTACATGATGACAAAGATGAGACTAAATCTGGAATCAGAGAAACCAAGTTCTAACCCTACCTCTCCGCATTTATTGAATGTAAAAATTCATCTTTTCTCTCTGGGCCTCTTTCCTCATCTACATAAAGGCCTATATAAGATAACAGGTAGCTGGGTGGCCCACTGCATAGAGCACCAGGCCTGGAGTCAGGAAGACTCATCATCATGAGTTCACATATAGCCTCAGATACTTACTAGTTTTGTAATCCTGGGGAAATCATTTAACCACATTTCCTTCAGTTTTCTCATCTGTAAAATGAGCTGGAAAAGAAAATAGCAAGCCACTCTAGTATCTTTGCCAAGAAAACTCCAAATGGGGTCATAAAGAGTTGAACACGACTAAAAAGACTGAATAACAACAAAGACAAAATAGTTTTTCCAGCTCCAAATCTATTTTCTATCAGCCCTTTGATTCAATTTCCTCCACTGAATCAGACGGTTATGTGACATATTGGATACATCCTCTTAAAGAAGATTTGCCTTCTAACCACCTCTCTCCTCAGGTCTCTGTTGCTACTGTCTCCTCTCCTTTCTCTGTCCTTTCTGCCATGAGAAACTTAGCATTGGAACTGTCCTCCTCTGACTCACTGTCTGTCTTGGTTTCTACTGTCTCTGAGGCACCAAAAGTTGTTTGACTAACTTCTAATTCAACCCTTAAGTCAAGGCCATGACTTTATTTTGGGATTTCCTTGTCATGTATTACAGAAACATGTGAGAAAAAGAGAAATCAAGTAAGTGCAGCATACAAGCAAAGAGCCATCTATTTTGAAGGGTTCCAAAAGTCTCTCCCATCTAAATATATCTTTTCCCCTAACTGTGTCCCAGTGACCAAACTTTCAATTCCTAGTGCTATGGAATAGAGTGGTCTTCTAAAATAATCAATTAACTTATTTTCAGACATTAACATCTTTACACAGGTTAGCTTATTTGGTTAACTCTAGAAGATATCATGGTTCTGGAGAGGGAAAACATAGCTTTTAATGAGAAAGAGGAATTGGTGAACTAGAATTTAGAGAGAAGATTTGAGGGAGATGGAGAAGAGAAAACTTAGGTGGGGGTGAGGGGAAATGTAGAAGAAAAGGAACCATAGTGGAAGTAAAAGTCAGTATAAGGGTGCTGTTGGTTTCTGAATAAAAATAAATTTTACAAATGCTTTTTTTTGTAATGAAGAATCAGTAGAAATTACATTGATTTTAGCCTCAAAAATTAAAAGTCAATCAAATTCTGGAAATATCACCATTACAGATTGCTTCTTTATTCTAGTTTTAACACTATTAACTATGCAGTTTGCAAACAAATGAGAGACTGAAAAATATTTCTTAGATGGCCAAAGCATCGTGCAAAACTTAAGATCCTACACACTTAAAAATAAAAACACAACTCTTCTAATTGTTTAGATGACATTTAATTTCCAGTTCAAATTGCCATATGTTTTGAAAGCTTTCATATTTAAATAGAACTGCAAACACTGGGATTGCTTAAAAGAGAAATCCATATTTAGGCTAAGGAAACAGATGATCTTTGAAAAATATTTGGCATTTTACAAAATTGTTTAATACTCCACAACTACCTATCATGGGACTTTCCCAGTGCATAGGCAAAGGAGCAAAGGAAAAAAATGCTTCCTATCTTGGAAAGGAACTTGTTCCCTTTAGAGTTTCCTATATCATATGATGCTCTTCCCAAAAGAATTTTAAATTTAAGGTCAACAGGAAGTCATCCCTTCACCCTTAGGAAAGAAATGAAATCGACAGCTTGGTTCCTACAAACCCAGGGGCTCTGGGTACTAAGGGGTTAAAGTTGTTTCTGTTTTCTTCTTTCTGCCCCATCCCTGTGCGGTGGACCCACATTCACAGGAAACATTTAATTCTCAAACAACTCCAAAGGAATAAAAAGGGGGAGTGGGAATCTAGCTTCTTGTCTCAGGAAAGCTAAATTTTTAGCACAACCCCAGAGAAGTTTAGATTCATTCCACGGAAAGATTAGGAACCAAGGTCTTATCCTCCTGTGAAAAAGCAATATCCTAGATGCAAATTCAACCAAGATTTCCTCAGAGTATAGGTCCATTCAACTAATATCTGAACAAAATTTTCTAAGTTCCCCGTTCTACAATGGGCTTGTTAGAACTTTTTCTAAGGGTCCTATACAACAGGTGATCTTCTTATAGGTCCTGGTAAATTTCCTCTGGGTTCTTATTCCAAAGAGCTCCCAAAGTTTAAGGCATCTAGAATCCAAAACTCATGGAACAATAGGACAAGGAGGCTCAGAGAAAAGAGAAGAGAAAATCAAACAAGCTTCTTAGATGCTCCAGGCTCTCAAGAAAAGGAATTAAGTGCTAAGGGTGGATTACTTGGGGTTTCTGAGCTCACAGGCAAACTTTACCCATGGGACTTAAAAGAAATAAGTATATTACAATAAGGCAAGCAGTGTAGGTATATTTAAATTCCAAAAGAACAAAACAATGAACATTCCTCAACTAGGTATCAATATTTCAGCTACATGAACCTCATAGTTCTCATATTGCTCTGAGTATAGGTACTTATACAAGATTTAGGAATGTAGCAAGTAGTTCATAAATATTTCAGCATATAAAAAATGCAAAAGTTTACAAAATCATCTTAAATGTAACTGACTTATAAGGAAAACAGACTGTATGATTAGACCAAAATAAGGGGAGAAAAAAATGCCAATTTTTCTGGGATCCTTAAAACTAAAGTACCCAAAAGCAAAAGATGCTGGGGAGAACTACTCCAGGGGGCCCAATTTAATCTTGGATAAGCCTCCATATGTACCCTGTGCTCTACCTCCACTCTCCTCAAAGACTAAGGTAAGATAAAAGAAGAATGTGACCCTGAGGTCTGTGGAGAGGAAGGCAGAAGAGGATATTTATATTTTTTCACTAATACATTCTCTAAGTAAATATCCCTTTCCAAAAGTTAATTGATGCTGTCCTCAATTGGAAGTGAGATGCCACTTATGCACTGGCACCTAACAGTGGAGGGAACAGAAGAGACACCTGCAAGTCCCCAGACTACCATTAGAAATTTGATGGGGCTATGTAACTGGGCCAGCTCTGTGATGGTGAACCTGAACCCACTTATTGAATATCATAAAAGAAATGTGGTAGGATACCATTTTTTCCTAATCATGTAGTTTATATAACATTGGTCCTTGGTTTTATATTTCTTCCTTTGGGAGTTCTGTAATGCCTGATTCATTTTTCTTTCCCTGAATATGGATGTTTTAATCCTCTACTTCTATTAATCTATAAATGTTTTATTTTGGTGAAAAATTAATTCATGCCATATTAAATATTAGTTTGCTAGCAGAAAACTGGATAAAAGTTTCTAATAATTTCTTTTTTATTTGTTGTGAATTCTCCTTTCCCATTTTTGATACTGCAATTTGGTTTTCTCACTGTTTATGTCAGACTGGTTATTTCCTCCTACCTACCCACAGAAGGCTATTAGTAGTATTCATCAATTCAATAAGTTTTATTTTGTTTGTATTTCAATTTTCTTTATCTCTTCTTTAATATTTCTACTTTTCTTTTTTGTTGGGATTTTAAATTTGGTTTGTTTTTTAATTCACATGCCAAATTGGTTAATTTTTAAAATGAAAATATTTAGAGATGTAAGCATTCTCTGAGGGTCACTGTTGTATATTTCAACACTTTTGGGATGTTATTTCTTTATTTAATGAAATTAACTGTTGTTTTTTATGATATTTTGACCAATAAATTGTTTAAAATGATTATTTAACCTCTAAGTTCTTAATCTTTCTTCAAAGATATTTCATTTAATATAAGTTTCCTTGTTTTGTGTTTAACAAAGCATGTTTTTAATGTTACTGCATTTCTTCAATTGTTTGTGAAGATTTTATGTTCTATCATATATTCAATTTTTGTAAAGTTTCCATAGATAGCTGATCAACACGTATATTCCTTTCTATTCTAATTTTTCAATTGGGAAAGATTAATTAAATCTATCTTTTCTGAAATTCTATTTAGGTTCACGATTTTTTTCTTGTTTATCTTTTTTTTTTTAAGATTTATCTAGGTCTGGGAGAGGGAACATTAAAGTCCCAAAACAAAATAGTTTTAATGTACTTTTCCCTGTAAATTAGTTAACTTTTCACTAAAGGTTTTGATAGTATGCTATTCAGTGCACATCCTAAATATTGATTTTATTGTCTGTGGTGCTGTTAGCATTAATAGAGCTCTTTTCATTTCTTAATCAACCTTATTTTTATTGTTGTCTTGTCTTAGAACATGATTCCTACCTCTGATTTTTGGAGTTGACCTGAAATATGATAGATTTTTCTCCAGACACTTGTTTTAACTCTCTGTAAGTCCTTTTCTTTCAAGTTTACTTTTGTAAATAGCATATTAGTGAATTAATACAACACGATATTGTCTTCAGTTTAACAGACAAGTTTCTCTTATTCACATTCATGATTATGACTATGATTTATGTATTTCTTTCATCTTGTCTTCATATTTTTCTTCTATTTGCTCATTACAGTCCTATTAAGAAAGAAGAGGGTAGTTAGAGAAGAGAAGCAGCTAAGCAGTATAAAGGAGAGAGCAACAAGCCTGGAGACAGGAATAAATGAATTAAATCTGGGCATAGATGCTTAACTAGCTGTGTGATCCTGGGTAAGTTATATATCCTCTGTCTGTCTCAATTTCCTTACCTACAAAATGGGGATAATAATAGAACCTACCTCCTAGCATTGTTGTGAAGATTAAAAAAAAAGGTATCTGTAAAGTGGTTTGTAAACATTAAAATATTTCATAAATGCTAGTTATTATTATTATAATTCAACACTGAACATCTGTAATTGGTCAAATCTGTTTCTACTCCACTCCTATATGTCTTTCTCCCAGTGCCTAATCACAGGTTCTTGCCATTTTTTTTTATTCCTTGTATTCACTTCATGATTGATCCTCTAAATTTAGAATTTGTTTTGCTTATAATCAATCTCTTTCTGAAACTGTTCTTCCTCTTAATCCCTACTCCTGTCTTCTTCTTGCCTGTTTGCCTGTTAAGTTTTGTATAGTGACACATCAAAGTGTGTGTGTTCATCCCTCCTTTGTCCAATTCCAATGAATTAAAAAAGATTGATTGATTCAGTTTCTTGACATGATCTTATTTAATTCATTTTGACATGTCAGTCTGCCATCCAAGTGTGTTAGTTTCATGTGGGTAACATAAGGATATTTATAAACAGAATTCCCATATAATGACTAGGCAATCCATTAGTTTAAAAGCAAACAGATTATTACATTGTATATTTCAGAAAGCTAACTTTTAAGTCATTTAAAAAACTATTACATTTTATTAAAGAATTGTATTTTGGTTTTGGTTTTAGTTTGAAGAATAGCTAATGCTTAAATATAGGCATACTGTCTCTTTTATAGGCCAATCCTATTATAACAGTTTTTTGTTTGTAGTTCTTTTGTTTAGAGAGATACTATTTGAACAGAATATATCCAAATTCATGTTTCTAGACTATAATTATAAGTATACTTATAGTATAACTAAGTATCCCAAATCCTTCCTCCATATTTATACAGTATTCTTTTCATTCACCCTGATGATGTGAGTTGGTACATTCACCACCTTCTTCCTATCTCTATTTTTCCCTAGCATAGTCCTTTGTCATTCCCTTTCTTTTCTTAACATCATCAATCTATGACAAAATCAGGCCAAGGACCTTTGCCTTTAGCTTTAGTAGTAGTGTAGTAATAGTACTAGTGCTAGTACTAATACTAGCAGTAACAACAACATCAGAAGCAATTATCATTTATAGGTTTGCAAGGTTTGCAAATCACTTTTATCTCATTTTTTTCCCTCACAACAACCCTCAGGGCTAGGTGCTACTACTATCCTGATCTTAATGAAGTCTAAAATGAGCCATAAGTGCTAAGTGACTTGTCCTGCATTATACAACTAGTAAGACCTATGTATTCTTTCGCTCTATGACCCTTGAAGACATTCTGATCTAAGAGGACATTTGCTTCTCTGTCAATTAGCATGTAAACACTTCCATAGAGTTCATTCCAAATGCTGAAATGCATTTACCTTTCTATGTTTTCCTTTGATTACTGAGTTTTCATTTCAAAGTATCTACTCAGCTCTGACCTTTTCATCAAGAATGGTTGGAAGTCCTTGATTTTATTAAAGTTCTATTTTTTCCCTGCAAAATTATGTCCTAGGTAAATTATTTTAAGTCTTTTTTGCCTTTAAAATAACATATTTGCAACTTTTCCTTTTTTTTCAGCTATTAGTTGCCATGTCTTGTGTTATCCTTACTGTTGCTTCATTGCTATTTGAACACTTCCTTTCTATTTCTACTATATATTTTTTTTTCTTTTGCCCTGAACATTCAGGATTTTGGCTATGTCATTGTTGGGAACTATAATTTGGGGTTTCTTCCACAAGCTGATCAGAGGATTGTTTCAATTATTTTTACCTCTAGTTCTCATAGATCTAGGGAAGTTTTCATTCATGATTTCTTGAAATATGCTAGCTTTTTGTTTGTTTTGTTGATTACAATTTTCAGGTAATCTGATGATTCTTAGGTTATCAAGCCTTGACCTGTTTTCAAGATCATTTGTTTTTCATAGGAAAAAAAGGTACCATGTATTTTCTTGTCTGTTTTCAGTCTTTTGATTTTGTTTATTTTTCTTGTCTCCTAGTGTCCTAGATTTACTTCGGCTTAATCTAATTTTCTAGCATTCAGTTATTTAGCAAAGTTTTAAATCTCCTGTATTAAGCTATATACTGCTAGCCAGGTTAGGGCACAGCTAAGGTTGGTGGATCACCCTTGCACAGGAGTTGTGAGTTGTAGCGAGCTAAGTGGATCAGGCATCTTTATAAGCCTGACATGAATAGGGAGATTCTCCAGGATTGGGAAATGGCAATCAGCACTTTGCCTAAGGGAGGGCAAAGGGGCCCAGGTTGGAAAAACATAGCAAGTTAAAGCATCTTTGCAGGTAAATATTGGGATAAGGGAAAAAAATAGGGAGAGCTCATCTCAAACCAAAAAGAAACAAAAAATAACCCTTGAGTTGTTTATTCTTTTAGAAATTTCATTTCCTTTCTGATTTTTTTCCTCAACTCTTACTTATTTTATAGCATTTTTAAGAGCTCTTGCTTCATTTCCTCTAGAAATTCTAGTCAAATATATGTCAAATCCATGACTTTGTTTGGTGCTTTGTTTGTAGATCTGGTGTTATTCTTTTCTTCTGGGTTTGTGTCTGGGGTATCCCTGGCTCCATTCTATTTTACCATCATTTTTTATTTGTTTCTTCTAGCTTTCCTTCCAGAATTGGAGCTTTGTGACAGGGCTGCTTCTGGGCACTTCTGGAGTGGTAGAATTTTGGTCTTGATCTCTCTTATCAGAGGTTCTCCCCCATTTTCAGGTACTGTGATTTGTTCTCCAAGTACCACAGGGGCAGCTCAGGCCAGCAGGTAGTACCAACACAATATGACCCAAGGTGTTACTGGCTTATTGCCCTTCTGGTCTGAGCCCCATAGGATTCTGAGCCCTGTAGGCTCCCAGCCCAGCATTTGGGGTCAGAGGTAAAGAAAGTAGGCTTTGCTGACTTGTTTTACTCTGTAAGTTAAAAGGCTTCTGTGAATGCACTCCAAGGTTAGACTTTTCTGGATGGAACCCTTCTCTAGAGCCTGCAGGATTTTGGCTATCATATTTGTGCCAACTCAGATTAGCAATATATAGTTTTTCCTTTTATTTATTGATCATTATTTGGTCTGCTGCTCTTTATTCATCTTTGCTAGAGCAGTTGTGAGGGAGCTTGGCTGTTCTGTTTCTATTCATTCTGTCATCTCGAGGACCCCCAAGCAATGTTAGTCTGGCAGTGGTAGGAACCTGCAAGGCCTATTAGAGGTTATTAGTACTCCAGATGGATGATAATAAGAACATCTACTATGATAGTGACAGTCAAAATGGCGAGGAGGGGATGAATGAAAGAGATATTACAGAGGGAAAATTGGCAGAATTTAGTAACTGATTAGATATGAGAAGTGGAGATAAAGAAGTTTACATTCCTAAAAACCTAGCTGGCAGAGACTAGAGAATCCCATTCAATTTATTTGGGACATAATGGCCCCAGTTTCTCACCTTTGCATGTCCCTTTGATGACTTTGAAATGTTAGAATCATTTATTTATGTTGCTGCTCAGTTGTTTTTCAGTCGTGCCAGACTCTTTGTGAGTTTTTGTTTGAGTCTTTGGGGTTTTCTTGGCAAAAGTACTGGAGTGCCATTTCCTTCTCCAGCTCATTTTGCAGATGGGAAAACTGAGGCCAACAGGGTTAAGTGACTTGTCCAGGGTCACACAGCTAGTAAGTGTCTGAGACTAGATTTGAATTCATGAAGATGAGTCTTCCCAACTCCAGGCCTAGCATTCTACCTATTGTGTCACCTAGCTGTCTCATTTATTTATTTATTGTTCAATTCTGTTGCTACCTCTATTCCACTTAATATTAATAAAATTGTAGTTGATTTTTCTGTTGTGGTTGGCTTATACTTATACTTGATCATGTTACAAAACTTTATCTGCATTGGGCCATTCCTTAGTCCTTTGAAATGATGTGGACTTTGCGCTGACTCATGATGCCTACAGTACAAAAGACCTGCATCCCCTGCACAGTGTGGGGCAGTTCATCCATAGAACATCTATAGAAAAATATGGGCAAGAATTTAATACACTGAACGAGCAATCAATAAACTGTAATTAAGCACCTACTATGTGTCACGTATTATGCTACCCTAATTTTTCCCCTCCTTTGATAGGATTAGTTTTCCCTAACTGGAAACAAAATCGATTGGTCCCTATTTCCCTAAAGCTGTTTCCTGATGACCCAAGGGCGTAAAAAGTGTCACCTACATGCAGTCTGGATCCTTTCAACAATGCAGATTTTTAAAGATTATGTGAGTCATCACACCATGATGACCTGAATGCACTTCTATGAGGAGACAAGGGGGGGTGGGAGTGGGGCAGAGCCTGTGGAATAGTGTCTAAAAAAGCTAAGTCCTATTGTATCCTTGTTAGGGAAAAGTGAACCTTTTTTTTTGTTAACTGTTCAGTAATTTTTTAGTGTCTCATTTTATCCCAACATCAAACCCGAACTAAGAAGACATTGTCATTAGGCTCATCTTTAACAAAATTTTATACAGAGTCTGTCTAGAAAAGAAATGAGTCAACAGTATGTTATGGCACCTAGTAATCAAGATCATGTAATCTTTGGCTTCATTAAGAAAACTATTGCTTCAAGAAATAAGGAGCTGAATAGTTCCTCTATGATCTGACTAGATCAGACCAAAACTGAAATGTTGTGTTAAGTTGTGGATATCACATTTTAGATGGTAATAATCCAGAAAACATCCACTGGAAGGCAAACAGTATTGATACTGACTGCTCGTAGTTGAAGCTGGTTGACTCAGTGGTCAAATCAAGCTATAAATTTTGTACTATACCAATCAAAGCAGCAAGGGAATCTTTAATGGAACTAGAAAGATAATGATAATATTGATATGGAAGACATTAATCTAAAGGAAATGTTGAGAATCTAAAGAAAATTTTTTTAAAAAGTACAAAGGAGCACATAACCACCAGTCCTCAACCCATCATAAAGGAGTCAAAATCAAAACTAACAGTGGCTTAAAACAGGTGGGGGGAAGCAGAATAGACAAATGAGAAAGAGAGAGGGGGCCAGGAAATTACTGTAACAAATGAGGTATGAATCAGAAGTAAATATATAGTAGCTGAGTGTTTGCTAAACACGATAGCATAAATTATTATTCAAAAAAATTCTTTTTGGAAAGAACTGCTGGACAAACTTGAAAGCATCTTGGGAAAAAAACAAGCTGAGGCCAAAATCTCATACCACAACAAATTCCAAATGGAAAGGCAATCTAAATATGAAAGGTTACATCATGAAAAAAAAATTAGAAGAAAATGAAAGGAGGTACTTCTCAGAACTTTGGCTTAGAGGAATATTTTTAGCCAAATAAGGGAGAGGAGAGAAAATAAAAGAAAAACAGATAATTGTATTTCTATTAAAATTAAAAGTCTTTTGCCTTGTAAGATTAAGGAACATCAAAATTGTAGAATGGTGAAAATATTTGCATCAAACATGTGGATATCAGAAACAGAGAACTGACACAAATAACACTGAGACATTCCCAAATACATAAGTAGTCAAAGGATATGAACAGTTTTCAAAACAAGAATTCCAAACTGTGCATGAAAAGAAATGGTGCAGAAGATTCTGGGGAAATGATGGAATAAAGCAGAAAGTTATTTGGCTATTCGCAATTCACCCACAAAGAATTTAAAATAATGCCTGAGTGAACTTTAGAGTGGAAGAAATAATTAAAAGTTGGTGTAAAGCAGTTGTCCAGCCCAAGACAACTTGGGGGAATGTTAGGGAACACCTGACCTCCTAAGGTGGACAGTATGAGGGTCAGATGGCTAATCGAGGGAAGATTGCAGGGCCCACCTGTGGGGCCAGTGCACTAACTAAACACAGCCCCAGGCTGCGGCTATGAGAGAAGAGGAGGGAACACGTGCCTGGTTCCCTGCTGAGTGCAGTTACAGAAGTGGGATCCTCATTGGCTGTGGTCCCTGATGGGGCGGGGTCCCTGATTTAGGTTCCAGGGCAGAGATGTGAGCTGAATTTTGTAGCCAGAGGGAATAAAAACATTTGTGGTGATAGGGTAGAGAGGAACACCTGAGGATGGGTCCCCAGATATAGTTCGGAAAAACAATAGCATGAAAAACCTGAAGCTTGAGACATTACCCCCTGTGCCTAGGTACTAGAGCTCAACTCTAATGCAAAGTTAGCAGCCAAGAAATAAGCCACTTAAAAAATGAGTAAGTTAAAAGGTAAGAACCTGACCACAGATAGCTACTACAGTGATAGAGAAGATCTGGGTTCAAACTCAGAAAACAGTGAGGTCAAAATAGATACTTCTACTTCAAAGAAAAAAAATATAAAGTGGTCACAAGTCCAAAAAAAAGTTCTTGGAAGAGCTTTAAAAGAACTTTAAAAATCAAATAAGAGAGGTTGAAGAAAAATTAGGGAAAAAATAAGAGTAATGCAAGAAAATCATGAAAATTATGAAAAGAAAGTCAATCAAATGGAAAAAGAGATCCAAAAACTAATAGAAGAAAATAACTCCTTAAAAATTAGAATTGGTCAAAGGGTAGCTAATAACTTCAGAAGATACCAAGAAATAATAAAACAAAATCAAAAGAATGGAAAAATAGAAGAGAATATGAAATATCTCATTAGAAAAACAACTGACCTGGAAAACAGATGGAGGAGACACAATATAAGAATTGTTGGACCTGAAAGTTATGATAAAAAAAGAGTCTAGATTCTATACTTCAAGAGATATTAAGGAAAATTGCCCTAAAGTTTTAGAACTAGAGCGTAAAATAGAAATTGAAAACAATCTGTTAATCACTACCTGAAAGAGACCTCAAGATGAAAACTAACGGGAACATTACAGCTAAGTTTAGAAGCTCCCAGGTCAAGGAGGAAATACTATAAGCAATCAAAAAGAAATAATTTAAATACTGTAAAGCTACAGTTAGTATAACACAAGATTTGGCAGCTTCTACATTAAAAGATCAAGGTGCTGAACATGACATTTCCTAAAGAGCAAGGAGTTGGGTTTAGAACCAAGAATAACTTACTCAGCAAAGCTGAGTATAATCCTGCATGGGAAAATGGATATTAAAGAATTAAAGGATTTTCAGATATTCATGATGAAAAGAACAGAACTGAAGGGAAAACTTGACCTCAAGAATTTGGAGAAACATAAGAAGGTAATCATGAAAGACCAATTATAAGGGATTTAATAAGGTCAATCTGTGTTCTGTTTATATGGGAATTACTAAGGTACTTTGAAAGAGCATATGTAGAGAAGGCTTGGGGTTGAGTTGAGTATGATGGATTGATCCTAAAAAATAAAATTGGGTAGGGAGATGTAAAATGGAGCAATTATCTCATATAAATTAGGTGTGAATAGAACTGTTACAATGGAGCTTAGGAAGTGGAAGGCTGGTAGTGTTTGAACTTTATTCTCACCACAACTATGTCACAGAGTAAATAACATATGCATCTACAAGGGTATAAGAGTCTTCTTAACTTGCAGAGAAATATGAGGATGAGGGCATAGGATAAGTCAGAGACTCTTGGAAGGGCATGCCTATTAAGAAATAAGAGGGCAAGGGAATAAGACAAGGGAGGTACTCTTAAAAGGATCTGTAGATTAAGGAATAGGAGGGCAAGGGAAGAGGTTAAAGGAGGGACTCTCAGAAGGGGTATGGATTAGGGAGGCAGTTGTCAGAAATAAAGTTAGGGTAAAAAGAAAGGGAGAGAAGGATAAACAGTGTGGAAAATGATGGTGGAGGGAAATACACAATTAGTTATTTTAACTTTAAATGGGAAATGGAATGAACTCACCCATAAAATGGAAATGGATAGCAGAATGAATTAAAAAGCAGAATATGACAATATGTTGCTTACAAGAAACATATTCAAAAACTAGTGATACACAAAGAGTAAAAATAAAGAGCTGTAGTAGAATTTATTGTACTTTAGCTAATGCAAAAAAAAAGCAGATGTAAAGATCACGATCTCAGTAAAAGTTAAAGCTAAAATAGGTTCAATTAAAAGATAAACAAGGGAAACTACAATTTGATAAAAGATACCATAGATAATGAAGTAATATCAATACTAAATCTATATACACCAAATTCCATAGCATCTACATTTTTAAAGGAAAATTTAAATGAGCTGCATGTGGAAATAGACAGCAAAAGTATAATAATGGGGAACTTCAATCTTGCCCTCTCAGAACTAGATAAATCTAACCAAAAAAAACCATGAAAGAAGTCAAGGAATTGAATAAAATCTAAGATAAGCTAGATATGACAGATATCTGGAGGGAATTGAATGAGAATAGAAAGGGATATACCTTTTTCTCATTGGCATATAGTACCATTACAAAATTGACCATTTTTTAGGGCATAAAACCTCTATAGGTAAATGCAGAAAAGCAGAAATATTTAATACATTATTTTCAGATCGTAATGCAATAAAAATTATGTTTAATAAGGTACCATGGAGACACAGATTAAAAAAAGTTAATTGGAGACTAAATAACTTAATCTTAAAGAATGAATGGGTTGAAGAACAAGTCATAGAAATAATGAATAATTTTATTAAACATAATGGTAATGAGACAACATACCAAAACCTATAGGATGCAGCAAAAGCAGTAGTCAGAGGAAAATTATATCTCTAAATGCTTACATCAATGAAATAGAGAAAGAGCAGACCAATAAATTGGTATGCAATTTTTTGTTGGAGAAAAATAAGTTAAAACCCCAAATTAAGCACCAAACTGAAAATCCTAAAACTTAAAGTTTAGATTAATAAAATTAAATGTAAGAAAACCATTGAATAAATAAATAAAACTAGTTGCTTATATAAAAATAATAAAATAGATAAACCATTGGTTATGTGATTTAAAAGGAGAAAGAAGAAAACCAAATCACTAGCATCAAAAATAAAAAAGGTGAATATACTACTAATGAAGATGAAATCAAAGCAATTATTATGAGTTATTTTGCCAAATTATGCCAATAAATTTAATAATTTAAGTTAAATGGAAGAATGCTTACAAAATATAAACTGCCTACATTAATAGATGAGGCAATGGAATATCTAAATAAACCTATTTTAGAAAAAGAAATTGAACAAGCCATAAATGAGGTTGCTCAGCAAAAAGCATGAGGACCAGAAGGATTTACAGGTGAATTCTATCAAATATTTAAAGATCAACTAATTCTAATACTAAATAAATTATTTGGAATAATAGGCAAAGAAGAAGTCCTCTCAAACCCCTTCTATGAAACAAATATGGCACTAACACCTAAAACAGGAAGAGCAAAAACAGAGAAAGAAAATCATAGACCAATTTCACTAATGAATGTGGATGCAAAAATCTTAAACAAAATACTAGCCACAAGACTACAAAACAGTATCATAAAGATTATACACTCTAACCAAGTAGGATTTATACCAGGAATTCATGGATGCTTTAATATAAGGAAAAACCATTAACATAATTGATGATATCCATAATCAAAGTAACAAAAATCACCTCATTATATCAACATATGCAGAAAAAGCTTTTCACAAAATGCAATACTCATTCATATTTTTTTAAAAAAGCACTTGAAAACATATGCATAGATCTTTCTTTTTTTCCTTTTACCAAGATGTTGACTCATTTTCCATTATTTTCATGCATAACTCTCATTTGTCTTCCTAATTTTTCCTCTACCTCTCTTACTTGGTTTTTCAAAATCCTTTTTGAGTTCTTCCATGGCCTCAGACCAATTTACACTTTTCTCGGAGGCTTTGGGTGTAGGAGCTTTGACTTTGTTGTCTTCTAAGTGGGTGTTTTTATCTTCCTTGTCAAGACAGTAATTTTCTGTAGTCAGAGGTTTAGTTTTTCTGTTGTTTACTCATTTTCCCAGCCTATTAATTGACTTTTAACTCTTTGTCAAAGTAGGGGTCTGCTTCCAGAGTGGAGAATGCACTGTACCAAACTTCAAGGGTTTTGTTCAACTGTTTTCAGAGATATTTCTAGGGTCCTGTAAGTTTTCAAACCTTTCAAGGTGGTATGATCTAAGGAGAGGTGTTTTCTTCTCTCCTGGATTGTTGTCTTGTCTGTGAGAGACCACAAACACTCTTTTCTGCCCTGGAACTGAGGAGTGTTCCCTTTCCACCTGTACTGGAAGCTCTCCTATGCTAGTGGTCCTCCTCATCCAGAGTCACTTTACATCCAGAGTATTTGGAGGGGGTTTGGGAGGAGCTCAAGTAAGTCCCTGCCTTTATTTACTCTGCTGTCCTGGCTCCACTGCCTGGATTTTTTCCCCCTTAAAATGATAAGGCGTATGTATCTAAAATCATTAGCAAGCATTATTTGTAATGAGGATAAGCTAGAATCCTTATCAGTGAGATCAGGAGTGAAACAAGGATGCCCATTATCACCAATATTATTCAATCTTATTACTAGTAATAGCAATAAGAGAAGAAAAAGAAATTGAAGATACCAGAATGGGCAATGAAGTAATAAAACTATCCTTGTAAATTATATGGTGATATATTTGGAAAATCCTAGAGATCCAATTAAAAAGCTAGTTGAAACAAAAATTTTAGCAAAATAGCAGGATATAAACAAAACCACATAAATCATCAGCACTTCTATATATCACCAACAAAACTCTGCAAATAACCACACACAATATGAAACACCTGGGAGTATACCTGCCAAGACAAACCTGGGAATTACATGAACATAATTATGAGACAGCTTTTATGGAAATAAAGTTGGATTTTTAAAATTGGGAAAATATTAATTGTTCAAAGGTTGGCAATTTAAATGACAATTTATCTTAACTAATCTACTTATTCAATGCCATCCCAATTAAATTGCCAACAAGCTATTATTGAGCTAGAAAAAATAATAAAATTTATTTGGAAGAACAAAAGGTCAAGAATGTCAAAGGAATTCATGGAAAAAAAATGTAGAGAAAGGTTGCTTAACAGTACCAGACCTTAAACCATATTATAAGGCAGTAATTATCCAAGCTATCAAATAATAGCTAAGGAATATAAAGGTGGATCAGTGAAACAAAGTAGACAAACAATACCCAGTAGTAAGTGATTATAGTAATCTTGTGTTTCATATGTAAAGATTTAAACTTCAGGGATAATAATTCACTGTTCGATTAAAAAATGTTGTAAAAATTAGAAAGCAGTCTGGCAGAAATTGCCTATAGACAAATATTGTACACCATTTACCTAGACAAGGTTAAAATGGATACATGACCTAGATATAAAGGGAGATACAATAGGTAAATTAGAAGAAAATGGAATATATCTGAATAAACAAGCAACAGAGCATTATGAGATGTAAAATGGATCATTTTGATTACTTAAATTAAAAAGATTTTACACAAATAATAACAATGTAGCCAAGATTAGAAAAGCAGAAAATTTGAGGAAACTTTATAGATATTTTCTTTGATAAAGATCTCATATCTCATATACATAGAGAACTTTGTCAAATTTATAAGAATATGAGTCATTCCCCAATTGACAAACCGTCAAAGCATATGAATAGGTAGTTTTCCACTGAAGAAATGAAAACAATTGATAGTGGTACGAAAAAATGCTCTAAATCATTATTGATTAGAGAAGTGCAAATTAAAGCATCTTTAAGATAACTCACACCTATCAAATTGGCTAAAATGATATAAGGGGGAAATGACAAATGTTAGAGGGGATTTGGAAAAACTTGGAACATTAACACACTGCTGGTAAGACAGTGAACTGATATAATCATTTCAGAGAGCAATCTGGAAATGTGCCCAACTTTGTATATCCTTTGACACAGCAATACCATTATTGGATCTTTTTCCCAAGGTGATCAGGGAAAAGGAAAAGAACCTATACATTTTGAAATATTTATAGCAGTTTATTTGTGGTGACAAAGAACTGGAAATTGAGAGGATACCCATCGATTGGGGAACGGCTAAATAAGTTGTGGTATATGATTGTGATGGAATACTACTGTGCTGTAAGAAATAACGAGCAGGTTGATTTTAGAAAAACATGGAGAACGTTGCATAAAATAACAAATTGTAAAATGAGCAGAACCAAGAGAGTGTTGTGTACAGTAACTGTAATATTGTTTGAAGAATAATTGTGAATGGCTAAGTTCTTCTGAATATTATAAATTTTCAAATCAACTACAAAGGACCTATGAAGGAAGATGCTATACCTCTCCAGAGAAAGAACTGATAAATAAAAGTATCTGTAATATGGTTTTACACATGTGTGTGTGTGTGCGTGTGTATCTGTGTCAAATAGTGGCCTTCTCTAGTATGAGTTGGGGAGGAAGGGTGGGAGGCAGTTTGGAGTTTAAAATGTAACAAAAATGAGGGCAGCTAGGTGGTGCAATGGATAGAGCCCCGGCCCTGGAGTTAGGAGGGCCTGAGTTCAAGGCTGGCCTCAGACATTTGACACTTACTAGCTATGTGACCTCGGGGAAGTCATTTAGCCCCATTGCCTAGCCCCCCCAAAAAATGTAGCAAAAAATAAATCAATCTAAATTTAAAAATTAAAAAAAAACACATGCATTAGATAGAGTGCTGGGCCAAGAATCAGGGAGACCTGAGTTTAAATGTGACTTTAGACACTTACTAGCTCTGTGGCTCTGAGCAAGTCACTTAACTTGTCTGCCTCACTTTCATCAGTTGTAAACTGGGGATATAACAGTAGTTACCTACAGTATTGTTGTGAGAATGAAACACCTGTAAAGTAATTAGCACAGTGCCTGACATCTAGTAGATACTTAACATATGCTTATTCTTTTATCATCCCAAGTAGTAAAAGAAATGCAAATCTTTTTTTGTAAACTTTGAGGCTTCACTATAAATGCTGCAAATAACAAAATATAACTACAAGTCATTGTGAGAGGGGCTGTCAGAAAACAGTCAAATTAAAATGCAGTGCTAGCAACCTTGTGAATTAATCTAATCCATTGAGATATACTTTGGAATTTATTCAAGTGAAGTGATTAAACCCCCATACACTTTGAGTCATCGATATTAATCATAATAGCTAGCATTTTATATATGTTCTAGGCACTGCACTGAGTCCTTTGCAATGATTATCTCATTGGATCCTCAGACAACTTTTCTCCAAGTGTCCAGTCTCCAAGAGGGGTTTGTTGTTCTTGTTCAATCATTTTTCAGTCATGTCTGACTCTGTGACCCCATCTGGGGTTTTCTTGGCAAAGGTATTGGAGTGGTTCACCATTTTCTTCTCCAGCTCATTTGACAAATGAGGAAACTGAGGCAGAGTTAAGTGACTTGCCCAAAGTAATATGGCTCATGTCTGAGGTCAGATTCAAACTCAGAACTCAGAATGATGATACTTACTCCAGATGCAGCAATCCATCCACACCAAGAGGGGTCCCCTGCTAGTGTTATTCAAGTGTGTGTGTGTGTGTCTGTGTGTATCTGTGTGTAGTCTCTCAAATATGTCTGGTCTTAGGGTATGAGTCTGAGTTCAGAAGTTTGCTCTAAAGAAGGGTAACTCTTAGTTTATATTTGCTTGCTTAGCAAATTTTGGCCAAATGCTAGTTACATGAAACACCATCACAAATAGCAAATAGCAAGTAAACATTTTTATCCAAGCAAAATAGCAAACTGATATTGGAGGCAGTTTACAGATTAGAATACATCAAAAATGGAATCTTCAGTTGGGAGTGAACTCAGCTCAAACCAAGAGAGAAAACCTTATCCTAATCAAAAAGTTTTTGCACAGAAGTCTCTAGGGAGGCAAAATAGAAATCAGGGACATATTGGATAACTGGCTTCCCCTCCTGTTGGAAGCTCTCAAAGTGTCTGTGTCTGTCTGTCTGTCTGTCTGTCTCCCTCTCCCTCCCAACCTCTGAAATATCTTCTGGGTATCTCCAAAGAACCTGAGGAAGAAACTCAGTAAATCTCTTATACAGGTAAGGAATATCATGTCCAGCCTTCTCCACCAACCAGGAGTCACATCATATTTCCATTTACATACATCACAGCAAGTAATACACTCCAGCCTTAGTAGGGAGCAGGGTTACCTAACAATTCCTGAACTACATCAGTTTCTTAGAGAACTCAAAGGCTATTTTTGCTAGGGACAGTATAACAGAAAGCATCTGCTCATAAAATGAGTTTTATAGAGATGAAAGTCTTCTTCAGTCATCTGTGCATGTTTCATCTTCAGATAATAACAACTTTACCTCTATGCATTTTAAATATTTTTTTTCATTTTCCCAATTTTATGAATATTAGGTTGACCTTCCAAATTATTCTAATTTGTATTTCTTTTATCATTAGTAAATTGGAGTCCTTTTTTCTTGTGGTAGTTACTAGTTTGCATTTCTCCATTTAGGAATGCCTGAAAAGATTCTTTGACCAGCTAGCATTCTTCCCACTGTACCATGCTGCCTCCTTTCTTGCTTTGTTTTCAAAATTTGAAGATAAATTCTTTCTAAGCTGAAACTACTGTTTGTGTTTTCTTTGGATATGTTAAAATATGTACCAAAATATTGTATAATTGATAATATATATAAGACTATGTAGTGATTTCCCATGCTTTAGAGTGCTTTGAATTTTACAAAGTATTTACACTTTATTGATTCTTAATACATTCTTATTTATTCAATTATCATTTAACTTCTTACCTATACGTTAGTACTGTGGTGGGTGAAAAATTAAATGACTGAGGAAACAAGGTTTGAGCTTCTAAAAGTATCAATTTATTAAGCAATGTATACCAGCTGCCTAACATCAGGACCAGGCTCCTTCCTCAGCTTGGGGCTAGCCCCAAGACCCCAAATACAGGGTGAGACAGACTTATATACATTAAAAACAATCAAATAAGGCCAGTTAATTAAAAGGAAACAATACATTAGGCAATCTGATTTCCAATTGGATGAGAGAGAGAGTGAATAGGTACAATTCCCTGAATTCTGAAAAGGAAGTATCCCACTCCCTTCGTGTCTGTAAACAATCAAAATAACACAGAAACAATAACTAATTGATCAGTACAGGGCCAGTTTTCAGATAAGACATATAGGTTGCTTGAGATGTATAAATGTGAGAAAATTCCTTGTATCAATCTCTGGTCTGACTGGGTTTCTGGTCAGCATAACCTAGGTCCTTAGTTAAGGGTAGAGGTGGTTCAGCTTTCCGGCCACATAATACAACAGGTTCAAACAATTATCAGGTTCTCTCCTAATTCCCACAATTGTATGAAATTGTCTCACAAGACAGAAGTTGGACTAAACCTTTAGTTGAATAGAAAGGGAACTGAGCTAGCTCCAGAATAGAATCATAAGATGGAGTCAGTATGGTTCACTCAATTCCCACAATTAACCACTTGCTGCTCCAATTCCCTCAATTTCCTCAGTACCACCTTAGATTCATTCTTATTTATTGTGATAATTTTGGCTCATGTCACTAATAGTGTCATTACAGCTGTAGTTTAGCATTAATTGTACATTAACAGCATGTCTCTTTCAATGCAGTCCAGTCTAAAAAGAGGATATAACATATCACTGGGATGGCAAACTCCCACAGAACAATCCTATTTAGCGTTGGCAGGTATGTAACAATATACAAGATGTTCTTCCAAATGCTGTAATTTCATTGCCTGCTTTAAGAATATTTTACTTTCTTTTTTACATATTGAAATTATTTAAAGATAGCTTTTATATTTCTTCTTGGCTATTTAAAAAGTGTTTAAGTGTTTTCAAATGGTTTCCTTCCTTTTCTTCTCCCTCCACCCCACTTTGTTCTTATAAATTTAACAATGATCAAAACTCACAAACTTTCAATAGGGGAAAAAAGAAGAAATGTTTCCTCCATTTTTAGTGTTTTGTGAGATAGCTATAAAAACATTTCTTTGATTTTTTTTAAGGATAGAGTTTCCCATATGGAGATTTTCTTATATCCTAAAGAATTAGCAAAAATTCATGCCTCCCTGTGACTTTTTTCACTGCAGGTGCTTTCTTCTGCCACAGAGTATTTGTGTAATATATCATTCATCTTTCTATCCCCTTTGACTAACATTAGCTCAAATTGCTTTGATTTTGCCCTCGAGATAGATTCACCTAAATAATCTTTGCCATGTTAACCTTGACACAGTTTCTTCTTTTTTGAGTTGCTGCCTTTCTTTTCATTTCCAATCTTTTCTTAACCCCGACTTTAACAGGAGTCCTTTGTAAAGTCATACTGAGTACTACTTGTTCATTTCTTCCTTTGCTCAGAAATTGTAAACTATTGTACTTTGAATATGGAATCCTTGCCTCTGAACATCACTTCTCATCTACCTGAGATTTCTCTCCCCAGCCCCTTCATCCAATTCCAGGTTTCCCAAACATATGCAAACTTAGAATTTCCAAATGGTCAAGTTCTTTTTCTCTAATTCTCAGAACTAGGAACCTGATTCCCAGGGAACAAGAAACCCTAGTTTTCATAATAGTCATCTACTCTCCAAACTGGTAATCCCATACTAAAAGTAGAAATTTGCAGGCTGAGAGGTTGAGAGGTTGTGACTCCTCAGAGACTGAAGTACATGGGTCATCTGGAATGAATTCACAGACTCAAGCATTCTTTAAGCCAAGATGGCTAAGTTTATTGTTACGCTTTTCAGAGTGCAAGGATTCTTAAAGGATCCTGCAACCTTAGAGAGGTACAGTTAAAGTTTATATAGGATAAAATATAATAAAACATGTACAAATATGCTAACTAGGGTATTCAGGGTAGGATTAGGGAGTGGTCAGCTCTTAAAAGAACATGCACTTCTTGTACCTACTGCGCAGGCGTTTTACCCAGAGTTCACTAGGAAAAGCCCACAAGGGGGGCCACACGGAGGTGTGGTTTTAGGCCTGCTACTTCACTAAGTCAACCAGAGTTCAGGGTAACTGAGAGTTGTCCAGTCTGCCACCAATCAATGTCTTGTTTGACAAGATAGATGTAGGGAGTTTTATATATATATATATGTATATATATGTATATATATGTATATATATATATACATATATACGTATATGTGTATATATATATGTATATATATATACATATATATATACACATATACGTATATATATATGTATATATATGTATATATATATACATATATATATACACATATACGATATATATATATATATATATATATATATATATATACATATATATACACATATACATATATATGTATATATATGTCTTAAGTCTAGAATACAGCTAATGAGGAGCCCAGGATGTAGATAATGAGGTAGGGCGGTAGGATAGTATAGTAGTGGATAAGAATGTCTTTATGACCCAATACAAAGCCAGTTTAAACTAATAAATCCTTCAGGTGCTGTTTGGAACTGCACCAGGGAGAGAGATAAGGGTCTTTCTGGGGCCCATTCATGAGTAATTGCTAAGCATAGGGTCCTTGGGCTGGGGAGAAACTGTCAGGGACAGTGTTTCTGAGACTAGGAAGAAATTGGGTTCCAAGTACAAGCACCCAAACGTAAGCACCCAAGCACCGCATCAGAAATGGTGTTGGAAGTGCTGTGGGAGAAATAAAACTAAAATGGAGATGAATCGCTGTCCTTGAAGACATTTCTAGGACAAATGAGCATATATAGTACTGATGAAAATTCTTCTGCGTGGACTTCAGCAATGGTCTCCAAATCAATCTGCTTGAAGCTTTCTCTTTTTCCAGTCCTTTCTCTACAGAGCTGCCAAAATGCTATTTCTAAAGCATAAGTGACCATCTCACTCCCCTTCTCAACAAACACCAGTGATTCCCTATTACCTCCAGGATCAAAGACAAACTCCTCTGTTTACCATTTAGCCATTCCAAACCTGACCCCAGCCTACTTTTCCACCCTTGTTATACATTATTCCAATCTTTGCTTCAGCCAAACTGTTGTTATTCCTCAACTATAACACCTCATTTACTACCTTCATGACTTTGAACAAGCTGCCCACCATTCCTGAAAACCACTCATTCCTCACCTCTGACTCTGTAGTTTCTTTTAAAACTTCACTCAAATACAATATCCTATATTAGGCTTTTATTGATCCAACCAATGGTGCTTTCCCTCTCCTCAAATTGTTTTGTATTTATTTTCCCTACACTCTGCATTTGCTTATTTAATATGGACATATATGTACATGATCCCCATATGTATGTGTCCTCTTATTGAATGTAAGCATCTTGAAAGCAGGGACTGTTTCATTATTGTTTTTTGTACCCAAATGACTAGAATAGTTTCTGTTAGGTAGCAGGTGCTAGATAAATGCTTGCTGGTTCATTCAGACAACTGGGTGGCACTGGGGGTAAGAGTACTTGCCCTGGAGTCAGGAAGACCTGAGTTCAGATGCTGCCTTAAACACTTAGTAGATCAAGAGCAAATCATTCTACCTTCCTCAGCCTCAGTAACTCTATCTGTAAAATGGGGGAAATAATAGTAGCTACCTCATAGGGCTGTTATGAAAGTCAAATGAAGGGTGCATGTGTGTGTGTGTGTGTGTGTGTGTGTTTATATAACCTCATTTGACCTTCATAATATATGCAGACACACACACACGTACATATTACCTTTTAGGGAAAATAATTAGCCTAGACTAAATGGCAAAGACGTTAGCAGATATGACTCTCATCTCCATCTTCAGTGGCAAGGTCCTAAAAGTCTTGTAGAGCACCTTCTGCTACTTAAATGGTTTTAGTACCATTACAAGACAGCTCTGACTTAAGAGATTCAACAAGCTGGGCAGTAGAGAAGGAAAGGCTTAGTGTCTGCAGGTAAAATGGATAAAATTGAAACACAAAAAAATTATAAACATTGTAATAACTCCCTAAAGAAATGACTAAATATGGAGGAGAATGAAGGACCAGAAATCTCAGGTCTCCTTGCTGCAGAAAGACCAAGTCCTTGATTTTAATGACCTTGTTCACCCATGTTGATATCCACCCTTCTTGTTGTGTTTGTCCTTTGTCCTCGAAGAGGACCATGACTTCATGGAGATGATGATATGACTTGCAATTGACTTTGATTTGAGAAGTGAACCAAGGGATGGCCCCTTTAATAATAATAGTGGGTTTTTTTAAATCAAACTGGGAGGGGAAAACCCTCAGGGTTGCTGGCCAAAAGAGAAACTGTTTACATTCACTTTGAGCAAGGGGGGGACCAAAAAACAACCATAAGTGGTACATGGGCAGGGACCTATTGTAGTCTAATCCATGAGCTCCTGAGTGAATTGGATTTAAGGCTTGGTCTTTAAGAGAGACTTCTACCCAGTAAATTCCAAGTTAGGTAGGCTATGAGTAGCCCCAGCTGCCTGAATGGGGACCAACTGTCCAGTTCCAGTTGGGTAACTCAGCTTCTTCCATCCTGTCCTCTTCCCCCTACCCAAAGGTGTTCTGCCCATTTGTTGATTTATTTATTTTCAGTTTTCAACATTCACTTCCACAAGAATTTGAGTTCCAAATTTTTTCCCCATCTCATCCTTCCCCCTATCCCAAGAGGCATGCATTCTGAATACCCCCTTCCCCTAATCTTTCCTCTCTTCTATCACCCCCCTTCTCTTATCCCCTTCCCCTTCAATTTTCCAGTAGGGCAGGATAGATTTCTATACCCCATTGTCTGTATATCTTATATCCCAGTTGCATGTGAAAACAATTTTTAACATTTATGTTTAAAACTTTGTGTTCCAAATTCTCTCCCTTCCTTCCTCCCCACTCACCCTCACTTTGAAGACATACAGGTTATACATGCATAGTCATGCAAAACACTTCCACAGTAGTCATGTTGTAATAAACTAACTATATTTCCCTTCATCCTATCCCACCTCCCATTTATTCTATTCTCTCTTTTGACCCTGTTCCTCCTCAAAAGTGTTTGCTTCTGATTACCTCCTCTCCCAATCTGCTCTCCCCTCTATCATCCCCCTGCTCTCTTGTCCTCTTTCCCCCTATAGTCCTGTAGGGTAAGATGGATTTCCATACCCAATTGTGTGTGTATATTATTCCCTCCTTAAGTCTTCCCCCACTTCCCCTCCACTATAAAAGCCTTTTCTTGCCCGTTTTATGTGAGATAATTTGCCCCATTCTACCTCTCCCTTTCTCCTTCTCCCAGTACAATCCTCTCTTACCCCTTAATTTTGTTCTCCAGATATCACCCCTTCATTTTCAACTCACCCTGGACCCTCTGTCTATCTATCTCTATATATATGTATAATTTTTCCCATCAAACTACCCTAATACCGAAAAAGATCTCATGAGTTACAAATATCATCTTTCCATGAAGGAATGTAAACAGTTCAACCTTATTAAGTGTCTTTTGATTTCTCTTTCCTGTTTGCCTTTTCATGCTCCTCCTGAGTATTGTATTTGAAAGTCAGATTTTCTATTCAGCTCTGGTCTTTTCATCAAGAATGCTCAAAAGTCCTCTATTTCACTGAATTTCTATTATTTTACTCTGAGGGATTATACTAAGTTTTCCTGGCTAGGTAATTCTTGGTTGTAATCCTATCTCCTTGGACCTCCAGAATATCATATACCATGCCCTGTGGTCCCTTAACCTAGAAGCTGCTAAATCTTGTGTTATCCTGGTGGTGTTTCACAATACTTGAATTGTTTCTTTCTGGCTGCTTGTAATATTTTCTCCTTGACCTGGGAACTTTGGAATTTGGCTACAATATTTCCAGAAGTTTTCCTTTGGGGATCTCTTTAAGGAAGTGATTGGTGGATTCCTTCCATTTCTATTTTACCCTCTGGTTTGAGAATATCAGGGCAGTTTTTCCTTGATAATTTCTTGAAAGATAATGTTGAGGCTCTTTTTTTTTTTATAATGGCTTTCAGATAGTCCAATAATTTTTAAGTTCTCTCTCCTGGATCTATTTTCCAGGTCAGTTGTTTTCACAATGAGATATTTCACAATGTCTTCTATTTTTTCATTCTTTTGGTTTTGTTTTGCAATTTCTTGATTTCTCATAAAATCATTAGTTTCCATTTGCTTGTTTCTAATTTTTAAGGAAGTATTTTCTTCAGTGAGCTTTTAGACTTTCTTTTCCATTGGTCACTTCTGCTTTTGAAGGCATTCTTCTCCTCATTGGCTTTTTGGACCTCTTTTGCCATTTGGGTTAGGGTATTTTTTAAGGTATTATTGTCTTCAGTATTTTTTTGTGTCTCCTTTAGCAAGCTGTTGACTTGTTTTTCATGATTTTCTTGCTCCACTCTCATTTCTCTTCCCAGTTTTTCCTCTACTTACTTGCTTCTCAAAATCCTTTTTGAGCTCTTCCATGGCCTGAGTCCAATTCATTTTTTTCTTGCAGGCTTTGGATGTAGGAGCTTTGACTTTGTTGTCTTCTTCTCGTTGTATGTTTTGATCTTCTTTGTAACCAAATTAAGATTCTATGGTCTGACTCTTTTTGCACTGTTTGCTCATGATCCCAGCCAATTACTTGAGTTTTAAACTCTGTGGAGAATGTACTGTCCCAAGCTTCAGGGGTTTTGTGCAGCTGTTTTCAGAGATACTTCCAGGGACCTGTAAATTTTCAGTTCTTCGAAAGTGGTATGTATGATAAGGAGTGAGGTGTTTACTTCTTTCTGTCCTATACTCTGGTCTATGAGTGACCACAAACACTCTTTTCTGCCTTGGAACTGTGAGAAGGATTTTTCTTCATAGCCACCACAAGCTCCACCATGCCAGCACTCCTCCTCACCCTGGGACCACCACCCAGAGCTATGACCCAGATCCAAGCATGAGAATCCTGCCTCATAACCATCACCAGCAAAGAGATCCCTGCAGTCCCCCTCTGATCAGCCACTTGATTCCCCCACAGTCTGTGGGCGAGGGGCTCTGTAAGCAGCTGACACCCAGGGCTGTGTTGGGACTGGGGCTGGACTGAGGTCCTCTCTCATCATGATCATACAGACCTTTCCTACTGACCTTCCAAGTTGTCTTTGGTGTTTGTGGGTTGAGAAGTCTGGAAACCACCACAGCTCCCTTTGATTCAATTCCAAGGACGGCTTCAAGTTTGCTGAGGCCCAGTCTTTGCCTGTGTGGCCCATGCTGAACTACGCTTATCTCAGCCTGGCTCAATAGACCTTTCCAATCAACCATCCAGGTTGTCTTAGGCTGGAAATTTGGTTTCACTCTGTCTTTTTGTGAGTTCTGCTGCTCTAAAATTTGTTTAGAGACATTTTTTACACATATTTGGAAGGGTTTGAGAGAGAGCTTAAGCAAGTCACTGCTTTTACTCTGCCATCTTAGCCCTTCCCCTTGGCTCACTTCTTAAAAAGGCCTATTCACTGAATGGGCATTGCCTCACTCAAAAAGACCTTAGCTTAAAAGGGCCAGGGCCTCCCTTTGCATCCTGGGGATCTCCAGTTTTCCTGATGAATATCTGGCCACTGGACCCAGATGGTTCTGGAGGAGAAAGTGAAGCTGGTATCCTTGCACAACCCTCCCTCAGTCAAATCAAAGTCAATTGCAAGTCATGTCATCATCTCCCTGATGTCATGGTCATCTTTGAAGAGGAACGACAAATACAACAATGACCGCTGCTCCCTGATGCTGCTAAGATGAAAGTTTCTCCTCTCCACCAGGGTCTATTTGTTTCTCTCCCTTCTTCTAGATCCATGCACTGCCAATGCTCCGCTTTTAAAGCCGTCTGGCAGGTGCTATCACCATACCTCTTGCCAGCAGTGAAACGTGAATAAGGGTGCTGAACTGCCTAAAATGTCTAATGTTCGACCCACTTCCTTTGACTAAAAGCTAGGATATCATTGCCTTGGCTACTCCTCCAAACTGAGGACAGAAAAGAAAAAAACAAAGGAGAACTCAGGTTATTCCAACGGTTTAGCCAGTTAAAACAAAACTTGGGCTCTTTCCTCATAGGCAGTCATCCTCTCCAATGAAGAAATTCCTGCTTCTAGTGATTTCTGGCTGAGGTACCCAGAAGCTCCTTATCTCTTGACCTACCTAGTTTAGTTTGCTTCCTAATCTCCTCAACAAGACTTAACTTATGCCATCAGAAGCACTTCCAGATACATGATGGCCACAGTGGGCAAGGCTTCTGAATCAGGGCATGTGATTACCCAGAGCATACCTTCTTCTATGTTACCCTTCCCCCACTTCAACCACAAGAACTTTATAATCTAATCCTACCAGCTAATACCAAATGTTCTGGGACAGGCTTGACTTAGGATAATTTAGTCATTGAAATTTGGCAACAGAATGAAATGAGAGGCTCTTATATACCATCTAACATCAGGGAGGTTGGACAGTCTGTGGCAGCTAGAGAAGGTATTGAAATATAAATGCTTATTCTGGAAAACCTAGTGTTCAAAAGTAGCATTATATATTAGTATAAAACATTTCTCTGAATTAGAGCTTCCTTGATACATATCTTGCATTAACATTACTTTTGTGGCCTATAAGAGAACTTAGTGAAACTTTCCACTTGGCGAGTTTCCAGTTCCTATAATCCTTAATTTTTATTTTTTAGGAAATCTGGAAATAATCTGAAATACATCATAGATTTTAGAAAGTATGTTTTTAAAGTATTCATAGAAAGGATAGGTAGTCTCATGGACTAAAATTCTACATGCAAAGACAGTCCAGGAGGATTAGGAACTTGCACCTCAAGACTGAGGTATAAAGAAACATTTTGTTTTGTTTTGAAAAGATTTTATTAAAGATCTTAACAGAAGAGCTTCGGGCACACCATTCCAGGTGTCACAGAGTCCTGTTATGCAGTGGGCACTCTCACTCTTCTACTTTGAGATGGAGGTGGTAGGAAGAATCTCATCCTTGGGCTCTACGATGCTCATGTGGTTGGGCAGGGGCTTCTTAGGGCCAGTCTTGCCACTTGGGTCCCAGGGCAACATGATTTTGACTTTAATTCCCAATACACCCTGTCTGAGAAGGATGTGGCACATAGCTGTGTCGACGTAGTAGTCGATAGGATCTCCACTGTGGATCATCAGGCCATCCAAAAAGTTCATGGACTTGGCCTTCTGACCTCTGAGCTTACCAGACACCACCACCTCACATCGCTTTGCTCCATTCTCCATGATGAAGCAGAGGACACCATAGCAGGCCCTATGCACAGCAAGACCTCCCAGAAGTTTGTAATGCAGGGACTTGGCCTGGGCAATAGCACAGAGACCTCTGGTGGCCACCTTTTTGGCATACAACTCTACACTGCCCTCAGGGAAGCCAAACCTCTTCTGAACTACAGCTATCAGTTCACTAATCCAACAACCCTTCTCCCCAAGGACATTGTGAGTCCTGATGGCCAAGATGATGATTTCTGTCCTGATTGGGGTAACTTGAACTACTACCCCAGAATATCCATCCTCAGCCAGCTCCCTGGTAAGAAACTCATTCAGCTCGGCTTTGAAGATGCCATCGGCAACAAACTTCCTCTTCTTGGAGCTCTGCACCATCATCTTGCACCAACAGGATAGCCAAATAAACATTTTTTTAAAGGATAAAGGCAAGGTTACATAAACAGATTGATATGGATGCAGAGTAAACTCTCCAAACAATTTAATATTTTTTTAAATGTGCAGAAGATAGAATCAAACATAGATAACAGGGAGTGGATTTTTAAAAGATGTCATTTTCCTGTAAGGATGATATCAGAAGCTCTAAAACTCATAACATCCTGAGGATCCAGAGAAAACTAAAGAAAATCTTTAAAGGGTTTCCAAAGCTAGATTGGGGAAAACAAAAGATCAGAAAAAAGATAGGACTGCTTAAGTGGATGGCTCTATAAAAAGACTAATAGAAGTTAGAGTTGTTCAATTATTTGTGCTCCTTTTCTTCTGCCTAGGATAATTTTCTTTTGACTGGGAAGGATAGAACAAATGGGGTAGCAGGAGAGGATTCTTACCCAAGTCAAATAGGGAGATAGTAGGAAAGCACCTAACTGCCCTTAATGAGTTCAAGGGACCTGGCCAATAGTCAAAGTACTGGTGAGTGTTGCAGTTGAGCTATCATTGTCAATGATCTCTAAAACAAAAGAGCAAACAGGGAGATGATACATGAATGGAGAAGGTGAAAGGTTCTGATTTTTTTAAACGGAGGTGATACATTGAGCTTGACTTTGATTACTCAAAAAAATGTAGAACTTGTTAAAGGTTGGTGAAGAACACCTAGGAAAAGAATAACAGAATTTTAGAAATGGAAAAGACCTAAATAACCATGGAGCCCAACTTATTAGGAAATGAATCTTCTCCACGGCAAATTTTAAAATGTTCATCCAGCCTCTCCTTAAAGACCATTACCAATTATTCATTAAGTCTGGCAATCCAACCAGTTCTGAATCTATCCAATTGCATTATGGTCTAATCTGCATCTTCCCATTTCCTTCTCAAGAATTGTATGAATTTCTTTTTAAAAGTTTTGCTAAAATATAGACAAAATATGTCTATGGCATACCACTCAACTATTAGTTTAGTAATCCTGTCAAAAAAGGTAAAGTATGAATAGCATGAAAATGCAAGAGAACACAAATAGTCTTGTTCTTGCTGAAGTCATGGTAGCTCTTTGCATCACAGTTTCACTTCCAAATAATCATTAGCCATCTCTTTAATGATTTATTTTATAATTTTCCAAGGAAAATCAAGGCCTATAGATTTCTTAGCATTTTTTGAAAAGTGGGGTAACATGTGCCCTTCTCCAATTTAATGGCAATGTTCCTATTTCCTATGACATTTCAAATATTATTGGCAATGGCTTACAAGCAATGATGATCAAAAAGAAATGGAATACTTTTTGACTCTGTGATAAATTAGGCAAGCACCATTTGCTATTTCCTTTTTTAATGGGATTAGTAAGTTGGTAGAACAGGGAATGCTAGAGTTAAATACATTCCTAGATTTTAGCAAAGAGTTTGATAAAATCTTTAAGGCTATTCTTGTACAAAAAATGGAGTGATACGGAACAGGTGATAATGCAGATGAGTAGATTAGGAAATGTTCAAAAGGACAGAAGCAAAGCACAGTATTTAATGATTCAATGTCAGCTTAGAAGGATTTCTCCAGTGGACTGTGTCAGGGATGTATCTATACTTGGTTCTTTGCTATTTAATATTTTTATCAATTACTCTGATAACAGCAGAGATGGTGTGTTTATCAAATTTGAAGATGACTCAAAGCTAGAAGGCACAGCTAAGAGGCTGTATGACACATTTGGGATTCAAAAGAGATCTTGAGAGGGTTGTACGTTGAGCTAAATCTAATAAGATAAAATCTGATTAGGATAAATTTAAATTTAGTTTTATACTTGGGCTCAAAAAATCCAATTCACAAGTTCAAGATAAGGGAAGCATGGTTAGACTACAGTTCACATAAAGAAAAAGAGAGAGAGTGAGAGAGACAGACAGACAGACAGACAGACCAACCTAGGTTTCCTGGGTTACTTAATGGACTTCAAGCTTGACAGAAGTCTGTCTGAAAAAAACCCGAAATGGTAGCTTTCTGGGTGTTGTGGTAGAGGAAACTAGGGGCAGCTGGGAAGTGTTGGTAACCCCCTACACACACACATTCTCACAACTCTAACTGGAGCAATTGTGAAGCAACAGAGCAGACTGGAAATGGTTTGAGTTCACCTTGCCCCAAAGTGGATCAATTTGAGACCCTCTGAGCAAGGAAGTTATAAATCCAGTTTTAGGACTTTGGAGGAAGAATTCCCAAGACCTCAGGGAAGCTCCTGGCTAACTGCTTTTAATATTCTTATTGGTAGCTTTTACCTTCCTGGACTGCTTCTTATCATCTTGGGGGCTGTTTTTACCAGGGACTTGTGGATCCATTTTTATTGGAAGAATTGAATATCTTATCTTAGCCCTCGGGCTCTGGTTTCTCTATTAGAGCAGACACTGAATCACAGCTTAGACATTAGGTATAGTTTGTTTGTTTTTCAGAACAATTGACCCACTCCATAATTCTACCCACTGTGCTTTGGTTTTCCTTTCCTCATGGAGTTTCTATTTTCTTCTCCCGATATCTTTGCTATTCAGATAGGTGAGGGGGTAGAATGTCAGAGCTGTTTAAGAAGAATTGCAAAATGCATCAATAACTTGTTGAAAGATTGCTCCAAATGGTCTTTCTTATTTTTTCTTTGTATATTATAATGTTTATATTTGTTGATAATTATTAAATTTGTGATAATTTTTTTAAAGAAATGTCTGGTGATTTTTACAGAACAACACTTTCCATTTAGCAGACACACAAAATGATGCAAACTTCAGTGGGGTTGACCCTCAGCATAACCCTGACTCTAACCTTTTAACAGAGCACTGTAGCTTCACCAAGATGGCAGTCTTGGTTTACCTCCATTATGCTAAAGTCAGATCATGCCTAGGTACTTATGCTCAATCTCGGACTCTACATTATTCAAAGGATGTTGATAAATTGGAGTGTATCCAGAGGATGGTGAAGAGCCTTAAGATCACTTGAAGGAATTAGACTGTTTAGCCTAAGGAAAAAGAAGACTAAGGGAGGCATGCTAGCTATCTTCAAGTAATTAATGATGATAATATTAATAATGATCCTAGTAATAACAACCATTAGCATTTATATAGTGATTTAAAGTTTACAAAGTGCTACATAAATGTTATTGCATTTTATTCTCACAACTAGGAACTAGGTACTAAATAACTTGCCCAGGGTCACAACTGCTAAAATGTCTGAGGTCAAATTTGAACTCAGGTCTTCCTGATTCCAAGCCTGGTGCTCTATCCACCATGCCACCTAGCTGTCCAGTAATTAAAGGGCTATCTTGTGGATGTGCTGTTCCGTTTGTTCTGCTTACTCCCAGGAAATAAAACTTGGCAGCATTTGGTGGAGATTTTAAGGCATCAGATTAAGCTTGATGTATGGCACATCTTCCTAACAATTTGAGCTCTCCAAAGGTAGAATGGGCTGTCTTGAAAAACAATAGACTCCCCTGCTTGCCAGTGTGCAAACAATGGCTGAGTGATTAGCATAGTGCCTGGCATAAGTGGGCATTTAAAAATGCTTGTTGACTCAGCTTGTCTTGACTTGTAGGGTATGTAATTGAAGATATTCCTCTTCTTGTACAGGTTGAAGTAAATGACCTGTGAAGTTTCTACTAACTGAAATTCTGTAAAGATATGCACTGTGTCTTTTAGGGCCTCAACCCCATTTAATGCACGCTCTCATCCTGTTGCCTGAAAAAGAAAACAAATCCCAGTGGAAGGAAGAGCAAACATTAAAGGTCTATGGCTGAGGGTGGATACCTGGATTTGGAAAAACTTGAGAGAGTTATGAGTAAACAGAGCTGAATGTTTTTGTTCAGTTGTTTCAGTCATGTCCAACTCTTAACACCATTTTGGATTTTCTTGGCAAAGATACTGGAGTGGTTTGCCATTTCCTTCTTAGGCTCATTTTATAGATGAGAAAACTGAGGCAAAGAGGGTTAGGTGACTTGCCGAGGATCACATAGCTGGTAAGTGTCTGATGCTGGATTTGAACTCATAAAGATGAGTCTTCCTAACTTCATGCCCACCTAGCTGCCCAAAACAGAGCTGAATACCATAAGATAATCTTAAGAGAAGGTGATTAGCGATATAGAAATTTGGAAAAGAGTATTAAAAAGAAACAAAGGAGTTTGTGAATAAGTCAGTGGTAGCTAACAAAAGAGGGAGATCCACATTGTGACTATGTCAGAGACAGAAGAAACAAAATAAGTCAGTGGTAGCTAACAAAAGAGGGAGATCCACATTGTGACTATGTCAGAGACAGAAGAAACAAAATGGAAAAAAACAAGAGAGGTCATCTAGTCAAGGTGACAAACATTTATTAAAGGCCATCTATGTTCCAGACAATGAGATAAGTACTGGGAATTCAGAGAAAGGTCAAATAAAGCAATCTAACAGAACAGCCAGTCTCTGCTTTCAAGGACCTCATCTCTAATGGAGGAGTCAACTTGCAAACTACTATGGACAAACAAAAAACAAGCAAGCTGTCTGTGCACATACCATCCTTGTGTGTGTATGCGTGGGTATATGTATGTGTGTGTGTGTGTGTGTGTGTGTGTGTGTGTGTGTGTGTGTGTGTGTGTGTGTGTACACACACATATATATTTGTAGGGCAGCTGGGTGGCACAGTGGATAGAGCTGAGCTTGGAGTAAGGAAGACTTTAGTTCAAATATGGCCTCAGATACTTACTAGGTCAGATACTATGATGCTGGGCAAATCACTTAACCCTGTCCACCTCAGTTTCCTCATCTGTAAAATGAGCTGGAGAAGGAAATGGCAAACTACTCCCATATCTTTATTAAGAAAACTCCAAATGGGGTCATGAAGAGTCAGACACAACTGAACTGACTAAACAACAAATATATGTGTGTGTATGTATACATACACACACACAAATTAGAAGAATAGTCTCCAAGTTATTCTGATATATGTATGTGCATATATATACAAATATAAAAACATGTCTATACATATGTGTATATATCTGCATATATGCATGTATATATAAGTGTGTCTGTATGTTTATATACATACATGATCTCAGAGAAACACAAAATGGACAATTGATGCAGCTGATTTTACTTTAATGGGGAAGAGGATAGCTGAAGGGGGAGAAGAGGTTTTGCATTTGTACAGCATAGTTCAAGTTATATAATTATAAAATACTAGAGCTAGTAAGGAACATTAAGAAGGCAGAGTCTAGTTTAGTGAATTCATTTTACAGATGAGGAAACTGAGGCCAAGAGAGGTTAAGTGACTCTCCAACATCACTTTGTTGGAGTCAGAATCAAGATGAAAAGCAAGACTCCCTCTCAGTACCCCTACAGAGGAGGCAAACCTTCCGTGAAGGGCCGCACTTGAGGACCTAGAGGGCCACATGTGGCCTTGAGGCCGCAGGTTCCCCTTTCCTGCCCTATGCCATGCTTTTTCCTTTCTCCTAACTCTCACCTAAATGATGTGCTGAGGAGTTCCCAAAAAGCATGGTGAGCAAAATTTACAGGAAAGAGGTCTCTCCCTTGGAAAGCTAAGAGAATGAGATGCTTCTTAGTTTTAAAAATATAGGAAAGTCAATCGACCTCCCATCTGCAGATATAACATCCATAACCAGAAATCCCATTAATACTGCAACTAAATCTAATTTGCATAGACAGAGTATTTGTCAGATGCTGGGAAGATGAGAGAATACTCGCCATGACGTCTCAGTCTCACTAGCCTCAAAGTTAGGCAGCAATGGGGCACAGGAGCAACGAGATCCAATAGCAGATTATTGGTTTGCCCCAGAGGGTTTGCTTTTTGAAACAATATTAATTGGTATGCATATGCAATCAACAATTCACCTAAAGTCAATTTTATTTACACCCGTAAATTAGGGATATCAGGGAAAACTACATGTATTTCTAAATATTAGAGGCTAGTAAACATTCTTCCTTTTCTTTCAATTGGCACAGTAATAACTGTCAATTATTTAATAATAATAATAGTAGTCATAATAGCTAACATTTATGTGGCATTTACTATATGCTGGGCACTGTGCTAAAAGCTTTACAATTATTATCTCATTTGATCCTCATACCAATCCTAGGACACAAAAGCTACCATTCTACAGATAAGAAAACCAAGGCACAGGTTAAGTGACTTTCTTTACTGAATCTGGACCCTCCTGCTAACTCTCCACTTTCCATCTGCAACTCGGCTTAGTTTGGACTCCAAGGAACACAGTGGTCCTCAAGCCAAGTACTCCTTCCTGGCGTTCCCGCCCCTTCCACTTCTTTCCAGCTTCCTTTTTCATCTTGTCTTCCCCTGTTGGATTGTAAGCGCCTTGATGACATGAATTGTCTTTAGGTCATTTGTATCACCAGTGCTTAGCAAAGTGCCTGACACACAGACACAGAAGAAATGCTTGTTTAATTAAATTGACTTGCCCAGGGTAGCAAAGCTAGTGTCTGACACCACATTTGAACTCAGGTCTTCCTGACTCCCAACTCAGAGATCTATCTACTAAGACACCCGCAAAATATTTCATACTTTTTTTTTCTTTTTTGAGCTTTACAGCTACTGTATGAGAAAGGTTATGAGTCTATTAAGAAGCTATCACAACTTGAGCCTTGGGCAAGTAATCACCTCTTGGAGTTTCAGTTTCTCTTCTGTGAAATGAGATCAGACGATGGCCTCCAAAACCCCATATTTGTTAAGTGACTGATATCAGATCTAAATTTGGTGTTTTGTGAATCAGTCCTTGAAGAAAATACTAAATTTAAACAGATTGAAGGATCAGAGACCTATTTATGATAGTTTACATTATGTAACACTTGCAAGTTCACAAAGCAATTTACATACTTAACTCATTTTAATCCTCACAAGAACCCTATACCAGGATATTATCCTCATTTCACAGAAAACAGACTAAGGGAGGTTAAATGACTTGCCTCAATTCACATAGCTGGTGTCTGACATGGGATTTGAACCTAGGTCTTCCTAACTTCAGGTTCAGCAATCTAGTGATTAATATGTGAATAAGCTTCCAATGCCTTGTTGCACAAAGATAAAAAGAAAATTGTCTTTAAGGAGCTTACATTCCACTGATTTTTAGATTTTTTTTCATTACTTTTAAAATTTCATACCCTGTAATGAATGATATGCCTAACGTGCTGCACTATCACCTTATCTTCCTGGCTTAGAAACCTTCAGTGGCTCAACTTAATGATGCTCATTGGTTGTGTAACCCTGTAAGTCACTGAATGCCTCGGTTTCCTTACCTGTAAAATGAGGACAATAATAGCACCCACCTTCCAGAGTTGTTGTTGTGAGATTCAAATGAGATAATATTTATAAAGTGCTTAGCACGGTACCTGGAACACAATGCTTTGGAAATGCTAGTTATTATTGTTATTAGAAAATGAGATAATATTTGTAAAGTGCTGAGGCACAATGACTGTCACATAGCAGGCTCTTAGAACATTCTGGTTTCTTTTTTTTCTCCGAGAGAATAAATTCTTGATCTTGGAATCCATGGTGCTTCTCAATCTCACTCCAATCTACTTTTCAGACTTCCTCTGCATAGCTCAAGATAATCTAGTTAATGTTAAAATCATATCGTTTTACGTTTTGATTATGGTCTTGTATAGTTACATAAACAAAATATTCTCTGTTCTGTCCTCTTTCCATTTTTTCCTTTGCTTGCTCTGTTTGTCCCCCAAGTTAGGAAGTCCCCAATCATTCCATATTTGTTTAAATTCATCACTTCCTTATGACCCTGACTCATAGGATCATAAGTTTAGATCCAGAATCAATCAATTAACAAGTATGGAACCTCAGATATCATCAATTCCAAGTCTCTCATATTACAGAAGAGAAACTGAGGCACAAAGACTTAGTTTTTCCAAGGTCACATGGATAATACATAATAGTATTGAACATACCAGGAAGCCTCCCAAATTGGTCCCACCCCACCTGGGGACGATATCGCCCTGCTGAAATTTCTTACAGACATTCACCTGGACCTCTGCTTTGCAATTACCACACTCATATCACGTACACTTGTGTATAGGTTGCTTAAATGGATAGAGGGCTAGCCTCAGAGCCAGGAAGAACTGGGAATCAAGACCTACTTCTTGGAGCACACTGGCTGAGAGACGTTTTTACTTGACTTCTCAGTGGCCCCATGCAATTGTCTAAAACTTTAAGTTCCCAAGAAGTTGTAATAGGTAAAAGGAATTTCTTTCAATAAAAAAAGCTTGTCTCTCTTCTTCCACCCCACCCCCATCTTCAAGAGGGGGAAAAAAAGTATCTGTTTTGCATCTGTCTTTGTATCCCCTCCCCAGTTCTATAAGTACCAGTGTCAAATTGTTCATAAATTGAGAGTTAGGAGAAAACTGGGTACCTGTGTTTTGCACCTTTTTGTTTTCCCAGAGGAGAGAGCCATGGGATTTACCAGGCATATGAAGAGTAATCTCTCTCTAGCTCCCAGCACCCAGCAAATAATCTGTGTATTCAAATTAGATTTAGTTGCAGTATTAATAGACTTGCAGATTATGGATTTTTATAGATACAGATGGGTGGTTTGAGAGCTTTTAACTCTGACATAGTTATGTGGCCATGTGAGCAACTCTTTTAACTACGGTCTCAATTTCCTTAACTGTAAAATAGGGATGATACCTGTAGTACTCATTTCCCAAAGTTTTTACAAGGATCAAAAGAGAAAATAGATGTAAAGTTCTTTAGTAAACCTGAAAATCCTATGTGAGTGACACAACTGAACTAAACTGCTTCCCTCACATTTCATCTATTAGTTATATACTGACATTAAGTGCTAGATATTAATTAATAATAAAAATAAAATTCTTTTTAAAAACGTTTAAAATATTTTAATTTGGAATCTGAAATGCACAACAAATCTATAGTTCTGGGATACTAGGATGTTATAACTCTCTCAGAACTTCCTAAAATTTAGGAATTTGTCACTTAAAAGGATAAATATACATCCAGGGTTGTCTTCTTTTCCCCCTCAGAAATAGAGCCGGGATCTTTATATTAAACATAGGCAAAAAGGAGACATTTAATTAAAAGTTGCAGAAATGTGTTACTGTTAATTGAATCCTTACTATAGTTACATTTTGCAAACCAATGTTAATAAAAGCTCCAGTTCAAAGTGGATGTGTTTGGGGAATTGCGATAGCTATTTATTGCCTTACCTGAAGCGTAAGGATAATCTTCTCAGTAAAATAAAGAAGCCAATTAGGAGGCTTCTCATTTGCAGCTATTGATCAGGTTTACACAAACTGCTAGGATTCCCGAGCATTAAAAATAAGGCATTCAGAAACCATTAGCCAGGGTCAGCAGGGGGAAGAAAGCCAAGTACCTTTTTGCATTTTGAAAGCTTTTCACCTGTAGAGGGAATTAAAGGGCTGTGCTTTTGTGCTTTATTTTTTTTTTAACTTGTGTAGTTCCTGCTTCCCTCACGGATCCCCACCCCCCACTCTCTAGACCTCCCGGCCTGATATTACCCCGAATTACTGCGCTATAAATTGCCTGAGAGTTTAGAAACAATCAGGTCACCACCCTACGTGAAAGGCAAAAAAGCTTCTTACTTAACGACCGAGGAAGCATGGAAAGAGGCCATAGTCGGGCTTTGGTGATCACAGGGGTGGCAAACCCCAAGCGCAGGTTGGCACAGATAGGGAAAGAAACAAGGAGTAGAGGAAGCTGTTAGGAAAGCATCCCCTAAGCACGGCCACACTTTTACTGGATTCCCAAACTTGCCAGTTTCTGTCTTGGAAACTCGTGATATACCCAGGGCTCGCCTAAAGCCCTGAGCTGGGAGTGGGTGGAGCTCGCTCTCTGCCCCACCTATGGGAGCTGGCTTCCTCTGCACCTACCGCACCCCTTACTAGCGGCGGCTTGTAATCACCCCACTGGGTGGATTTCGCTATCCCACTCCTCACACCAAGCAGGCCCAGATCATCTGTCCTCCCCTAGCTGGACACTCCTGCCGGGACCGGCAGCTAGGGAGAGAGAGGGAGAGAGAGAGTACCCGTTCCTCCCCTCTGGCTCAGTAGGGAGTCGGAGTCCTCGTTGCTTTCATCTTCCCGCCTGCCCTCCTCTTCTTGTCCTGCCTGGCTTCCCTCTGTCAGGTAAAATGCCCAAGTAGAACTTCTGCTTCCTCTTCCTTTTCCCCTTCCCCTCTCCCCTTTCCAAAGCCCTACAAGAGCGGAATGCACACACAAACTCTTGGGGGGCGGGGGGGGCTGTGGCAGACTGGGCATGCTCAGTCTCTGAGAAGGTTTTGATGGAAAGTATTGAAAAAGAGCTTTGTATTACGCTGTCTCTTTCTGCTGAGTGGAGCTTGCAGAACAGGTTGAGGGTCTCCCTTCTGTCTTCTCAAAAGACTTATTTGGTGTCCTTGATTGTCATTCCTATGAAGCCCTCCTCCTCTTCCTCCCCCCCCATTTCCAGCTCTCCCCACGTTCCTTTCACCCCCCCACCCCACCCCTTCTCCCTTCCTAGGTCCCCCGTCCGCTGTAGGGATGGAGAGACACTAACAGTACTGGGATGGGCAATGTTGGCTGAACGGATCCACCTATTATTGGTGCTGCCTGATTGGCTCTCCGGGGCAGCGTACCCGCAAGCCAGCCAATCAGACAGGCGGGGCTGGGGGATGATGGGCTGCCTCCTCCTCACTGGAGGGATTCCTGGAGAAGCTGCAGTGTGGGGATGCTCTAGCCCGTGCACTGCCCCCAGTGTCTTTCCACCTCCTCCTTCTGCAGCGGCAGCAGAAGCAGCGGCAACTTGCAACTGAACCCCTGGGCGAGCCCCCTGGGCGTTGTTGCACTGAGGGGGGCTCAGACCCCATTGGGGTGTGTGTGTGTAGGGCGGGGGCGGCCAGCTGGGACTGCTGGTGGCCCTGGAAGACCTCCCACACACCCACACCCACACACCCCTTTTGTGTTGCAGGCTCTCCTCCAAAGAGCTGGAGGCAGGGAGAGGAAAGCGTGTGTATTTCCTACTAGTCACGGAGTGGAGAGCCCTGAAGGACAGAGACCCAGTACCACCTCCTCCAATTTCTCTTCCCAGGTAAGGCGAGATTGTTGGTGGTGCGGCTGCCGCTGCTTGTTATTAGCTTGGATCTGTCTGCAATGTTTTCTTCTCTGTACACTTGGGTTTGGGTAGTGGAAGATGAAGACACGGTGAGAAAGACCCGGGTGGCCTATTGTGAGGAAGATAATAAGAACACATGTGCTGCTAAGGGGAAAGCACTTTGTACAGCGCCAGTCATTTAAAAGCCTGGAGTTGATGCTGGGTATCCCCCATCTTCTCTCTTGCTCTCTTTCCCTCTCTCCTCTGGCCCCCTCCCTTCCCAATCCCTCCTTCTCTCTTTCCTCCTCCTTCGCTCTGCCTGTACAGGGTTTCTTTCTCATCCAGGAGAGGATTGTTTTCTGTTAAAGGAAAAATGCAGAGTGTAGGAAAGAAAAAAAATTCATTCTCCCCATGCAAAAATGCAATAAAAAGTATAACCTGTGTTAAATGGAGGGTACCAACGGTAGTAAAACTGCTTGCAATGAATCTACAGACCGTCAGGCTCCCAGATAGAAAAAAGCATCCCTTTGACATCCTTCCCCCACCCCACCCCCAACTCGAAAGTAGATCTGTCTCTCCCTTGACTTGTTTAGATATAACCGAAGTATGGGGGGGGGGACGGGGATGGGGGAGCTACGGATTGCTTTTAATTGCTGTTGATTTTAAGTGTCAACCATCTGACTTACCCTGCTTCCAGCTGCCCTGTATAGCTAACAGTTTGACAGTACACGGTAGTAGTAGTGTGCCTCAACAACTTTCAAGATTTGGGGATTAGTAAAAACAGAAATGACTACTTTCCTTGGGGATTCATTGCTGTGGCTTTTCCATGTGAGGGGTAGGGGAATCCTCACACATAAAGCTAAATTACAATTGTCCTTCTCAAACCATTATTATCAGGAGAGTCAATCTTCAACTGTGCAAGACTCAGCTTTCTTTTGGTCAAGATGGAGAAATCATACTTTCTGAAATAACCCTTTTTGAGATATCAAAAAGAAGCTTTTTGCATCATCATTCAATCTTCAACTGAAAGTTGATTTTTCTTAATTCTTTTCTACCTTCCTGCTGTCTATTTTCCCCTCTCTGGTCTAGGTAGCTTCTTCATTTTCTTTTAATAACTCAACAGAATCTTAACGTCTGTATTCAATGTATTTGCTCAGTTTCAGCACTTCCTTGAGGAGCCACATGTAGGCTGCAGCTGCTAAGGCTCTTGCTGTATTGGCACAAAGTTTAGGGAGTAATGCTTGAAAGTAGCCAAAATGTTAATTCCACACAAGGAAAATGCCTATTCTTTTCTTCTTTCTAGCTACAAGAATGATAAAGATATCAAAACAACCCCTCTCCTTGCTAAGTCTGTAGTAGGGAAATTAAACATTCTTATTGGGAAAAGCCTCAATGGCAGTTTCAACAGTCTGTAATTCAATCATCACTGATACAAGCTGCCTTTAACCATTATTCATCAGACCCAGCTGAGTGATTTCTGTCAGATGGGAAATGGTAGGGAGAAGTCTCTAGGTAAATCTATCTGGAAAGCTTTCCAAGCAAAGTCCTAAATGAGCTCAGAAAAGCAGGCAGATGTTCATTTCCAAATAAATCTTTTCCTTTGTTGTGGGGGGGCATATGGGAGGGGGGATGCAAACTGTCAAGTCTCATTTTCTTTGCCTAACTTACATTTCAGAAAGGAAAAAGAGTAATTCCTTTCTTTAGTGACCTTATATTATTTAGTAGCTACTAGGAAGCATCATCTCCAAATATTATTTTTCGTTTGGAGATCAGTCACTTTGGGTACCCATGTGTGATGACTTTATAACTGCCAAGACTCTAGTGCTCAGTATTGTAATGTAGTGACTGGCAAATTAACTGATTTAATTTACTATCACTATCTTTTCTGTTGTTTTCTAACATATTTGTTGATTCCTTTCTATTGGATGGTTGCCCACCCTTTTCATGCAGAAATGACTCCTGTTATAGGAGATTCAATTTCCTGTAATTTGCCATTTTAAAATATTTGGTTTTTCTATGCTGTCTCCTTATTCAGAGCTTCCTCTAATCTTTCTAAGTGCCACCTTTTGGTTACAAGGACAAAAGGACAGTTCCTTAATTATCTCGTGGACATAACTGAATTTTCAAGTTTGAGCTTAGATTAACTGCATTGCAAGCAAACCATCAGCTTTTTACATGTGGACAACGCGAGATTCTCATATTGTTGATCACTTTCATATAAAAACATGGAACTTTGACTTTGAATCCAGGCATTTGTTTATCCTGAGGGGTTTTTTTTCTTGAGACATTAATTATAGTAATACTATCTAAAGAAAATGCCTGTGAAAACTTAGTTTTTCACTTGTTTCTCAAAAATTAGGTATGGAGATCATTTATTTTTAAAGTTGAAGTAGTTAGTTTAAATTTGTGGGTAGCTTGGTTTGGTAAAGGACTTTTTAAAAACAATCATAGGGCAGATGATAATGACATACTGATAGTGACATATTGCGCTGTTGCCCTTGCAAAAAAGCAACAACTGTTTGAATGCTCAAATATCATATAAATATCATTTTCTTTCCTTCTTGGAAAGATGTCTTAAAGGGGAGTTTCAATGACGTTTGATATCAAGGGAGTTAATTAGAGTGCGTGACATTTCTATGAAATAAAAAAAATTAACTCATTGAAAAGACTTAATTGCAATTTTCTAGGTAAACGTATACATGATGAGTGGTTGTTTACAGTATGGCATACTACTTTATCTTGTAAATGGTGCATATGAGTTAACCATATTTGACAAGACTGGTTTATCTAATCAGGAAGTATGAAAGGGTACAACATTATGTTTATATGATAAAATTTGCACATGTTAGATTTCCTGTCTGTTAAAGGTGAGGAGCTAGAGATCAGCATTTTGTTTTTGGTTGTATTTGTAGGACTGGGAGTAAGATAAAGAAACTATTGTTTATTAGAAGTATGGAACATGGTATGAATTTCCAGTTAGCTAAATGATACCATAAATATAAAATCAAATCTTCATGACCTTTCTCTCAGTGTATTGAATTTAGAGTGGAAATTCTTAAAGCCGATTTGTAAAGTTTTCTTATCCTATGGAACTCATATCTAACAAATACTTAGTGCTGAAATACTTAACTGTTCTTGTTTCTTCCTACTGAAGCAAAAAATAAGAAGGCGATAGTATTTTAGTTTATGTTAGGATAAGGGTATGCCCTGCTGGTTAGTTTTCTAGCTGGAAAATGATGAAATTACTTATACAGGCATTAAAAGGGCAATGTTGTTATTTTACAGAGGAACATACATGTTGTCTAATTTTATAGATGACTGGGATCAAAGTTGGACTTACTGTTTAGCATCTACGTTAACACGCAACCACTAGGATTAGTGCCAGATATTTATGCAGTTGCAAAGTGAAATGTTTTGCCTTCCAATGCATGTCTTCCAGTCTCTCCAAATATCAAGTTTTTGTTGTTAAACTTCTTTATAGTTAACTACGACATGTGTTTTTATGAATATACAGAGATTTTACTTTTAATAATCATGTCTATATCAACTACTTAATAAGAAACATACATGACGGAAGCTTCCTAAACAACTTTAAGTGTTTATCTACTAATGGGGGGGTAGAAAGAGGGAAATGGAGGTGATGAAATTTTGGCTGAATAAATAAATCATTGTTTTAATTGTTATTTTAAGGTTTGATTTTGCAAACTTTTGCTAAAATGATACATTTGAATTGAAGGATGAAACATTCATTCAGTTTTAATATTTTTTTTAAATTAATGATATTCCAGGATTGAGGCCATTTAATGTTGATAAAAAGAGTTGATATCTTTGCTCTGCTTTTAATCATTCTTTGGTTGAAAGGCTAAGGATAGCTAGAGGCATAATACTAATGTACTATCTATCCAACTCTTTCCCTTTACTCTAGATTTGTAGGGATTAGAGAAGACGTGATTTGTAGAAACCATTGGTGAAAAGGACTTTCAATCCAACCAGTCCAACCACATGTACATTCATTTAAGTTGGAAGCATATTTTTACATGTCAAACTTTATGATTCAAAAGTAGCAGCTACTGGGAAAGACTGTTTCTGCCTTTATGGTGCTTTTGGTGGCTGTTGCAATCAGTATTTACATTAAGGGAAACTTGTTCTTAATTTTTGAAATGATTTAATGACTTCAGTGTCATCTGTTTAGAGGATTTAGGCCTTACATTTTAATTCCTCAAGGGAGAGTCAGTATTTTTCTTAGTAGGTTTAAAAAAAAAAAAGATCAGAACTTATTCCTGTTTGATGACTCTCTCTAAAATGTATCTTTATTAACAGAGGATTTATCTTCCTTACTAAGGGGAGGATGACATTTTTTCTTTAGGCTCCCTGTTTGACATTCCAAGATACTGCCGTGAAGCTACACTTTATACATTGCCCTGAAGACAAATTGAGGTACTGGGTCTATATCATGGTCACCACATGGGCACTTATTGTACAAAATCTGAGTTATATGGATTTTGAAACTTAAATTCTTTATACACATAGGGGAAGAGTGCTTGGCTTTCATTCTTCTGTGAAGGATGTCTTGGTGCCTACTGGAAATAATTGAGGAGGCTGTTTAGCTCCATGTATGATTAAGACTACGGTTTATTGAAAAAGTAATTTCTTTTTAATGGACTGTAAGAAATATTGCCCTACTATAAAAAGGGTAAACTTTGATTGGTGAAACAGTGTAGGAAGCAATTTCCTTATATATACATGTTTCTCTGTGTGTACAAGCACACATATATATGAAAGGAAATTATAATCTGTATTACAAATATGTATACATCATATTAAAATATATGAAATATACTGAAGTATATACATTTGTATACTTAGTTATACGAGAAATGTTTTCCAGAAAGCCTTTGAGAACTGTGATTTTTCTTTAAACTTAGATTAACTAAATTTTATTACTTCTCAGTTTAGGATGGATCAAGGAGATAATTTTAATTTTTTTTTTTGCAGACTATATAATTTAAAGCTCTGTTTATTTGATGTGTATCTTCAAGTATGCCCAGTGGTACAAAGAACTAGAGAGTGAAGAATTCTCTAGCAATACCAGTATGTACAATGAAAGAAACACTGGGAATTGGCTTGTACATTTCATTTTGCTATTGTTGGCCATGTCAAGAAAAAGACAATTGATTGTTGGGATTCCCAGTCACCTAACTGTATCCTTCATCCTTTGTACATTGAAAAAAACACTTTCTTTTTCCCATAAAAGAAAGCTTTGTTTGTTTAAGAGAACAGATGTGGCAAATAGGAAGAGAGGTTTTGGGAACTAAGTAGACTTTTACTGTGCTGATATTTAGAAATAATGGTTAGAGGAAAAAATGGTTAGAGTAGACAGTAAGCAGCCTCTCAAGCCATTGCAGTCCCTTGGTGGGGTGGATTTAGGGGCTAGAACACTGAGTGATTTGAACAAATATATGCCCTCCTGGGCCAGATGAAGACAGCCATAAATACAGTAGCCAGGTAATATAGATAAATGCTTTGAAATGACGCATTTTCTTTTCTTTCTTCTTCTGTGTCATCCAGTTAGTCAGATATCCTTAGCTGTGATGATTATTTCAAACTGCTTAGAACTTGTTTTAAACAAAATGTGTTCTAAACAAATGGAACTACTTGTATACATTTTTACATTCTTGGTGACCCCAAATGATGATACTCATTTTTCTTTTCTAAATGGCTTAGCTGATTAATCAAGGAAAAAGCTCTTGAGAGAAGTAACTTAGAAGAGTTTTAAGAGACTGATTTTTAGTGTGAAACATTTTCTGAGCTATAGACAGCACACATGAGAAGATTCCTCTTCCCCTTCCTGACCACGTATATCTTTCTGAATCCAAATGTAAGTATAGAAGGATCAGATGAAAATGTACTATGAAACCCCTGATAATTCTGCTCATGAGCTAGGCCACTACCTACTTGCAGAGATTTTGTAATCATACCTCTAGGTCCATTTCCATTTCTTTCCTAGGATACATAAACCCCTTCCTTTAACATTATGCTATATCATATGGGGAATAACTGATAAATACTGGCACTCATATGCTTTTTCAGTGCTTGCATAGTAAGCTCTTACTCAATGCTGGCTGATTGACCAGCTGGTGCAAAGGAACATTTGTTAGTTGGAGTCAGAGGACCTACATGTGAATCTTAACTCTTACACTTAATATCCCTGTCATCTGGGACAGTCATTTAGCCTTTCTGAGTCTCAGTTTCCTCATCTGTAAAATGAAAGAATTGGACTAGATGACCTCCAAGTTCCCTTCCAGCTTGAAATCTATTATCCTAGGGTCCTAAGAATTGGATTTCCTAATTCTTCACTTTGAGCTTTCTAGGTTTGTATTGATTCTCATGAAAGTAAGAATAAGGGAAAACACTCAAATTACCTCGAATTACTTGGTTGTCAATGCTTAAGTATTTCCAAGGTAGGATATGAGAAGTGAATCTTTGGTCAGTACTTGGCATATCTTCTCATTGCTTTGGGGGGAATACACATACATATATACATACATATGTACATATGCATACATATATATGTATATATCTATATACATACATATATACACACACACACACACATATATATATATATATATATATATATAAATTTATGATTCAGGCACATTAATAAGAAACAGAACAACATGCATTTTATTAAGTACCTGCTGTTTTCCAGTTACTTTGTTAAGCTCCAAGAATACAAAGTCAAAAGTGAAAGACCCTGCCTTTTAGGAGCTTATATACTATTTACCAAGATGTTGAAAGAAAAGCATATACAAAATGAATTCAGGACAATTTTTTTTGGCATTTAAGAGATTAGGGAAGGCCTCATATAGGAGGTGGCAAAGAGCTTGCTTTGAAAGAACTAGGAATTCTAAGAGGTAAAGATGTAGAGAAAGGTCATTGTAGGTTTGAGGGACACCCTTATAACTAGTACAAAGGCATTATGGTATGACTATTCAAATAGAAATTAGTTCAGAAATGTTGTAATTAGCAAGACTGGTAAAAAAGTTCATTAAAAGAAGAGATTGAAGTTTCTTCAGCAATTAAAGATTTGATATTGGCCGTTCTTGATTTGACTTTCTCACCACTCTTCCACTTCCAATAGAGATATTTTATTGTATGTTATTGCAAAACTATTCAAATGTTATGAAAGAAAACAGTAAAGTTGTGCTCATTATGACAAATTTTGGTTAGTCTTATTATTTTCCATGATGTTATGTTAGAATTATTGAAAAGTTATTAATATCACATTTACTTGTATCACCAACCTATCACAGAATGGAAAATAATTTAGGGACTTTCATAATAAAAGAAAAAATAGTAAGGGAAATTTTGGAGGAAGAGGAAGAATACAGAAATGACTAATGAAAACAATGAAAATGTAGATGAATTTCCTCTGCTAATTCCATTATTCGTAAAAAATCTAAGAATAGGTTCTTATTTGTTCACCCCCGTATCCGAATTCAAATATCTCCTTGGTCACATTATTTTCTGTGGTCTATATACCTTTCAACCATGGATGGACTACTTTGTCTAGAAAATTTGGGAATTGCTCCTTTATGAGTGTTTATTCTTGAGAAAAATCAGTGAAATTCATTTTTGACTAATGACTTCAATGACTCCTCTTGCAAGGGCAAGAGGTTTACTATTCATTTTCAAGGCATGGTTGAACAGCTCAAGTAATCATCTTTTGTTTTAGAAAAATTATTGGAAAGGAAAACATCAACATGACTTCCCACGAGTAAGACAATGTAAAGAGAAAGACAATGTAGCAGACCAGTGGAATGGGCTTCTAACTAGAAATCTTTAGAAGAAAATGCTCCCATAACTGGCTCTTTGCCTAAACACCAATCTTTTCAATAGATTTGAGAGATGATGAAAAGAAACAGTGGGGCATTAGAATGTATTGTCTAAACACTGAAATCTCTTTCTGGAATGAAAGAATATCACCATTCTATGATAACCTGTACTCATACTCTATATCAAAACTGATATAACTTAAGACAAAGAGTCATCCATAAATGTCGGGCAATAAAATCCATAGTGTATCATGCGTTGCTAAACGTGAGAAAGCTATTGGTTTTCTTATTACCTCAGTGTTTCATGAGTTATTAATGTTAGATAATTGATAAGCTATTGGTGATCTCATTTTAATTCATTAAATCTAGAAGTTTAAACACCAGCCAGGAAGTCACAGGAAGCTTTATCTTTTAACCAAGAACAGTGGCATGTCAACAAAAAAGGTAATATACCTTCATATTAACTGCAATTGATTTTTTCTATGAATACATGTGATATGAAATAATTACATAAATTTCAGGAGCTCCTAAAATACTTCGTGATCCCATAAATAATAAACTCATTAAATAATACTTTAACAAAGTAACTAATTAAATTAATACTTTAACAAAGAACTTCGCAAATTTTTATATATTAAAAAATTTCCAGTGTATGTTGTCTTCTTTCATCATAGTGACTTGTTTCACACAATTCAACATTGATTTCACAAGACTTTAATAAATTATCTCCACATAGTATATGGATTATTAAGCCTACCTTTGGTGAACAATCCATTTTCTTAAGTCTAACCTTGATTACAACTCATACGCTTTCACTAGGGTTCTCAGCCTACTGGAGTCTCTATTTCCATATTTTCAATATATTTCTTAATGACGTATGACATGGTACAAGGTCATGTTACAGGATCATATTTCTTTTAGATAATATTTATAATTCTGAACCAATTATGCTTCTCAGTATATCAACATATTTATCTGAGTTCATCTTCCACTCAATTCGAGTAAGATTTGTAGCTATAAAAGAACTAAAATCCTCCCACCAAAGACTTTGTTTTTTGCAGTATTTTCAGATATTACAGTCTCATCTGACTTCTTCTGACAATGATTTTGGCATAGCCTTAAGCAAAAAGTGAGCTACATATGAAAACCTACCTTTTACCAATCTTTGGTAGTCCAGTCTTTGTGTTGGTTTTCCTAAGACAAACACTGTTTTTCTTCATAACAACTGTTAGCTTCTTTTGTTTATTTTTTTGTTTTGTTTTACTGGCCTTCTTGCTGTTCTTCCACATTCAAGAAGCCTATGATAAAGTATAGAAGAAGCAAAGACAGTCCCTACTACAGCTAGAACATCATAAGGTTATTTGATTGTTTTTTATAGGATTAATTAGGAGGTTTTGTGGCAACATTATGACAATCTTGCTGTTATTTTTTTACTGAAATTTTTTTTATCATTTTGGTGAGACTGATCTTTTTAATTGTAGGCTTGAATAATTCTTCAAATATTTGACACCCTCACACTAATTGTTGTTACAATAGCTCTAGTGGTCAGTGAACTATTTTAAAGGAAAAAGAACACTATAAACACAAGATGTGTTTATTATGTGTAGTATGTATTATGTGTGCAAACTAAGTGTAAGAGGTGTTTGATATCATTTTCTTTTCTCAGTACTTATGGAAATTTACTATTAAATTCAATTCATCAAATATCTATCAATCTGCATCAACAGTGAGCCATTACTTGCAACAGAATAATAAGGAAATGTTTCAGAAAAACAGGTGAACATATATGTCTAGTTGGATCGTGAATGCAGTATTACACACCTGTAGTCCATTAACTTCAGGAAAAGGGAGTAAAGTATATTTTCTCATCTTTTCTTCTCTGAGGCTTAACATAGTCCTAGAAATAACCTAATATTCCAGCATTGTTTCGCTTTTTATTCTTTCTGTTCACATTTTTGCATTTTCCATTTCCTGGTTCTCCTTATATCACCCTACATAAGATAATATTAGTCTTCCCATAATTCTCTGAATTTCTACAATTTGACACTGTAGTTGATCAAATGAGATATCTGTAAAGCACTTTGTTCAGTTCTTGGCACACAATAGACATTTAATAAATGATTGTTCACTTTCCCTCCCCTTACCTTGCTTAGACTGCAGTCATACTGTATTGAATTTATGTACCAATATTTGCTTAGCCATTCCTAAATGAATATCTGAAATGTTTCAAGGCTTTGCTACCCAAAGAGGAGTGCTGTGGATGTTTTTGAATGCCCCATTTTATAGATGAAGAAACTGAGGCTCAGAAACTTTAGGTGATTTGCCTGAGATCATATAAGTAGCAGGAACAGGATTTGAACCCAGATTCTTAGACATAACAGAACTCTTCACCTTGCCGTCTACCCTGCCAACTACTCCCTCCAGACCACTAGACCTCCTGAGGCCATGCTCTGGGTAACTTAATGCATCTAGCATTAAATGCAGCTGAGGCCATTTTTTCCTCACCCTAGTGACCAAGCCAATACAAATATGCATGCCTTACTCTAGCAGGTCCCAGACAGCACTTCACATCCCATCTGACTATTTGCTACCCACATCTCCTTCCTATCTGTCCTCTTGCTGTGTGAACATTTTACTCTAGCAAGAGTAATCTTATTGGTACTATCATTGCTTCTAAAAAGAATAGTTCACCTCATTCCCCAATGACTCTACTCACCATCCTTCTTACTTTCCAAACAAAATTAACATTTCCTGGTTTCTACTCCCCATATATGTTGCCTCCCTCTACTGGAATGTAAGTTCTTTAATGACAGAGACTATTTGGCTTTTGTATTTTTATCTTCAGGGCTTATAGTCCTTAACCCAAAGGAAGTGCTTAATAAATGCTTTTAATTTATTCATTCATTCACATACTATGCTGCCTAATCAGAACTTAGTGTTCTATCAAAAATTTTTTCAAGATTTATGACAATTTTTATTATCTTTATTCTTTTTGTTGCATTGATAATTAGTCACGAATGGCCAGAAGATTATGAAAGTAATTAACATTATATTTATGCAACTTCTTATTTCTGAAGTTACCTAGACATAAGGGAAAGGGATTGCTGAAACTGAGAAGGTGCTCTGCAAATCCCTGGTTCTATGGTGCAGTAGGGCTTATATGGCCTTACCTTCTTGCATCTGTGGTCTAGGAAATTTTACCTTTACCAACTAAGAGGATTGCAGATAACCTTAGGAATGGGAAGACTTGGGAAGAACGCTCTAAAATTCAAAAATATTCCCAATGACCAGCTCAGGGAGTAGAGCCTGAATTCATGATTGTCCCACTCTCATACCCAGCAATCAAGGAAAGAAGCAATTCCCATATCAGAGAAAATGGATCTCCTTTACTTAAATTACTGAACCCTTAATGTTATCATTGATCAGACTCTGAATACATGAAAGTAATTGTATCTGCGAGAGAAGCAGGGGAGGTAGTGGCTGCCTAGAATATTCTGAAATTTTTATAGATTCGGAGGTTTTCAGTTTTTCTCATAGTAGCTTTCTTTTTGACCAAATTCTTTCTTCTACCTCAGTTGGAGCAGTAGAACTGGATCTTACTTTCCTCTCCCTCCATAAGGAGGGAGAATAGATTGAGTAGTTTGGGCTAATGGAAGATTCTCTTGTCCAGAAATCTTATCCATACCCAATTATTCCTCCCCAATTAGGCAATAGAATTTTTATTGACCTTTGGACCATTTTACTTTCTAGTAGAAGAAAGGGAATAACAATTTGGGTAGAGATCAGAGAAAACTGTGAAGAAAAGAAGACTTGGATGAGATGAGAGTTTTATGGGTCACAAGAGGGTACTGAGTTCCTGTGGAATGGGATACTAAGACAAATTTTGACTATTTTATGATCTTGTCCAGGGATGGATGGAGTTTGGCTTAATGGAAAGAACTAGGACACTGAAGCCACAAAATCATAAAACTGGAAAGGACTTTCATGGTCAGTTAGTCCTGAATTGGAATCCCCTCTTCAACAGCATTAATACAGACACAACTTTCAAGAATAGGGCATTTGTCTGCCTGCCTCAGGAGTATTGCTTTAGTTCTGGGCAAGCTAGTTTAAGGAAGGCATTGGTAAGCCTGGGAATGTCCAGAGGGAGGCAACTAAGATAGTGAAGGACCTTCAGTTAATGTCATATGAAATTCAGTTGAAGGAACTAAGCATATTTAGCCTTAAGGAGAGGAAGGCTCAGGGGGAGTGTGAGAGCTGTGTTCAATCAAGTATTTGAAGGGCTGTCATGTGCAGAAGGTAATAAACTTGTTCTGATTGGTCCCTAAGGGCAGAACCCAAAGGTAGGAGCTGCAAAGAGGCAAGTTTGGGCCTGGTGTCAGGAAACATTTCCTAATGACTGGAGCTGTCCAAAAGTAGGATGGTATGTATAAAGAAGTGGTGGGTTGCCTTCTCCTTTTGTGTCTTTAAGCAGACACTGAATAACCACTTGCTGGATTTGTTAGAGGGAAGGTGCCTTCAAGTGTGGGCTAGACTAGATGACCACCAAGATCTTTTTCAGCTCTCAATGTCTGTGATTTTAGGACTTTTGGATCTAAAGACTATGCAGCTTTTCATTCTATTCTTTGTCCATAAATTTTGTGTCTACGTATTTCCTGTAGGATAGGTAGCAAGGTGGCACAGTGGAGAGAGTACAGGGCCTGGCATTAGGAAAACTCACCTTCTTGAGTTCAAATCTGACTTCAGACACTTACTAGCTGTGTGACCCTGGGCAAGTCATCTAACTCTGTTTGCTTCTGTTTCCTCATCTGTAAAATGAACTAGAGAAGGAAATGGCAAACCACTCCAGTATCTTGGCAAAAAAAAAAAAAGATGTCATGAAGAGTTAGACATGATTGAAAATGACTGGATGACAACAGTAGCAATTTCCTATAGGATAAACTATTTAATTGCTCAAAGCCCTTCACAATCTGGTGCTAGCTCACTTGTCCATCTTGATTTTACATTGCATTCTCAATATTCCAGCCAAATTAGGCTGATGACTGTTCCTGGGATTCAATGTTCTATTTCTTCCCTTCATAAATCTTCACAAGCTATCCCCCATGCCTGTAAAATACTCCTTCCTTAGCCCAGCCTTTAAGAATCCTTATCTTTATTTAAGGCTCAGTTTAGGTGTGACATTCTCAAAGAATCCCTTCCTGAAGTTCTTCTCTACCTAGTTGGCAGTGTTCTGTTCTTTACTTTATCTGGATACATGTCATTTCCATTCCAAGAAAATATAAACTCCTTGAGAAGAAAGACTGATGTTTTTTGTCTTTATATTTGCATCACTTAGCAGACTGTTTTAAAAATCATTCAATATGCCTCTTTCTCTGTCTTCTTAAATGGCAATCCACATAGCATTACTTCAGTGGTAACATATAGGGTGTGCCAAAAATCTTAGTGCAGATTTAAGACTTCATTTTCAGCTATCAAGCTTAATAATGAAGCTTTTAAACTTCGTTAATAGCTGTTGTAAGCTAGTAGACCTCAAAAATGCACTAAGACTTCTGTGCCACTGTATGGGTAGATAGATCTATGAACATCACAAACTCAAGTAGAATGAACTTGAAGGCAGTTTAACAATACTATACTTAATTTTGTTGTTGTTGTTGTTGAGTGATTTCAGTCATTTCTGACTCTTTGTGACCCCATTTGGGGTTTTCTTGGCAAAGATATGGGAGTGATTTGCCATTTTCTTCTCTAGCACACTTTATAGATGAGAAACTATGGCAAGGGGAGGGTTAAGTGACTTGCCCAGGACATAGCTGGTAAATGTCTGAAGCTGGATTTGAACTCATAAAAATGAGTCTTCCTGGTTCCAAGACCAATGCTGTATCCACCGTGCCAATTAGCTGCCCTCCTCTTTGTTCCTTGCTCATCGCTGAAATGAAGTTGGATTAGCAAAGATTTGTGCAAACTGTCCAACGCAGTTTTTTGGATGACTCATTCCCAAGAGAAACCTTATTTGTATGTTTTATTCTCTAACTTTTAAAATAGGATTTCAAGGATAATTGCTCATGTACATTTTCCTGGTTATTTCAGTGTTTGCTGCAGACTTGTAAGCATACATTAGTATTTTATTATATATTCTCCCTTCTCTATTTCAGGGAGGGTAAGGTTAGACCTGTGATTTTAATATCAATGTAGATCATTACCTCCTCTGTAACTTAACGTTACAGAGTTCCCTGGGGACACTGAGTAGTTAAGTGACTAGCTTACTCAGTGACTTACAATACTGGACTTGAACCCATATCTTTCATGCTCCAACCTTGGCCCCCTGCCCACCACACAACAGTGCCTCAAAGTCCTCAGAAATGTCCTTATGTCTCTCCTATGCATATCTCTCCCCTTTAACTATTTTTCTCCTTCCTTTGTTTTAAAAAGTTTTATGTATTTAAGTGAAAACATTAAAAGGATTTTTAAAATCACAGTTGACTTTTTTTTTTCAAATTTAATTTCCTTTTGTGGTATACGTTTGATTCTATCCTACAAATTCCAATTTAAACTTTAGAGGAGTAAATAAATCACCAAAACAAATCATTCTGTGTCAGTCATCATTTGGGCAACACAGGATTCAATGTATTAACCGGATATTATTTTTTTCCCTATATCTAGTTTCATATCCTGGTTTCAAGAACTCCATAACCCACATTCTTCTGATCTCTACCTAAGTCACTTTATGGGAGGATGTTATGTACTTAGAGAGGCACATTAACTTTCAAAACACTACATGGCCACTTAATGTGCTACAGCAGTAATGAAGCAGTGATTAATGAGTCAGCCTGAAAGTGGCCTATTTTCTAGTGCAGAGATGTAAACTATGCATATGAAACTCTCATTGAATGACATGTTTAAGCAACTGGATTTTCTAGTTGATCAATTACTGGGGTGAATAGAAAAGAGGCTACCATGTGTACTTTAGCTTGCCAATTTAAAAACAAATTGAATGCAATCAAATACAAAAGCTTTTCCTTGATGTCCCATCACTTGGCATGAAAAGAGACCCCGGGATTTTGAAAAAATAGTTTTTTTATTTTTCCTCAATTATGTGTAAAAACAATTTTCAGCTTTCACTTAAAAAAAAATTTTTTGACAAGGCAATTGGAGTTAAGTGACTTGCCCAGGGTCACACAGCTAGTGAGTATCATGTTGTCTGAGGCTGGATTTGAACTCAAGTCCTCCTGACTCCAGGACCAGTGCTTTATCTACTGTGCCACCTACCTGCTCCAATTTCTTTTTAATTTTAAATTCCAAATTCTCTCCCTCCCTTCCTCTTCTTCCCGCTTCATGAGACAGTAAGAAATCTAATGTGGGTTATACATGTGCAATCATGTAAAACGTTTCCAGGTTAGTAATTTTGTAGAAGAAAATTCAAACAAAAAATAATAGAGTGGAAAAATAGTATGTTTCAGTCCACATTCATACTCCATCAGTTATTTCTTTGGAGGTGGATAACATTTGTCATCATCAGTCCTTTGGGATTGTCTTGGATCATTGTATTGTTGAGAATACCTAAGTCATTTAAAGTTGATCATTATACAGTATTGGTGTTACTGTGTACAGTGTTCTCCTGGTTCTGCTCACTTCATTCTGCATCAGTTCATGTAAGCTGAAGCCTTTCTTAATGAAGCATAAGAGGCTCTGACAAGTTGTACTTAGCTGGAAAGACTTCAATAATGGTCCCAAGTATGGGTCTGCTTCCCAAGGACTATAGGCTCAAACTGGAGGAAATCTTATAAGAAAACTTTATTTCCAATAAAGTTAAAAGGTCCAACCCTCTCATTTTACAGATGAGGAACTGAAACAGTACAGTGATTTTATGACCCTCTATGACAAGCCGTGGCTTTTGCTCTGCAGCTCTAGCCTCTGAGAATTCAAGTTTGTCTGTGTGCCATGATGAGACATTACAGTAGGAATCTAGTGTGATATAAAAGCTCTAAAACTTTATTGAATGTGTCTTCATTTTTGATTCAGAAAGTACTTCAGGACCTTACAGTGGCTCAGTCTTGATTCTGACCATCAGTTGTCATGATACTAAAGAGATATGGGAATTGAAAAAAGAAAACCATCCCTGTGGCCAAGTTCATAGGGTGCAAGGATTCTTAACTTATTTTCAGAATAATGTTATTTTTCTGTACTCATAATCAAAAGTAATAATAAATTTCAGCTGGAGATTAATGAAAATAAAGATGTAATTTTTCCCCATCCACATCTATCCATGAGCCATTTGGGGGTCAGTGGACTCTAAGAGAAGAATTCATGCTATAGTGAGTGTGTATTGACAGATGGATGAGTGAAAGAGATGATGGGTTGTGCAGAAGTAAAAAATAGGTCAACAAGAATCTTGTGTTGGGAAAGAGCAGCATAGAAGGGAAAGAATGATGCAGTTGTAGTCAGAAGACCTGGTTTGAATCAGGGACCTGCCACTTAATCCTATGGACCCTGGACAGATCACTTAACATTGCTCAGTTTCAGTTTCTGAAAAGAGAAAGATAGGGAGAAAAAAACCAAATGTACCAGTACTACTAGCTAAATTTTATATAGAGTTGTTGTTCAGTCATATTAAATACTTCATGACCCCATTTGGGGTTTTCTTGGCAAACATACTGGAGTGGTTTGCTATTTATTTCTCCAGATGATTTCACAGATGAGGAAACTGAAATAAACAGGGTAAGTTACTTGCCCAGGGTCACACAGCTAAAGTGTCTGAGGGCAAATTTGAACTCAGGTCTTCCTGACTCCAGGCCTGGCGCTCCATCCATTGTGCCACTTAACTGCCCAATTTTTCATGAAGAAATATATGTAAATGATTTGAAAGGCTGCCTACCTAACTTATGTCAGTATGGTAAATGTGTATTATTTTTCATTTACTTTATTTTTTCAGTATGAATGATTAGACCAATATCTTATGTATTGTTACAGACATCATTGAAGGGTCTCTGTAGAGTGCTATGGCTTCAAGCAGTTAGGAATAATGAATACTAGCATTTATATAGTGCTTTAAGGTTTGCAAAATACTTTACAAATGTAATCTAATTTGAACTTTATAAAACTGCAGGAAGGAAGGTGCTATTATTATCTCCATTTTGGCAGAAGAGGAAACTAAGGCAAAAAAATTCAAGTGACATCCTCAGGGCCACACAGCTAATTAAACGTCTGAGGTAATATTTGAACCCAGGTCTTCCATACTCCCAAGTCCAGTGTTCTATCCACCATGCCACCTAGCTATCAGTACAAGATTGAGGTCTTTATTTCTTAAACAGAAGTAACACCAATGATATTCTTTGTTATTTGGGGAACTTCCTTCCTATTAGAGATGAATTTTCAAGATATCCTACAGTGACCTTCAAAATTGATTTCTTTTTAAATATATTTACTTAGATACAGCTGTTCTCACAATCTTAAGTGGAGAATGCTGGATTCTGGTTGGCAGAGAATAAATGTAGAGCTGTGACATGATAAACTTTATTAAGCACCTGTTGGGTGCCAGGCAGGGTGCTGAGTGCTGGGGATACAAAGAAAAAAAAAAGATAGTCCCTGCCCTCAAGGAGCTTACAAACTAATGGGTATTACAGTATCCAAAAGGAAGCTGAAAAGGAAGGGGAGAGGTGCAAGATGATACCGATCATGGAGACATGATGAAGATGAAAGTGCAGTTGAAACCAAGCAGAGCAGCTGTTGGCAATGAGTAGCTTGACTATCATCATCAGTTAAAAATAGGTCATTCTAAAATGCTATCAAGTATGTTCTTTTTTGTATCATTTTGTTGTCCTGCTGGATTCATATCAAAATGTTCTTAAGAGTATTTGTTTTTTCTGGATCCCACAACAGATTCAATGCAAGCTTATTTTCTCCTAAATTGGTTTTTCCCATTGGTGAGGTGCTATTACTCACCATATTCTGTCATTTTTCTCAGCAATGTTTTCCAAATAAGCTTGTCCTCTAAACCAGTGCTGCCAGGTTTAGGCAGCACTGATTCTCCATTTGGCAAGATCTAGAGTTCACTGAGTGGGTACTCCCTGGGCACTTTGAGGTTCCTTCATTTAATATCTGCTTTACAATGGTAAAACTTGCCTAAGAAATACAAATAGTCAATGTCTTGACTGTTGTGCATTTCTATTTTTTTTCCAGAGTTGAGAGTTCATTTAAACCATTCAGACTGGAGTTACTGTGAACACATTATGTCTTTTCAACCTTATCTTTTCTTCTCATTTTGTATTTAGTTTGACCTTTGCTCTGGCCAGTTGATCTGACTACATACAGTTATCTGATTCAAAGATGAATTATTTTTGTAATCAGTCATTTCCTATTTGAGAAATAGTCAATTTCTGGGTTTTTTATGTCGTTTGGTGCTTCTTACATTCAGAACCTTCTTGATTTGTCTTTGGAAGTAATGATGCACGATATAAAAGTGTGATGTATTGTTTTGTCGCTGTTGTTACTGCTGGTTGTTCCCAGGGTACTAGACTTATACTAGATGTAGAGCAGTCCTAAACATTATTTCCTTTAGTTACTTTAAATTTGTAAGCAGTACACGAAGCTAAGATAATTAAACAACCAAAATAATAACTCTTTTTAAATTGAATTTCTATGAAGTTGTATCAAAGTAAACTTTACAATTTAGTTCATCTTTACATACTTTAACAATTATGAACACTGCATGATAATTACAAAGCTGCTTATATGTACACTATGAGTATTAATACTAGTATACTATTATAGTGTATTACTAGTACATTATTATAGCATAATACTATATACTATTATAGTATAAACTAATATTATGCTATTATAAAATACTAATTTTATAGTACTAATAATTATTAATTGGTATTATGAAATTAATATTTTAAAGTTTTATTTAACACCAAAAGTAGAATTTCTAAGGATATTTCATTGGGTGGTAGAATTTTGGAAGGCTAATACAGTAAAGAAAGTCTGTAGTCTTCTGTCTACGAGAAGGAGTTGAGAAGATGTATTCTCTCTTTTAACTTCCTACCTAGAGCAATTCTTTTCTCAAACAATAGAGTTTTACTAGTGGGGAAGAGAAATGTTCATCCCTCAGCAATTTCTAATCCCTTTCCAAGACCTCAGGCCTGTTGAGAAACTAATACCTAGGAAAGACAGATGTGTCCACAAATACAGGCCAAAATACAGACCACACTGATCACTCCCGCTGGAGAAATGGAGGATACCACCATTATTTTAGTTACAAATCTTAGGATCATCAGAAGGAATTAAAGCAATTTTCTGCTCTGCTCTCCTCCTTTTCCATCCTCTTCCTCCCAGATGAACGAACAAAGTGTTGTCTAGTTGAAATTTGGCCAAAACCTTGCTTTCTCTGTCTTCTTTCTTTCTAGAGGACAAAGTCTTTGTCATTTAACATTTCCTCTGCCTACTCCAATCACTGAATACTGGAGTATTGACTGGAGTACTATGACAAGTTAGAGATGTGGTTCACAAAATGCAGGTAGCTGATTCCATGTTGACCCTGGAAGTGGCACCCAACAAAGAGAAAGAGTGGGAGATTTTATTTTATACTTTAGTATACACACAGTGGAGACTATGGTGCTAGTTTTTGGGGAAATGGAAAGATACCAGACTAGGAAGAAATAAAAGATGAGGTAACTACTTATATATGAACTCATCTTGCTTTTTCCTTACACCCCTCCTGCAGAGGTAGGTATTGCACGTATTGGCCCAGTTTTAGAGGTGAAGAAATTGAGATTCAAAGAGAGATTGAGGAGACTCCATGCCATGTTCACACCCATTACCTTAGTTTGGTAGGCCCGGTACAACTCTGCCTCTCTGGACCTTACATCCAGCATATTTTGAATGGAGTGAATGAATGAAATAGCATTCATTAAGCTCTTTGTACATGTCAAGCACTTTGCCAAGTGTTAGGGAAACAAGTACAAGTACAAAGAAGTCCTTGCCCTGATGGAGCTTACATTCCACTGGTGGAGAGTACATATATAGGTAAATAGTGAGTAAATAGTGACTAGAAAAGGTAGATGGACAGTAGAATTGAAGTGAAGCATGGCTAGTTTTTTTCCTAAAAAAAAAAAAGTTGAAGAAAAGCAGTCACTAGTCAGGATTTCCCACTACACCTTACTGGAGACATTTATAGTTATCTAGGTGAGAAGAAAAAGAAAGGCATTGAATATGCATTGAATAACACTATGAGTAGGGGCCCCTACAGATATTCATGGGATTCATGGACAGGTGCAGCTCTGCAGTCTTAGTAATGTAAGGAATTGGACCAACTATTTTAAAAATAATCTACATTATTCAATCCTGAAAGTGAGTAGTTTTGCCTTATTACAGAAAATATGATATGCCTATTTCTAAAATCCCTTCTCAGCTGTCAAAAAATCAGCAAACTTCATACACTTGAGAGGGACTTTGAATGGTAATTAAAACTTTCTTAGTTTTTAAGGAACTGTTAGAAAAGTTAAAATTGTTATAATTTTGAATGTCTAAAACTGCTTTTTTAAAGAAGATATCCATAAATGCATAGTTTTACAAGTAAAGAGATATTGATGGAGGGTAAGATTATCAGCCCATGGAATACTTAGGTGGGTTCTAGCAATATTCAGTAAATTTTATGTCTTTAATTTTTACCTAGAGGATTTTTTTTTCCAGATGATGCCACTAACATGCGATTTCTCAAAATCGTGGCATCACAGTTTTGTTTTCTTTTTTAAAAAAAATGGGAACAGACTGTGATCTTACAGCCTCTGGGTGTGAAAACACGTTTTTAGAATAGTTTGCGGAAAAATGCCGTGAAAGAGCTTTTCTCTCTAAAGATAAAACTGTGAGCAAAGGCAGAAATGTGGGGACAGATTTTCTGACTTTGCTTTTTCAATCTTAGAATCTGTATTTGGTTGTATCATAATAGTGTGCAGCAAATACCCCAAGAGTATTGTGAGATTTCCATATTTTTCTCTCAAGCAAAAAAGTATTCTTAGTACAATAGAGAAAAGAAACCTCAGTTTAACGTGTGAAAAATCGGATAGGAAAAAAATGGATATCAGCTTCACGCTTTTTACTTAGGAAACTTTCTTACTCAATTTCCAGCTTCCTTCAGACCAACAGTTATATGTGGTAAATTGGTAAATTAATGAAAAATTCATGAATCAGAGCGTAATAAGAGATAATTCTCTGTTTTCTGTGTGGATTATCCAACGTTTTTTTTGAATTGTGGCTCAGCTTCTTTTTACCATGCTATATACACCCCTGGGCGACATCACCAAAATGCCCAGATGGTGTGTGCTTAGCAAATGTGAGCTAATTTTAATATTAGCTAAGCGAGACATAATTAGGGAGAGAAAATGTACTGCAACAATATTATGCGATATTTGTATGCCAAGTACATGTGACCAGTCCTTTAGATTATCTGGGTCACTGCTACAAATTTGCTGTTGAAGTGGACAAGCAAAAAAAAAAATTTAAAGAAGGCCTAAACTGACCTGTTCTGAATCCTAGAATGTTAGCTCAAAAGGAAAAAGGGTAGTGGGAAAATGGAAATTAAGTATGTTACAACATCATTTTAGTATTTATCTATAATATATCTCAATATTCTTGCTACACATAGACACACATGTGAGCAATATTTTTTTTTATCATTGTTTTTAATCACAAGTATAAGCTCATTGGTATAGGTAACTTCCTGAGAGCAAATTCCCTCTGTATAATGCAAATAAGCAGCTGCTCTGGAATCTTATGTCTGAAATCTGTTCTTAAAAATGTAGGCCATGAAAGGGTCATGATTTTCTAGCTATTAGGTGCCAGAGGAAGACCCTTGACCCTGATTTTCCTTTTATTGAGGCAGGCTTTCTGGCTAGAATTATCATTTTCCTCTCATGGACTTCTTTCCATAATTTGAAATCTACCTTGTTCTCAGAGCAAGAATGGGTAATGTAACTGGCTCTCTCCTCCTCAGGCCCTTCAAGCCCAGATTTTGTGTATATTTTGTGTTCCCTAGATTTGGTACCACTCTTTGTGAGAGGTCAAGACCAGACCAAAGTATATTACTAAAGACTTTATTGCCCGTGAAGGGGAAAATGTATTTGTGTAACAAGGCCTTTGTGGGAATAGGAATTAAGAGCAACTTTATTGATTATTCTTTTTCTTTCTGTATGTAAAATGTAGTCAGTACCATTGGAGATGCTTTATGAATACCAGTTGAGTTCTTTTTCCTCTGTATCTAAATAAAGTATAATTTATGTGCTCAAAAAGATAAAAAGCAAGTCTCTATCTCATTGGAATTCAAATTATTTCACCTAAAATATATCATAATGCTTGGAGGGCATTGGAAACAGCACTTGCCCTGGTGTCAGAGGACATGGATAAAATTTCGCTTCTGACTCCTCTTATGTGTATGAGTTGGGCAAGTTAGAACTTCCTTGAGCCTCAGTTATCTATGAAATAAGGAGGTTGGGCTGAATGGCCTGTGAAATGCTTTCTAGTTCTAAAATTATTATTCTGTAATTTTTACTTACAAATCTTGATGGCATTAGACTATTATTTTAGAGGCATTAATTGAAAGTCTCCTACAAGAAAAAAAATTTGGAGATGATAAAACCAAATTATTTACTCAGATATTTTGGCTTTTTCCTTTCCATCTAGGTGACTCAGTTTTGTATTTTAAATGCCTTTTCAGGGAATAAATCATTCTTTCTATGACCACATATACATATCACCTCCAGTGATTTTCAAGATTGTAGGTTTCATTAATTTTTCAACATGGAAAATTTCCCCCATGTCATGCTAGCAGATACAGTCAATGTGACACACCTTATGTATTAAACTTAATGCTATTTATATGAACTGTGAAAGGAAAATCTGATTAGAGAAATTAAAGGTTACTGTTACCCAGCAAAGGTTCATTTCCTTGATATGCTCAGCTAGCCGCCATTACAAATCTGTTCTAGAAAACTGAACCTGAATTTCATTACTTCATAATATAAGGCTTCAGCAAACTGGTTGGGGTTTTTTTGGTTTAAAGTCAATATATTTTTTTTCAAAAAATATGGAATAATGTATTTTAAAACACCTGAAGATTACAGGATAGCATAAAAGTAGTGTATTCAGCTTTAAAGTGGATAACTAACTTTAGAAAGTAGAAGAGGGTATTTAATGTTTAAAGCATTCATTCTTTTGCTATCATTTCACCTTGAAGGCAGATTTTTGAGCTGGGAGTAGCATTATGAAGTTTGATGTGTCCATCTTAGGGATTTTGGGGTTTTTTTTTATTTTTTTTGGCTGCTGCAAAAGTTCAATTAAAAGCAGTTTATTGGAATGATATATTCCTAGTGCCCAAAGATGAAAAAATATATATAGTTAAGATAATGCTACTGGAAGATAAATTATTAATAGAAGAACTTCAATTGTCTTTTACGTGTGAAATATCTAAGAGAAATTAGTTTATAATTTGTAGTAGTGTCTGGATATGAGTTTATCTTAAATACTTTTCCCTAGATTCAATTTTCTAGAAAAGTGAATGTCAGGTCATAGTTATATTAGTTTGTCATATTGCAAAAATGTAGAAGTAAAAGTAGTTGGAAGTCTCTTGTTGCTCAAGAATAATGAGAGAGATCTCATGTGAAAAAGAGTGCCCAATATTATTTCCACATCCACCACATCTCAGTATTTGGATAATGTAGTTGGATGGCAATTTGCCCTAATATTAAAAGACCAAAATAAACTGCAGAGGCAGCCTGTGGTTACCAAACTAGAGTCTAATTTGTAGCTCTGGTACTGACTCTGCTGCTGCACTACATAATCTCAAATCTCTCTTCAGAATCATATTTACATTTTAATTCACAACTTCATTTATATTTAAACAAACAAAAGAACAAATGACTTGCTAGTTATGTGTATTTTGAGTTCGCCATGATGCTTCTCATTAAATCTAGGCCCTTGTAATATACTCAAATCATAAGAACTCTGTGAAGTAAGTCTGTTAAAACCAGTCACTGTTTGCTGCCTAACCTTCCTATTTTTTTTTCTTAAATGATCAAGATCCATTGCTTTAATCAGTTTTTGTGATGGCCAGTCCCACAGTTTATTTGTGATATTCAAACTAATCCTAGAATTGACTTTCTCCACTAAGTCTCTAGCACGTAGTAGGTATGTATAAGTATTGCTTGAGTTAAGTTGACATATGAATGGCAGACAACACCTATATAGAACAATAAAACAGAAATGCAGGGAAGTTCATATAAACCGTGAACTAATTCAATTCTACAAACATTTAAATAGCTGCTAGGTAGAAAGTATTCCTCCAGGAGTTGTGACTAAAAGGTTAAAAAAATACACAATCTATGTCTTGAAAAAGTCACAAGTGTTACTTGGTGGGGGGGGTAGAAGGATGTGTCTTTACACAAATGAATGTGATATAAAGAGCAAATGAGAAGTGGGCAACTTATTATAATAAATTTGAGGGGGCAGCTAGGTGGCACAGAGGATAGAGCACTGGCCCTGAAGTCAGGAGGACCTGAGTTCAAATCAAGCCTCAGACCAAACACTTGACACTACCTGTGTGGCCCTGGTCAAGTCACTTAACCCCAACTGCTTAAAGAAAAAATTGAGGAGTGAGAGAGACATCACTCTCACCTAGGAGTCTCCAGAGGAGAGGGATATGGGTAGAAAGTACCCTTCTTTGGCTGAAATGAAGAGAAGTAATGAGATAAATAACATGGATAAGAGGAGGAAAAGCCCTAAGAGTTATATGGCCTAAAATTTAAGCTAAGTAGGGAGAGGAGAACCATTGAACGTTTTTGAATAAAGATGTGGTATGATCAGAGCAGATTTGGAAAATTAATTGGGGAATATTGTTATTGAATACAATATTTTTCTGGTTCTGCTTACTTCATTCTAACAGCAAAGTAAGACAATTTATATTAGTCATGTCAGGTTTCTCTGAAGCAGTCCCTTTCATCATTTCTTACAACATGGTAGTATTGCATTACTTTCATAGACCACAATTTGTTCAACTATTTCCCAACAAATGGTTTGTAAATTTCAAGAATTCTTCTCAGCACCCAGTGATCAACCAAAATCCCAGAGAACCGATGATGGAGAATACTACCCACCAACTGACAAAGATAGGATAAACTCGGGATGCAAAATGAGGCATACTTTTTTTTGACATGGACAATATGGGAATTTAGCTTGAATATGTATATTTGTTGTGACAGGGTTTTTTTTTCTTTTTTCAGTGGGATGGAGGAATAAAGAGGATGAGTAATAAAAGCTTGTTAATTTTAAAAATTAATTTTATGAACTATTACTCAGACAATATATGGAACAGGGATTGAATAGGGAATGGACTGAAAGTGGGAAGACTGTCAAGGAGGCTATTATACTAGTCTAGGCAAGAAGAGATAAAAACCTGAACTAAGGTGATTATAGTAGAGGAGGACCTAGACTTTAGAGATATTTAAAAGTAAAGATGAGAAGACTTGTCAGTTGGTTGCATGGGTTGCCTGGTGTGATGGAAAGAATGTTGATTCCAGCAAAAGAAATTCATGGTTTAGAAATTCTTCCACCAATTCAGGCATGGCCAATGTGTTGACTTATTTCGCTTAATGTATTCAAACCCAGATCTTGACTCCACTAATCCCTTATACACTATGCAGTATTGCCTGTCCTGCAAAAACCAGGACTGCTTGTCAAAATAACAAAGGAAAGTAACTTATTTATAACTTATAATCTTAGGGAGCTCTCTAATGGCACTGAGAGGTCAGTTGACTTGGCCATGAAAACACCAGTGAAAGACTCCAGAATTCTGATCAATGCAGAAACCACCTGTGACTTAGGGAACTGAAGTTGAAGCTTACCTCCTGCCTCTTGGCTGAGAAGTGGTGGACTGTGGGTGCAGTATGAGCAATACATTTTTAAATGTGATAAATATGATTTTTTTTATTTGATTACACTTGTTTAAAGGAAGAGTTTTGAAATGACAAAAAAAAAGTCAACAATTATTTTAAAAGAAAAAAAACTAAAAGAAAACTGACTTGCTCATAGCTTCTTGATTATAAAGCTGGCTTCTTATATACACCATTCTTCTCCTACAAAGGGTATGGATGCTAGCGCTATCCTCTCCCCCTCACCCTCCTTCTCCTCTTCCCCCTTTTCCCTCTCTTCCCTCTCTCCCCCCTCTTTCTTCTCTCTCCTTTCTCCTCTTCCCCTCCATGAAAGCTGCTTTAGCCTATTTATGGGCTGATGAAAAATGCACATGCCTCCCAAAGGCTGGAGGAATAAATCCAGTTAGTAATTTAATATGAGCTTCTTAACCTTTTCGGGCAAGGTTTTTTTATGAACAATTTGCTCCCTATCCTTTAAAGGTGGGCTCATGGGGAGGAACTGGAGAGTCGGAAAAACAATTTATAATCTTTGCAAGGCTAAAATATTTGACAAGTTAGAGAAATTATTGACATGGCTGTGACTACTTATTATAGTATGCACATGATATAATGTATTTCTGTATTTAACCTTATAATTTTTGACCCCACACTTTTTTTCTTCCTTTCTACTACAAGAAGAAAAATAGAATGTTATCAGTGCTGTACCTGGATGAGGCAACTTGATCTGTTCAGGGAGAATGACAAGCTATTCGGGTTCTTCCTTCCACCAGTGTTTCCTGGCCTGTCCACACAGCATAGGTTGGAGCAGAACAGTAATGAGTTTGGTTTGGGTGGGGTGGAGAGGGTATAAAGAAGGTGCTGGAGGCAGGCAAGGGAGAAGGAAGGTAAAGAACCATTACAGTTTGGCCATGGCAAAACCCAGATGCCTCAACAAAACTCGAAACTAGGTTTCTGATATATATTTTTTTAGAGTGTCCATGGGACTTTTTGTAATGACTGTACATTTTCACTGTTAATTTAGCTATTAGTCCCTAGGTTAAGGCAAATATGTTATGACCTCCTCAAAGAATCTCAGTCAGAAGGTAAAAAGAACCTTTTATGGCTGTCATGACCAGAACTCGTGACCTGACTTGACCTGGCAAGTAAGATCCTACAGGGTTAGCACAGCATCTTTGCATACCGCCTAAATGCACACATCTTTTTGGATTAAAGAAATAAGCTCTACTTTACTATCCAGTGACCTAAAAGTTAGAATATGTTACCTGAATGCACACTAAAGCATCTGTTATTTCATCTACTGAGAAATGGGGTGCAACCACTGAAGATAGCTCCTCCATGCCTTAATAGATGATCTTCAGGAATTCTTGTAGTCAAAAACTCATCAGCTAGTGGCCAGCTTTTTGATAATGAGCCACTTTGAACTTAGCTTGGCTGGAGTTTTGTAGAAATAGCCCTTCAGAAGATGAGATTGTGTCCATAACTATTAAAATGAATATTGCATTCAAAGGCTACTAAGTTTTACTGAAATAGTAGAAGATAGGAAAACATTTTATTTTTTCTTCAGAGCACATTTCCATACAGAAGAATTTCTCTACCCGGTTATTGTTTTTATGTGTGAAAATCATTATTTTATGGTCCTTCTACTTTTCATTTACATTCATAGTAGGTTCTGGCTCCAGTGGGTCCAAGCTTAAGATATTTCTAGGCCCTGTCCATCCTAATAAATGTCATAAATGTTGTGAGGGTATAAATTTTAGCAGGACCTCCCAGGAATATATAGGACTGCTGGATATTAATAGTGCAGCATGGTTTCAGTAGATTAGGATATCAGATCAATTTTTCCCACTGTAATGGGCTCAAAACTAGGACCAATCCCCATAAACCCAACAAATCTATTCCCGCTATACGTTCTGGCTGATTTGTTACTATAATAGAAGTATATGCCACTGGTTGTCCACTCACCATTGGTCTGGACAATGGTCTTTTTCCTCCATAAGGTAAATACTTCCCCTGACTCCTTACACCTCTACAAGGATTTAATGTCTAGCCCAAGTGTAGTCTCTAGGGATGATGGTCACATGAATTCCTATGTGCAGCAGACCCCTAGAGATCTGACCCTTGCCTTTCACCTAATATACCATCATCCAAGAGTGTCATCTTTCACCATCTTTTGGTCAGATGGCAAGAACTAAATGAGGTTGGGGAACTTGGTGCCACTTCTGGCAGTTTTTAAATTCTCTAAGATTGAGGGACAAGGGATTTGGTGCAATCTGAGAAAGTATTGGACTGAAGACCCTACTCTCTCTTCCTTACTCCTCTGGTATTTCCTCATCAGGATTGTATTATCTTCCTCTTAACCCTGTGTTTTAATGCCCAAACTCATAATTTCCACTTAGAGAAGGCCTTTTGTCTTCACATTCTTTTAGAGTAGGCCGCCCAAAAGAGCAGGATGCTCAAGTCTGTTTGCCATCGAGGCTCCTCCTTTATTCAAATTTCAAAAATACATCCATTCAGTTTGAAAGTATACTATATTGAGCTATCATGGCTCCCAGATAAGAGGAACACCCTCCAAGATGTTAGTTCTCATGACATCTGAAGCAGGGTGTATGTAAGGAGACTGCAGCTTGTTCAGCTGATCACTATTATATAGCCAATCTAGAACTCCCAATCCTTTCAGATGAGTGCCCTGCTTTACCTACTTCCAGAGTAGAACAGGGAAGACAGAGATTTCATCTTTATAGGGCCATGCCTTCCACCAAACCCACCTAAACAGAGCTAGAGGTCTTTTATACCAATTGTATAGGATTTCAAAATGCCCTTACAACAGGGAGTTAATTTCCCCAACTTAATGAAAATCAGCCATATGAAACCGTTAACTTAGAGGCAGCTGATGGCACAGTAGATAGAATGCTGGGCCTTGGGTCAGAAAGACTTGAGTTAAAAAATGACCTCAAACACTTACTTTCTGTGTGACCCTGAGCAAATCACTTAACGTCCACCATTTCCTCAACTGTAAAGTGGAGATAATAATAACACCTCTTTCCCAGGGTTGTTGCAAGGATCAAATTATACGGTATTTGTAAAAAGTGCTTAGCATAATGCCTGGCATAGAAGGCACAATATTAATATTTATTCCCGTCCCTTTTTTTTTCTCCAAACACTGTTGTATGGAGGCAGTGTTGCATAATGGAGAGGTTCTTAACTTTTTTGTGTGTCATGGCTCCTTTGGGAAATCTGCTAAAACCTTTGGGTCCCTGCTCAGTGTAATTTTTTTTAAATGCATAAAATAAAATACATTGAATTACAAAGGAAATCAATTATAATTAAAAACAGTTCTCTGTGTTTCTGTGTCTGTGTGTTTCTGTCTCTGTGTGTGTGTATGTGTATCTGTCTCTGTCTCTCTTCCTCGCCCCACAGATCTTGGTTACATGCTCCTGGTCTAGTTAGCCTCTGTGATCCTTTCCAAATCTTATATTCCAATCCTATGAATAACTAGCATTTATGTAATCCTTTACAAAATTCTTTACAAAAATTATCTTGTTTTTTCCTAACAGTCCTGGGAGGTAAGGGGTGATATTATTTCATCTTACATATGAAAAAACTGAGTCTGACAGAAGTTAAATGACTTGCCTAGGTTCACATAGCTAGTAAGCATCTTAGAATTTGAACTCAGGTCTTCAGCTTATCCCCAGTACTCTATGTACCACAGTACCTGACTACTTCCTAGGTATTGCTACCTATTCTCTGAAGTGATTTAACCAGCATACTGACTGGTCTTAGTTTTGACCTCTGAAGGTAAACCAAATAAGCCTAATCCCCATTCAGTATAACAGACCTTCAGATACCAAAGATAGTTCTAATGATCCTCCTAAGTACCTGTTTTCTGGCCTAATCACATCAGTTCCTTCAGGCATTCCATATATGATGAGATTTCCAGCTTTCCCCATCCTATTTACTGAACAACAATTACCCTAAAAAGATTATGCCACTTCATATCATCATGGCAATAAAGCCAGGTTCATATTGGCTATAAGAGCTAAGGAAAAGGTCTAGCACAGAGGTGGGGAACCTGCAGCCTTGAGGCCACAAATTAAGGAGATTTGTTTTGTGAAGTGGGGATTCAGTCAATGGGCTGCCCTTGAGGACCTAGAGGGCCATATGTGGCCTTGAGGATAGGGGTTCCCCACCCCTGGGTTAGTGGATTATTACAAAAAGGGAGTGATATCAAATACAGGCCTGATGACACACTGGTTTTGTACCTCATATGAGCACTTTGCGGCTGATAACAAGGGTCATCAGGAGAAGGCTGGCCACTAAGTGATGAATTCATTGCCTGTAATAATGTATATGGGGATTTTAAACTGCATCAGTGGATGGAATACCTGCCTTGATGCAATTATGGACCTTCTGAAGTATTGATGAAGCAGAATAAATCAAGCAATAATAAAGGCTTTTGGTGATAGGAACTGGGTAAATCAAAAAAGTATAAATCAGAGTTCTTCCCCTCAAGGATATTATAATTGAGTTGAAGAGAGAGAGAGAGAGAGAGAGAGAGAGAGAGAGAGAGAACACCATACATTAGCAATACTTCATCGAAGGTTAAGTCCTTTGGTAAAAATTAGGTTAGGAATTCAGAGAAGGAAAAATGTTACTAATAATGGGGGGAAATCATGGAAGAGTTGTCTTTTGAACTTAGTTTGATGGGCAATTAAGATTTGTATTGATGAAGAGAATATTTACTCTGGACTCCAGAACAAAAAGCAAAGACATGGAGCTATAAATTTTATTCAAATTTAGGGCCCTGGATGGAGGGAAGGAGATACAAAGATCTGCTTGCCTTAAGTAAAGTTTTTGTATTTTGTAATATTTATTAAATATTTGAATTATTAAAAAATTATGTGTATTTTAAATTGTACATTCAGTGATGAGATCCCTGGAAGATAGATCCAGAACTATTCTGAGCCAGTGCTTTGAATTGTTCCTTTTTCTATTGTTCTTTTTCCTAATTACACCCTTGTAGAAGTTTATTCTTGCTCTCTCCCTTTTACTTTTCTTCTTATTTTAAGCTTTTGTGGTCTAAATCTTGGCCATTCATTCTGGAGACTGCTTTCCATTCTGTAACAGAGCTCTTATGGAATAACTGCCCGTTGGAATATTGCGTCATCTAAAGCCTTATTTTCACAGAGATAATTAATAGCCTCAGACAGCACACAAATACATTTTCCTATACTTTCAACAGATTTAAACTTATTTATGAATTTTTCCCCCAAGAAATGATTGGATAACAAACATAAGGTTTGCATATCATTTGCTTATCTTAACACTGATCTTAAAATTAATTGAGTGTGAGATTAGAAGTGATCAGTATGTACTGGAAGTAGAAAAGAAACATTTTGGGCGACTTTTTAATTTTGAAAATTTCCAGTCACCGCTCAGCACATGGGAAGAGGGAAGATATTGCTAGGAATGTGTCCTGGAAGCCAGAGACATCTGAATTGTGTTCAGGAGGAAGTTCACGAATCACCATATTAAATGAGCTACTATAAAAAAGTTTTTCTGCAGTTATCTTCTTTTAAGAACTAAGTAATGGGTACCAAAATAAACCAGAATGAGATGTGCATCATCTCATGCGTAACTGATGAAGTTCACCAAACCACTACACTAGCTCTAAAGCTGAAGAACTGAGTCTCCTACGTGTGATATATATTCTCATCACGTATATAGGACAAAGGAAATGGGAATACTCTTGCAGCGTAAGAAATAATGGATGAGATAAATTCAGCGAAACAAGGAAATGTCTGTATGAGCTAATCCAGAGCAAAGAAATCAGAGCTCACAGAACCATATAGCTACAACTACACTAGCAACAACACACACACACAAACAACATTAAAAGGTATCTGAAATTGGATTGAATGCGAAGAAATACAGATTAAATATCCAGTCTTGGTTCCAGAGGATAAGTGATGAGACATACCAATTTTCTCTCCATAGAAAGATGAAGACACAAGTGAAGAATATTTCATAAGACATCAGACAAAGTCACCATATTGTTTGAGTTTGTGTAACTTTTTTTCTGTAATGAAGGGAGGGTTCAGGGATGGCGGTATAATGGGATATGACAGGTATAAAGAGCAAAAGGAATTGATGAAACCTCTTAAAATGGGGGGAGGGAAGTTCGACATAAAAATAAGAATATTATTACGTAATAGTTCTGCGTATTATGATTTCTAGAGTTCTTTTGACATATGTTGTTTCTTGTCTCGATGCCCATGAGTTGAAAACTGAGGTGTCTGAATTTACTCCCACATCACTGATGAGCTATATGAACTCTGCAGATTTAGTGAATCCCTATGGAGCTTGAACTAGGATAAGCCTTTTAAATGGGATATAATTTATGTGATATGATAAAACTGGGTCATGCCTTTTCAGTTTAACCTCTTCCGAGTATGCTAGATTATAAACGATGGTACGCTAGTTCTGTGAAATAAAAACAACCTATCTACCATTGCTTTTAAGAACTGAGCTTTCCATATTGAAAAAAAAATGACAAAAGATAGAAATATAATTGAAGGGGCTATGGGAAGATAGGTTAACAATTTGAATTTATATAAGGGGGGAAAGTAACTAAAATTTCCAGACCCTTTGACTCAGAGATCTTACTGCTAGGCTTATAATCCAGGGAGGTAAAGGATAAAAAGAAAGATACCATCACTACCCACATAGTCATCCTTTTAGTAGAAAATAAAACTAGAAACAAAGTGAGTACCGACTGATTGGGGAATGACTATGTGACAGTAATGGAATGTTATTGTACTTTAAAAAATGATAAATATGAGCAATCTAGAGAAATATATTGTATTAACTGAGGCAAAATCAAGGAAGCAAAATCAGGAAGACAACATACACAGTGACTACAAAAATGTAAACAAAAACAAACCTGAATACTTTAGAATTATAAATTCTTATGTATTATGCATTTTTATACATTGCTATGCTATATTATAAATAACCATGTATTATAAATAATTGTTTTATTATAGATCATTGCATTTTAATAATATATTATTGAGTAAATTATTAATTATATGTAATATAGAATAAATAATTTTATACTATAAATAATAATTATGTCATCAAACTTGGCTTCCAGGAAACAGGAGGAAATGAATCCCCATCCTTTCATAGGAGAAGTGAAAGGGACTATAGCTGTGGAATGTTGTATCAGATGTAGTTAGATATACTTAATCACTTGCTTAGTTTTGATTTTGGCTTTTGGTCTGTGTTATAAGAGAAAGCTTAGTAGGAAAGGGAGAGGACAGTATTTGGAAAGAACTGACATAAAAACAAAATCCATGATTAAAATATTTTTTAAAATTCCATTATTCTTTTATAGTGTACTGAATTCAATTTATACAGCTAAGTAAGACACAAGACTAGAGGTAGCTTATGAAAAATTCAATAACAAAACTTTATCATGTGAATAAAATGTTTTATATTATGCATTATTTAAACAATACATAAAAAAATCATCAGTCTCAATTTAGTTTTTTTTAAATGGTTGTATTGCAGTGGAAAGGGTGCTGAATTTTGAGTCATAAAACTCAATTTTGAACCCAATCTGTGTCCCCTTACCACATAAATGCTGGACCTTGAGAATGACACCTTTGCCTTTGTGCTCTTCAGTTTCATCACTTGTAAAGTTATGAGGTTGTGTTTGATAACATTTAACTTCTAGTTCTCTCTAGGTTCCTGTGCATATCATCATTATTATTTTGCCATGCACCTATAGAAATTCAGCTCTCTGTTGTACATTGCTGGGTAGGTTGAAATCATTGACCATTCTTATGATATAGATTTTCTTTGAACGGTTCAGATGATTTCAGAAGTGATGCTTAGTAATTTGAGAGTTGCAACACTTATCACCTATTTTATTTTAGCAGCAATATTTCTTATAAGTGTGTATTGATTGATATGTTTTATTTCTACATCACCTTCATTTCCAGATATAGCCTTTCCTCCTTCCCCTGTCTCAAGAGTAACAGAAAAATAAGCAGTTCAGCAAAACTAACCAACCCACCAATCAAGTCTGACTGTATATGCAATGTTTCACACCCATAATCCCCCAGCCTCTGCAAAGAAAGAATGGGACTATTTTTCTCATTGCTTCTTTGAGGCCAAGTTTTTGCATTAGAATCTCACAGTGTCTATTGAGATAATAGGAGCCAAGCCGTCGTCTGACATGGAAAACCAGGACAAGGAGTCCTAGCTTTGAAAGTTGAAGAAAGTCTTCATAAAATCAATGACTAGGAACAAAATAATTGTTCGGTTAATATCACATGCCATATTTCTCATTGTTTGAACTCACTGGTAACTACATTGCATATTCTGATCTTCAGAGACTTTTGGACAGGAGCACGCACACGTGTGTGCGTATGTGCATGTGTGTGTGTGTGTGTGTGTGTGTGTGTGTGTGAAGTTTAGATTCAGTCAAAGGGCAGCGCTTGAGGACCTAGAGGGTCACATGTAACCTCGAGGCTGCGGGTTCCCCACACCTGATTCTATATCTTCAGGTCTATCCCTAGGCTCTACCTTTTGTCCTCTTTGCTTTTTCTTTATATATCCTTTCAGTTAGCTCAGGGATTCATAAGAGTTTGATCATTTCTATACAGATGATTCCCAGATCTAGACATTCATCCCTAACCTTTATCCTGAATTGTAATCCCACACCATCAGGTGTCTATTGATCATTTCCAACTGAGTGTTACCACAGGTATCTCTAACTCAACCTTTTCAAAGTATTGAAAAGGATACATTCAGAAAATCCTGGCAAGACTCATATGAACAAATGCAGAGGGATGTGAGCAGAACCCAGAAAACAGTTTATAGAATGGCTACAATATTATGAAGAAAAACAAATCTGGCAGACTTAAGAACTCTGATCAATGAATGCAATGGTCAACGAAGATGATGATGTGGCATAGTTTCTACCTCTTTATGGAGAGGTGATATACTAGAGCTGCTGAAGGAGACAAACATTTTTCTGGAAATGATCAATACATACATTTGTTGTGCTTCACTATGCTTAATTGTTATGAGGGCAGGCTTGTGGGTGGAGTATTGGAAGGGTAGTGATAGGAACCCCCCCAAAAAAAACAATAGAAGAATAAAGAGTTTTCACAAAACATTTTTAAATGTATGTAAGAAAAGAAATTAACTAGAGGGAGAGACAAACATGGTTTTGACACTAAAACGCTTAATCTGATATACACTGTATACGTTGTATGTTATAGAGATTCACAATTTCATATGTAATCTTTTTGGCTGTTCTTTGTATATGGAAATGTTATGTTTATTGATATTTTTCAGACTCACAAAAGTAAAAAAATAAGAAAGCTGCCTTTTAAGAGATTAGGCTTGCCATTTTGTTTTCACCTACTACATTAATAGTTTTGGTAATCTACATGGGAATGATTTCCTTTTAAAATTTATTTAATGTGCAATATTTGAATTGTTCCTGTCAAAGTCATCCTGTCCTGTGTATCCTGACCTTTGAAGAGGGCTAAGAAAATGTAAGGTCCTGTGTTTTCCAAATAATAGCTCGTGTTTACACCTTGCTTTATACCCTAAAAATAAAGGAAAAACTCAAGAGAGTGAATGGAGAAATTGAGTATATTAAATTTCATTGGGCTTCCTGCCTTATTTCTCTTAAGTCTGGGCATGTGAGCTGATCCTGAGGGTATGTTGATACTTTGGTATTAACTTGAAATTCATATGATTGATAAATGTAAGTGAAACCTAGGGATAAAAAGAGCTTAAAAAAAAAGATCACCTTAACACATCTTAAAGCACGGCATTCGATTACCCCCGTAAGAGTCATTTATCAAGGTTTACCACCATAATGCAACAACTGCATTAAGTCATCAGTGAGGAAAGGTAGTTGACAAGTTAAATCTCTGTGTATGTGTGTGTGTGTGTACAAAGTGTCTTATTTGTACTTTTTCAGGAATATAAATAGGCCATGTGTAAAACAAAATTGCATGATGTTTTTTATAAGAAGACTTTTCTCCTTAGTTTCAACCTTGTTAGACTATGTCTAGCAATGAGATCATTTTGAAATTGCAGAATGAGCAAATGACAAAAAGAATCCCCTCAAAATTAATGCACGACATTCAGGATTACAAGATAAAGTAATCAAGAACATATTAAACAGAAAGATCAGAAATTCTTCAACTACAATGTTTATACTGTTAATCACTAAATGCAAAATAATATTTGTTTTGGAAATTATTGAATGCCTGGCATTCATGCTGCCTCCCACATAATGAGCAGACTTCAGAAAATCACATTTGGTGGGCTGAACTCTAGCATTTTCATTTGAAAAATAAAATATGTTGTAACAGAGAAAAATTTCCTTTTTTCTCTCTGTCATCAAGGCTTATTTTATAACGTTTTGAAGGTGTTGCGTTCCTTCTCCTTTTTGTTGATTATTGTTTTATGCCACAGTTGAAAATATTTTAAATTGATCTATTTCTGAAACTATGGGCAAAAATGCTGCAAGATGTAAGAAATAGCAAATACAGTTAATTCTAAATTATCTCTGCTTATCTGGGAGAGCTACAGTGTCAATAACAGTGCTGTCTTCTTTTCCTGAGCCTCCTTCCACTGACAAGAGAATTCAGAATTTCTGTAACTGAAATAAATTTCTGTCGCTTCTTGGTATTTAGTTGTTTACGTGTGGTTTTTTCTGTTAGATCATGAGACCCTCAAGAGAATGATTATCTTTTGCCCTTCTTTGTATCCCCAGCTCTTAACAAAGTGCCTGACACAGTGGGTGCTTAATAACTGTTTATTGACTGACTACATAGAATTTCAGTGCTATAGACATCATCATATTGCCTGGCGTGAAGTTATTCTTTTCTTTTCATCAGTGAGGAGCATAACAACAAAGTAGTAATGATAAAAATTGATGATGATAACTTTTTATAGTTTTTTGAGGTTCTCAACACACTTAACATCCTCTCTTGTTTGATCCTATCATAGCACCTAGGTGAGTAGGGCACTGGACCTCAAGTCAGGAAGACCAGAGTTCAAATCCTGCCTCTCTCACTTAATAAACTGAGTGACCACAAGGAAGTAATTTCACAGCTCTCTGCCTCAGTTTCCTTTTCTGTAGAATGAGGATAATAATCGCACTTACATCCCAGAATTGTTGAGAAGATCAAATGAATTAATATTTGAAAAACACTTTGCAAACATTGAAGTACTATATAGGGGACAGCTAGGTGGTACAGTGGATAGAGCACTGGCCCTGGAGTCAGGAGGACCTGAGTTCAAATCCAGCTTCAGACACATAACATTCACTAGCTGTGTGGCTCTGTGCAAGTCACTTAACCCCAATTGCCTCACCAAAATATAAAATAAAATATAAAGTACTCATTGTTAATCCTGAATAATATGAGTTATTGTTATCCCTGTTTTATGGATGGGAAAACTGAGTCCAAGAGAGCTTACGTGAGTTGCCCAAGTCACATAGCTACTAAGCATCTGAGGCAATAGTAGAACTCAGGACTTCCTAACTTTCATTCCATTCATTACATCTTTTTTACCCCTCAATATCTCACAAGTTCTGAGGAAAATCCTTTTTAATCCTTAAAGTTTTATAGGGAATAGGGATTGGTACGAGACCTCTGGTGTCACAGATAAAGCAATTCAGGCTGGGATGTTCCTGGTAATATAAAGTCTTAGAGAGTGACCAGAGACCTTAAAAGATGAGAGACTTGTCCAGAGTCACCAGCCAACAGAGATGAAAGGTGAGGATGGAACTCAGATCTTCTTAGCCCCAGGGCTGACTTTCCCTCAGTGTCCCATTCTATCCCCTTAGGCATATACTAAAAAGTTAAATAATATTTTTATTTATTAGTAATAAAATTTATCTTCCTCCCTCCATTCTTTCTTCTCCATTCTCAACATTTTCTGTTAATGATGGCTCCCAGAAAAGCCTTTTTTATTTCTTTCCCATAGACTCATACACTTGGCCCTGTAGAGGGTAGCTTACAATTTTGCCAGTGGATGTCCCTCCTTGTCTGTTAGTGTACTCATTGTACCACTCTGTGAAGGGATGGCTTTTTGTCATCGTTGTTCAAAGACTCTTCATCTACATTAGGAAAATAAAACTGGGTTGGTCTCCCTACTAGCCCTGCAATACTCTTCTGCTTCTGCTTCAGGCAGGACACAGATCCAGGGACTGATCAGGCATAAGCTTTTCTTTTTATATTTCCTAAGGGCAAGCCTTCCAGTGTTGTTGGTAATACAAGAAAAATAAATCATATTTACATGACACTTTATAGTTTAAATAGCCCTAGTGGCAAGTGTGTATATACATATTAACAATTTGTATATGTTTGTTATATAACTATATGTGTGTATATACATACATGTGTGTATACACACACACACATATACACACACATTATATGTAATCTGTGGATGACATGTTATATATAAACAAATATATTAAATCTATTGGTTATATATAAACATATATACCTAATCTCTTGGTTATATAGAAACATATATACCAAATCTCTTGGTAATATAGAAACATATATACCAAATATCTTGGTTATATGTGTGTATATGTATATATGCACATGTATGTATACATATGTGTATACACACATGTGTGTATACATGTGTGTATGCACACATGTGTGTATGCACACATGTGTGTGCATACATGTATAAGTGAATATATGTTTATATAGTACATATACACACACATATTATATTTTAAAACTTTAAAGTGAGTTGAGGCATGCCTTCTGAAATTTTGAGAGTGTCTCAGGTCATACTAGGGAGCAGCTGAGGTCTTGGGAGAGTCTGAAGATGATCTGAGTCAAATCAGAAAAGGATAAAACTGTACTGAGAGGAATCATGAGTAAGATTGCTAGGGAAAGTGGGCTCTGATGAAAGACGAATTGTGACATAATTGAATTATGTAATGGAAATTACTTAGGGCAGATGACAAAGGAAAGCAATATTTACAACCATTTCCTGGCCAGAAAATAGTTTTGTTCTGTTTTGTTTTCAGCTTTGTAGCTTTTCCCACAATCATCCTTTAGGAGGGGGGCAGTTATAAGACTTGAAAAACACATAATAGATATACAATAGAAAAGCAAAGACATTCTCTAACTCAGGAAAACTTAAGATTCTGATTTAAATGGCAAAAAGTTTCATCCCCATGATGCAATATTATGATGATTCCTAAACTGACTGTAAATTGAATTATTTCTAATATAAAGTAGTGGTAGCTTTGAGAGACCCAAATTATGAAGAAAGAATCAGCTAAGGAAATAGAAATATACTGAGCTTGAATCTACTGTCAGAAAATTCTTCTTGTTTTCCTTTACTTTTAGATTTGATTATTAGAGGGGAAAAGAATGTTTTTTTAATTGATCTTTCTTGTGTCTTTGATCCCATAAGAATATTCCCTTAATATTTTCATATTCAGGTGCCATTTAAAAATTTTATTTGTGCCATTTATTTTATTTTATTTATTTTTATTATTTTTTAGTTTTTTTATCAATGCAAATTCACTGTTCAAAATAAATGTACAATTTTTCCTATTTTTTGAAGGACAGTTCCTTTAATCTCTTAGACGCTTTTCTTTTGGAGACATATCTTGACAATACATATATTTTTTTTAATTAGTCTTGTCCAAGACTATATTATTGCTATTTCCTCAGAAGTTCTTCTGTCTGAGTGCTTTAACAAAAACAGTTGAAGGATTGTTTTCAAAAGGGACCAATAAGAAGGGGGAACATTCATGGTCATTTTTCTTTCAATCATTTTTTTAGAACTTGAGATTATTTTACTAAAGCTTTTAAATCCATCTCTTGTTTTTAGGAAAGTAGTTCATAAACTAGATACCAGACAATATGGAGCCAAGCATCTGACTCCTAACAAGATTGAATGCTCTTCCTCTACTTTTTACATTTATTTATTAGTGCAACTGAGAGACAAAAGTAAAATACTATTTATGAAAACAATACAAACTTAGCTCATTTATTATCTTTTTATTCTGCAGTATATAGGCTAATGCAGGGAACATGGTTTGCTCTCAATCAATCCTTGTTGAGCACATGATAGAATTAATGTTTTAATTTGTCAATTAGTAGTTATGAAAGGGGACACTTTTTTGTGATTTTTTGTTTTTGTTTAGTCATTTCAATTGTGTCTGATTCTTCATGACCCTATTTGGAGTTTTCTTGGCAAAGATACTAGAGTGGTTTACCATTTTCTTCTCCAGCTCATTTTACAGATGAGGAAACTGGGGCAAACAGGGCTAAGTGACTTGTCACATAGCTAATAAATGTCTGAATCCAGATTTGAATTCAGGAAGAGGAGTTTTCCTCAGTCCATGGCTGGAACTTTATCCACTGCACCATCTAGCAGCTTTTCTGGAATCACATTTCTAAATAGTGTTTAGGTGTGAAGGTTCTAGCACTTAAAACATTTTGTAGCAGTGATAAGCCATCGAATGTGTTGTGAAGAAAAAATATAGATGTTTACCATATGGAAAGATTTTTTAAGTGAATTTTTTTTAAGTAAAATAGACAGTATATTATTTCATATGATGCGCTGTTAATGGAAGGCCAAAGCTATTAATGTGAAAGTAAAAGGTTTATTCTTCATTCAAATTTTACTAATTAAATGTGATCTAGTGAAAAACAAACTGGATCAAGAAGCCATAGCCTTGGTTCTAGTTCTGGCTTTGGAATTAAAGAGCCTGTTGACCAAATACTACTAGAAATCCATGCTATGGAAAACTGCTAATGAGAAGAATTCAGAGAAGCATGGGAAGATTTACATGAGAAGATATGTAGTGAAATAAACAAAATCAGGAAAATAATATGAGAAATAACTACACCAATTTGAATGGAAAGAACAATAATGCAAAACTTCTGAAAGCTATGCAAATATAATTGTCAAGTTTGGATCCAGAGTAGAGATGAGAAAATATATCTCCCTTCATTAGAGATGAAGAACTAAAATGATAATTATAATTTCTCTCTATCTCTCTTTTTCTCTGTAAGCACACACACACGTGACAATATGTATATATATACAAAGAGAGATAGAGATATAAAGAGTAAGATAGAATTAATGTGCTAGTTGGATTTCTGAACTGTTTCTTTGTATTTTCAAATCTCTGCTGGAAGGGAAGGCTCACTGGGTAGAGGAAGAGGTCAGGATATATTAAGACATAAATACAAAGAAGTGATAAATTTAAAAGAGAGGTGATAGATTCAAGATGTAGAATAAGTCATTCTTTTTTTGACACAGCCAGGCTTTGCTTGACAATATATATTACAGAGATTTTATTTTATTTTATTTTTTGTTTTCACTTAGTATGGTGAGAGAAAATAAATGTCTGTTAATTTTTCTAAAAACTAAAAAAGAAATATAGGATGCAAAAATAAGAGGCATCTTTTTCAAAAGAAAAATTCAAGCTGAACTTCAAGCATAGAACTTGAGACCTTAAACTCCAAGCATAAAAGTTCTATTTTTCAAGATTTCTCCAGCTCAGATGCACTGCCCTTCTGCCTACCTCACTCCCCAGGGACTTGAGGATAGAAGAAAGCTGATGGGAGTGGCAAATGGGTCTCTGTGTGCTAGCTCTTATGTTTAGTTCTAGTCTACTTGACTACAAAAATAGCCCATGCCAGTATGTAGTGGGGCATCCAAGGAGGTTGAATTAAAGACGTTCTGATATACAAAAAGCCTTGTAAGTTCTTTTGTTCAATCCTCCTCTTCCAAAGAGCATCAGGAGTTCCTCCTCCTGAAAAGCTGGGGGTAAGCTCCAGTGAATACCTTATTCTGGCTGACTACTTAGCAGCAGGCGTAAGGAGGAATAGTTGGTAGACAGGATACAAGCTATGAGTCAGCTGTAAAAGGCACTCTACCCACCACCTGTCAGAAAGAGCAGAACACATATTAGAATCTAGACCCCCAACTATCTTAAGTTTTCCTAATTACAGACCTTTAAGAATACACAAATGCATTTCATCTTCAGAATCACCTCACTGTGTCTCACTATTTATCACCTCGAAATCGATACCAGAATGACATAATCTCACAGTTGTAAAGGGTCACAGTGGCCATCTAATTCAACCCAAATCTGAACGTGATTCTCCATCAAAAGTACTCACAGCATATGGTCATCCCATCTTGAAGACCTTAGGTGAAGAGGAGTCCATAATCCTTCTGAGACAATCCTCCATTTTTGAGCCAGTCAAATCAAATCAACAAACATTTTTTAAGTGCTTTTTATATGCTAGGCACTGAGTTATATGCTAGGAATACAAATACAACAGGAAGAAATACAATTTTTACCCTCAAAGAGCTTACATTCCTATGGGGAAAGACAACACATGAAAAGGAAAAAAAATAGCAGTAAGGAAAAGAAGGTACATACTGGGATTTGGTAGAGAAAATCCAAGAGCAGCCCAGAGGGGAATGAAGATATGGTTGGCCCAAGTTCTTTCCTTAAAAATGGAAGTTCTTGGAGGAATCTCCAAGTCAGAGGAAAAGGGCAGAGGATGAGAAGTCCAAGAAAAAGACTGAACTTCTCAAGTGAGGAGACTCCTATGGCATTTGTAGAAAATGTCAGGAGGGGAGCCTGGAGAGGACCTGGTAAGAGGTTTGTTTTTTCTTTTCCTGACAGAAAGTGTAATTTCGCCTCTTTGTATATATTTGTTTTCTTTGTAATAAATTCTGTGGCTTATCACTGCTACAAAATGTTTTGAGTCCTAGAACCTTCACACTTAAATATAATTTAGAAATGTAATTCCAGGAAAGCTGCTAGATGGCACCATGGGTAAAGTCCTAGCCCTGGACTCAGGAAAACTCTTCTTCCTGAGTTCAAATCTGGATTCAGACATTCATTAGCTGTGTAACTCTGGGCAAGTCACTTAGCCCTGTTTGCCCCAGTTTTCTCATCTGTAAAATGAGCTGGAGAAGAAAATGGTAAACTACTCAATCAATCCTTGCTGAGTACATGACTGAATTAATGTTTTAATTTGTCAATTACCAGTTATGAAAGGGGACAATTTTTTGCAATTTGTTGTTGTTTAGTCATTTCAATTGTGTCTGATTCTTCATGACCCCATTTGGGGTTTTCTTGGCAAAGATACTGTAGATTTTCACCTTGAAAAAAACCTACAGCAGTATATCCAAGTTTGTTCACTATGTAAATTTAGATTTAAAGTTGAAATGTAAATCTGGTTCAAGATTTAAAAAGTGATTACATAATGATATTTAAAAATTATGGGAACAAAAAGAATTTATATACTTTACAGAAAGCCCTCAATTTGCTTCTCTCAAAAAGCTACTGTACACATGACGTAGATGGTTGAGCTATATTTTGGAACAAGTGCCTGAAGTTTGGATTTTAGGTATTTGGTGTGTATGGGACCTTTCTTTCTGTCCTTTATATTCTTGTGTTATTTGCTTACAAGTGGGATCTCAGAGTCAATGTGCATGGGAATTTTAGAAACTTTTTTAGTTAACTATAACTCCAATTTGCTCTTCAAAAGAGTTGCATCAGTTCATAATTTTGTGAACAATGTGTCAGTAAACTTATCTTCCCAATTAGATCATAAAGTTTACTATTTGGACATGTTGCTATATTTTTGCTAGAATTTTATTTAAAATGTTTACATTGGGAATCTAGGTGGCATAGTGAATAGAACACTGGCCCTGGAGTCAGCAGGACCTGAGTTCAAATCCAGCCTCAGAAACATAATACTTACTAGCTGTGTGATGGTGGGCAAGTCACTTAACCCATTGACCAGCTAAAAAAGAAAGGAAGAAAGAAAGAAAAATATAAAATGTTTATGTCAATATAATTTTGTGAAGTTGGTTTTTCTTTCTCTTTCTTTGCTTTATTCTTTAATAAGTTTCCTTTGTTTTAAGAAATATTCTATTCCATTCTTTCTTCCAGTTGATTGTGACAGCAGAGAAATCCAGAGTTATTGAAATTAGAATTCTTTCATAACCAAAAGCCTCTTTTTATGAATGGCTGCCCAAACTGTTACTAAAATTGTAAAGTGTTTTTCTCATATAAAAATATGTGAATTCAATTACCAAGTTTTTGTTAGTATTTAAATATTCTGTGTATTTTTCTTATTATTTCCTGTCATAGAATTAAGTATTTTTCAGTTTTTATGTTCCTATAGAAGAATTATTATCTTCAAGTTATGTTAGCATCCTATCTTTGACATCAGCCACTTAGGCTTATATAGAATTTATGTATTTTTGAAACATTATTGCCTTTTAAATCTCTTCTGCTGAATTCTCTTCCATTTCAGTGTTTTTTATGTTCTACATTTGTTGCTCTCTCTTTCAGAGATAGTCTACTTTTTAAAAAATATTCTTCATTGTCTTAATTTTTTCTACCTTGTTGTTTGTTTTGTTTAATTATAATTCAAAAGTTCTAATTTCCAATTTAATTTCTAATTTCTTTTAATGTTTTTTTTTCTCCTAAACCATTTTGGAGTTTCTATTACTTTGTAGTTGGTGGAGCTCATAGAATTCCCTTTCTTACCAGGGACTTTTAGTTCATTTTTACGTCATGTAATACTTGTTTATTGTGTTCTAATCTCTGAAGTTTTACTTATTTTCTCTTCAGTTTGGGATAGTGGCCAGATTCCAGGTGAAGAGAACACATACCAGCTAGGTTTTTAGTCCCCTTTGTCTTGGACACAGAATTTCAACATGACCATTCCCAGCTAGCTCTATGTTGCTTCTGTCAATGACTTCTTCCTGTAGCTCACTTTTCATTATATGGAAGCATCTACCACATATTCTGGGTTGTGGGAGGTTAATTTTGAATCATTATCATACAGTGCACTAAACAGAGACCCCAGTAAATGCACCCCAAAGTACAAACCTGCCAGGTTACCTATGTTGGCTCTTTGTAGTCTGTGGAGTTTGGGAATGCTAAGTAAGCATTGTAATTATTATTGTTGCCCAATATAATTTCTTGAGATTTTTACCTGGTTTTTCTGCCTTCTTCTCATGTGAATTCAGTTTTAGATACTCTACATGCGACTCATTATTTCTCTTTCTAAAGTACTACAGTTGGGGGTGGGGAACTACACTCCTATTTTGCCAGTCACATGATCCTGGATGCTTGATTTTCAATAATTGCTATTTATAAACCATTTAAACAATCAACATAGATGATTTCTACAACATACCAAAACAGATCAGTTGCTTCACTGAAGAGAATAGCTCAAATTGATAGTCTGAGCTAGTATAGACTGGGCTTTTTCACCTGGGGTTCATTAATTTGTATTTTAAATTTTGCATATATATGTATATATTACATATATAAATATTTATATAAACATGTAAATATTTCAATGTATATTTTATGTTATATATTTAAAGTCATTATTCTGTGGAGCCTATATGGGCTTTACCAGACTGCCAGAGATCCATGCAGAGGGAAGTGAATAAGCATTTATGAAGTGCCTACTATGTGCTGCGCTATGCACTTTAAAAATATTATTTCATCTGATCCATGAAACAAAAAACACTAAGAACCTCTTGGGTAGACAAAACAAATGGTTGGTAAGCTGACTATTTAAATGTAATTTGGTGGCTTTTTTTCATTATATCAAAGAATGACAAGCCACATATTCCCTTGTCTCAAAACTTCTGAGACACAATGATCTTCCTAGAGGAACAGAAAGTAGAATTTCGAGGGCTTTGTTCCAGTTTCTGTCTCAGTAATAGAGCCACAAGTCCATTAAGAAGCAAATGCCATTCTGTGGCTTGTGTTAAACAGAACTCATGATTGTTGTTTCCCCTAGGATTGAACTACAACCCCAGATGAGAATGGCAGCCAGCCAGTGTATTCTGCCAGCTGGCTTCCCTCTGTAGTCTGGGTTGGGGAGAACGGGAGCATGGATGCTTTTGATGTTACAGGCTACTTTCAAGTACATTTTCCAGTGAAGAAGAAAGCTGACAAAAGTTTGTTCATATTTAACAATCTCTTTCATATTTTTCAAAATTATATTTTTCCATGGCACCAATGTCCACAATAATTCTAGTAATCCTGACTAAATAGATTATAAAGCTGAGGGTTTATGAAAAAAAAGAAAATACTTTTTTTTTCAAGAATTCATCTGCAATTCATAGTTTTCAAGAATGTCCTATGGTACTGAGAGGTTAAATCACATGGCAGTGGTCAAGCAATGAGAAGGCATCTGAGGTAGAAATGGAATCCCAAGTCTTCTGAACTCCAAACATGACTCCTTTCTTCATTATACAAAGTTGCCACTCAGCAGTTGAGGATAAATTGAGAAATGATTTTATAATGCAGGTTGTGTGGGGTTTTGAGGAGTAGTAGAGGTATTTATAGGAAGGAGAAGATGGCATTTTAAAATTCTGGTGAGTTAACTGACCAACAGCTTTGATTTGATAAGTGTCGCTGCATTAGTGTTGATATTCTGTTGCTTCAGTGATTCCAAAATGCCTCTAGCTGAGCCGAGGCCTCAGATCTCTGAGGATGTATATACATACATACATACATACATACATACATACATACATACATACATACATGCATGCATGCATACATACATATATACTCACACACATATATACACACATATATATACGTGTGTATACATATATACATATATATACACACAGGTGTATGTATGTATGTATGTATGTATGTATGTATGTATGTATGTATATTTATGTAGCTATCACTAGAAGAACACTATCAAATGGGATGCTAATAAAAGTCATCCTTTAGGGAAACACATTACCTGTGTGACCACAAGCCACATGTCTTTACCTTCTACTGCCACTAGGCACTCTTCAACATTATAAGTTAGAGTTGTTGATCCAAATAAAGGGGCTAGTTTTCTAATGAGAAAATTGTAAATTTGGATCAATGGAAAAAAGGATAAATATATACTTAACTATAATTGTCCATATATTCTTGTAAACATTTTTTTCCTAGCAAGTATAGACAAGATTGGTTTAAAAAGTAAAAAGTCATTTGTAAAATGAGTTGACAGTTACCTAATATGAGAAATGGTATACTTAATCATGATTTTTTTGCTAATTCAGAAATTATTTCAGAAGGCACAAAGCTAATGATCTTTTAAATTTGTAGTGATACTTTTAAAAAGTGTATTTTTTGAAACTTCTATTTAATAAGAATCTTAGAATCTGGCTTTTAAAATGCAATCAGAAAACTATTTGCATTTATTGCAGATCTGTATTATGTAAGTGATACTTAACAAATATTCTTTGTATGTATCATATAAAATTATTAGGCAAATTGATTATTGAGTGGCAGCTGTGGAATAATGAAGACAAGGAGAGTCAGCAAGTCGGAAAGATTTGAATTAGAGTCTCATCTCTGACACAAATTACCTTGATGAATCTTACCTTAATGAATTAATCTTCTCAATGTCCCAGGCAACCCTGAGACTGTAAACGGCAAAGCAGATGCTGATCTCCATCGGTTAAAAGGACTTTCCTTACCTCAAATTTCCTATACCAATGAAATTACCAGGTCAGCCAAAAATATTTAATTTTATATATAATCAATTTTGGTGAAAGCTCTAAAAGCCTTGTAAAGTTGTGTACATAATAAGTAGGAGTTATAAAGCATTTTTCTAATATTGAAAGCCATTCCCTGGAATACTTGTATTTTTAGTGTGTAGTTGAACTTGATTCTTCTGTGAAGGGCTGACCAAGAAAACTGAATTCACAGACTAAATCCCATGACAATGATGATAAATATCTTGTCTTTATTATAGAGAAATTGAGCATAAACTGAGTAGAAAACTTTCCTCCACCATGAAATCTGTTGATGACTTCCTAATATTTGCAAAGGTAAATTAAAAGAGATATACGTGAGGAAAAAATCTGGCACTTTGAAATCTACTGCAGAAATTTGAAATAACCCAAATTCTTGTCCATCAAAGGCTAAGTATCTCCCTTATTGCTCATGTTAATTCAGATCATACATATGTCACACAAATAATAGAGAGGATGTATTCCTAGAACCATAGCATGATAGATTTAGAAGTAGAGGGGGCCGTAGAGGTCATCTTGTCCAATCCCCTTTTCCCCATTTTGGGCTAACTATTCAATTCTCTAACAAGAAAAAAAAGGTTAAATATCTGTCGTTAGTACAAATTTAGCATTCATTGAAGACCACCATACTTAGCATTTTACTACTTTATACCTTTTGCATAGATTTAAAAATTATTTTCCGTCTAATATTTATTGATTCACTGACTGAAGAAGGCAAGGGAGTACAATGAAAAGACTGCTGGCTCTGGACAGAAGGCCTAATTTCAGATCTTGACTGATGCATTTTTGTGGTTTGTTGTTCGGTAATTTTCATCATGTCTGACCTTTTATGATCCCATTTGGGGTTTCCTTGGCAAAGATATCGAAGTGGTTTGCCATTTCCTTTTCTAGTTGTCCCCATTTTATAATTAAGGAAACTGAGGCAAACAGAGGTTAAGAGACTTGCCCAGGGTCACACAACTAGTAATTATGTGAGGTCAGATTTGAACTTGGGTCTTCCGAAATCCAGGCCCAGCACTCTCTCCATTGTACCACCTAGTTGCCCCAGACTGATACATACTACCTGTTTAAATGCTACCTTTGATGCATACTATCTAATACTACCTTCGGCAAGTCATATAACCCCCTAGGCCTCATTTCTCTCATCAGTAAAATGAAGGAGTTGGATTCCATGGTCTCTGAGGGCTCTTTCAGTTATTGAATTGCATTCAGAGCCTGCCGTTCAAATGCTAGTTCCTGGTGTGATCTTGAATAAGTCAATGTAACTTCTCTTGGTCTCAATGTCTTTATCTGCAAACTGAGAGGAATGGGCTCCATGACTCCTACTTTCCTTCCAGCCCTAGATCTATGAGGCTTAGATCTTAAATCCATAAATAGAAATATCTCTTTCCTAAAATCACTATCTACAGGAGTTGATATACATAAACAAAATATAGTTTGGTTGACTATAGTTGTATCCCTTGCCTCAGTAAGCAGGAAGCACAATCTAATTTCGATAACCCATTGTACATGTTTCATTTAGCAGTTATGTTTGATCCTACTCCTTTTATTAGAAACAGAAAATTTAAATTTTATTTGATTCCTTTTTTACAAAAAGGAGGTTTTTTTCTGTTTGAGACATTTAGCAACATGAATAATAAGTTTTGATATTTTAGTGATATAGAAGACTCTCTGCCTCCATCACCTTCCACTGTTACCCCTTCCCACCATTTAAAAATATTATAAAAGCTGTGATCTGCCAAGCAAACTCTCTATTTAAACCCCTGAGATGTTCAAAAGGGACTGGAGATAGCAAATGGTACTCTTTTATATTTCAGTATCCTCTGTAACTGGCATTTATATCACAGCATTAATAAAACTAAGCTTTTGATGTTTTTAATTTTTGTTTTAGTCATTAAGGCCATTATTATTTGTGTGAGAGGACAATCAAGCTGTCAAAAGTAACATAAGTGCAAAACTGGAAGGTAGTTGGAAGAGATAATTTACTGTTATGAAACCATGTCCAAATATCTGTTTGTATAGTTCTTAAGAAAATGATGATGGGGAGTTCTTTTCAATGCTTCTTGAGCATCATGCCTCTAATTTTCTGGGCAACTTGGCCATCATAACAAATGTTTACATGGCCAGACTCTATGGATACATTGGAAAGTCAATCTTTAAAAATCTTTCAGTGAAGTAAGCTCTTGTTTTATCAATCTACTTCAAATTTATGTGGAAAAAAGTAACCTGAGTCCAAGTTTCAATCCTCAGTCTCAGAAATAAGTTTGGACAAGGCTGTTTAGAGGAACTTAATACAATACGTAATTCTTCGAGGGCACCCGTATCCTGCTTAGACTAACTTCAGACTAGGCAGCTAATATGGCCTCCAAGGGACTAGAGCAAGAGTTGAATTTTCATTTATGCTTTTCTCTATCGAGATGTGAGCTAGTGAGTCACAGTCATTTCAGCCAAATATTTGCTGAGAGAAAAAAAAAAATTGGACCCCCCCCCCAAGGTTCTGGTATGTGGAATCAAAGGAGAACAAGCATTTGACTTTGCATGTGTTTTTTATTGATGAAACATTTCCAGATGGAAAATATCTCAGCTGCCAATCCCTTTCACATTCAATGGACAAATAATTGCTTCTTTATGATCCACAGAGGAATGTGATGTTCTACATTTCTGCCTAGATTAGAGCAAGGTCAGACAAGGGAAAAGATAGTTGCCTGCAAAGAAATGAGTCAGCTTTGCCTTGTTATCTAAGGGAGAGGGAAACCTACAGATAGAAGTTAAACAGTTTCTTGGATTCACAGTAAATAAAAACAAAAAATGTTTTTAAAATCAACTCATTGTGTCTGTATGATTTGTCCACACCCTTTATAGAATGAATTTTCAACTAATTAAGCAGGCAAGTAGGCTCTTTTTTCTGATAGGAAATTAGCCTTGTGGTTCAGATATGGGATTAAAATAACCATCCTATGAACTTCTTATCTCTGCCTACAATGAGTTATATATGCTTTTTGTTAAGTAGGACAAGAATTTGGAGTTGGAAGGGACTCCAGAGGTCATCTGATCCTACCCCTTCATTTTACAGATGAGGAAACCAAGGCTCATAGAGGTTAAGCAACTGACTCGAACCCAGGTCCTCTGACTCTAGAAGAATTCATTCAACTGTAGCAAGCTTCAAGATAGATTTGAAACTGAAGAAAGAACTCTTAGCAGAGGAGAGTTTCATAATCTTCAACCAGATGCTAGGAATACAAATATAAGCCTATATATCTTATTTCCCAGTTGCACGTGAAAACAATTTTTTAACATTTGTTTTTAAAACTTTGGGTTCCAAATTTTCTCCCTTCCTCCCTTCCCACCCACCCTCACTGAGAAGGCAAGCAACTCCATACAGGTTATACATGTATAGTCATGCAAAACACTTCCAGAGTAGTCAGGCTATGGAAAACTAACTATATTTCCCTTTATCCTATCCCCCGCCCCGTTTATTCTATTCTTTTTTTGTCCCATCCCTCTTCAGAAGTGTTTGCTTCTGGGGCCACTAGGTGGTGCAGTGGATAGAGGACTGGCCCTGAGTCAGGAGGACCTGAGTTCAAATGTGGCCTCAGACACATAACACTCACTAGCTGTGTGACTCTGGGCAAGTCACTTAACCACATTGCCTAGCCAAAAAAAAAAAAGTGCTTCTGAGCAGCCCCTCCCCCAATCTGCTCTGCCTTCTATCATCTCCCCCACCTCTTATTCCCCTATTTTCCTATAGGGTAAGGTAGAATTCCATACCCAATTGAGTATGTATGTTATTCCCAAGGAGCTTGCATTCTAATGGGAGAAAACAACATGTAAAGGGGAGCTAAAAGGTAGGGAGGGTATAGGTGTTCCTGTGGGGACATAATTGCAAAGAGAGAGGGAAGTGTGCTGGTCTAGATGTTTCTTCAAAATGGTAGTTCAAGATTAAATTCACCAGTGGGAGAAAGGGATCACACACGGAAGGAGATAGCAGCTGAAGCTTTCTTTATTTCTTAATTTTGTGTCCTCAGCCCTTAGCATAGTGCTTGGAATATCATAAGTGCTTATTAAACACACATTCTTGACTAACAGGTCCATGAATTTAAAGTTTTTTGATTATTTGTATTTTTTTTAGGCAATCAGGTTCAAGTGACTTGCCCAGAGTCACAGCTAGTAAGTGTCTGAGGCCCATCTTTTGTTTTCTTGTAATCCATTTTTAAATACATCATTTAAAATATTATCCTAAGAAGGAAATCTGTTTCTTCAGACTGCCAAAAAAAATCTGTGTCCATAAAAGGTTAAGAACCTTAGCAAATATTTTCAGGTGCACTCCTTTCATTTTGCAAATGAGACTGCTTGGGCATCTAGATAGCACAGTGTATTTATCTAGGTAAAGCAGTAGGCATGGGGTCAGGAAGACTTAAATTCAAATCTGGCCTCAGACACTAGCTATGTGACCTGCTTTCCTCAGTTTACTCATCTGTAACATGAGCTGGGGAAGGACATGGCAAATCACTCCAGTATCTCTGCCAAGAAAACCCCAAATGGGGTCACTAGGGTTTAAAGAAGACTGAAAAATGACTGAAATACTTAGTCTCAGAAACAAGAATGTAGTTGACCAAGGTCATACAAATAATAAATGGAAAGGCAGCTTTTGTGAACTGAAGTTCTCTGGCTCCTTCTTTATTGTTTCTTTCTAATACACCAAGAATTTATTATTAGCAAGGAGAACAAACTTTATTTTTTAATCTTTTAGAAAAGCTTTAAAATCCCATTATATTTTACAAATCTTATTTATTATATACACTTTCCTGTGGTTTGCAAGATTATTATCATGTTTAAAGCACACCTTAGATAGAAGTGTAACTCATATTCTCAATCATATTACAATATTCTAGGAAGTCATTTTCAGCCATAGTCTGATTTTAGGAAATCTGGAGATCTTTGGTCCTACAATATTCGGAAGGAAAAACTCAAATAAAATAAGTTGTAGGTTTAGCTTTCAACTAATATAATATTCTCATGTCTTACAATATTTTCATAGATCTAGATGTGGAAGGGCTTAGAGGTCATCTAGTTTAATGTCTTCATTTTAGAAACGGGAAAACTGAGGCCCAAAGGGATGAAATGACCTGGCCAAGGTCACAGAGGTAGTAAGTGATAGAGCCACGGTTGACTCTCACTTAAGTACTATTTCCACTCTACCCCACTGCCTCAATGTGGCAGAAAGTTGGTCCTGGGCCCACAAAAGCTATGCAGGTGGAGAGTAAAGCAAAATCCTACAAACTGGAAACTGTGTATATCTATTGTCTAAGGAATATGATAGATAAGTTCAGAGAGGTCTATCAGCAAAGTTTAATCAAAAAGTGTGAAGATTTCTGGCAACTCCATCTACTTTAGTTGAGGTATGTCCTTCCATTCTGAAATCATGAATCCCTTGAAAGATTCATGTAAGTTGATGTCATACATGTGGCATTTAATTCATACATCTTATATAGAGATATATGTCTTAAAGCTTTATTAAATTTAAAAATGCTTACTAATTAACATGAGATTTCAGAAAAATGTTTTCCAAAATAACTGTTCTGCTACTCAAGTCAATATTAATTTTTATTGATATGTAATTACTTTAGAATTATGCTTTAGAATTAACCAAACATTTAAGGCATTAAATTAAATAAACAAAATGGGGAAATAGATAAAGATATATACACACATTCATATGATAAATACATGTTTTTTTAAATTATTTTGTTTGAGTGTTAGAATTCTCTACACTCTTTCCTTGTGTGATATCTGATGATGAGTTGATGGAACTAATAACACATAAAAATATAGTTTTATATACTGTATTGATTTTTTAAAAAGTCATGTTTTGTGATATATCAATCTTTAGTGCCCCTTGTAGTAGGAATATGCTTTATATTGCTATAAAAACAGTTATGTAAACCAATTTTTTTTACCAGTATTACCATGTTCATATTGTCAGAGATTGGGCCCTGAACAAAAAAATCAGGAAGATTAAGTTCTGCTCCTAAATTTGGCAGAAATGTTCGATGTGATCTCAGAGAACATGTTTAATCTCTCTGGACTCAACTCTAAAAGAAAATCAGACTGCATCAGGAATTGTTAACCTGGGGGTCTGTTCTGTTAACTTGTTTTTCCTTAGTTTTGTTTTTTGTTATTTGATAAATATATTTAGATATAATTGGATTCCTTTGTAATACTACGTATTTGAAAATTATTCTGAGGGATCCATGGGCTTCACTAGACTGCCATAGGGACCATGACAAACAAAAAAGGTGGACTAGAGTGTCCAGAATTTTTCCAGATGTAACATTTTGTGTTTCTTCATATTTTTAGATCTCTTTATGACTCTAACATGTGTTTCATAGATCATTTTTTAAGAAAGTCAGGCAATGCATTAAACAATGAAATCCAGTTGGTTACTTAGAGGTACCATGCCAAAATCTTAATTTTGGGACTGAGTTATTTTCATTTCATAATGATATGAAATGAGACAGTGTCTCATGGTTGATATTTAGCCTTTGAAACAGGAAGATCTGGGTTCAAGTTCCTCCTTTGACATATACTAGCTTTGTAATCCTGGTCAAATGATTCTGTGACTCAGTGCTCTCAGCCAAGACTAAAACTCCTGGAAAAGGTGTTAGCCTGCATTAATAGAAGGCATTTGCTAATCTCATACCAACGAAATCATAAGTACAGCTCCCATCTCCCTGTTGATATAGTCCAAGTGTCTATGCTTTTCTCTACTCATTGTTTTTAATGCTAAATCACCTTTTTAGAAGCAAAAGGGGGAGCAAAATGGGTGGAGGGAAGTCAAAAATAATATAATTATTTTGTGTATAATAATAACTGATTTTGTTCCTTAGGCTTTTTTGTCCAGTAAATATCGAAGATATTTTAAAAGCATCATGCTATATAATCATGAAGTAACTAGATAGGTGTGGTAATTTCATCATAAAGTTGATAGGAAATGAATGGAATTTTGAATACTGGCCCTTTTGCCACATTATGGGGAATATAATTTTTATTCAAATAGTATTTATTGATCAGCCTAGTACATGAAAAGCCCTGTGGTAGGCTCTGGAGGAAATTCCAAGACTACATCACATGGTCTTTGGTTTCCATTAACTTACAAGGCTGAGGCCTTCTGCACTCCTCCCCCCCACACACACATATACACTGAAGAATATATCATCATGTTCGTGAAGATAATTGTTGGTGTTTTTGTGTTGTTTTTATGTTCAAGGGTAAAGTGCCATTTTTTTAAACATACCAAGCAGACTTAATAATTTTTTTTATTTATTTAACTAACCATGCTGTAGAACAAACCAAAGCTGTCATGTGCATAAAAGGTCAGAACAGAGTGTGGAAATAAATCTTACATGTTAATTTGCCACCATGTTGTGATGTAGATAATTGTACTCAATGGCAATTAGGTATTTTACAAGTGGTTTCTCAGAAGTAATTGTCCTTAGTATTTAGATTTGTATACCGTTGTCAAATATTTTAGCTTTTCTTCTATCACTTTGTGCTTACTACCTGTTCAATCTTAGGCAAGTCACTTCAACTCTCTGGGCCTCAGTTTCCTCATCTGTAAGCAGCATTTGGGTAGGGTGGAGGAGTGGTAGAGGATCTTGCCTCTTCGATTCCTTTTAGCACTAGATCTTTGCTGTTATCCTTTAGTGCCTACATTTGGAGAATTATGTATTTTCAAACAAAATAAAATAACAAAAATCTCATGCATATAACCAGCTCTTTTTCCACTTTTGGCTTTATGATAATGTATTTCATCTTTTTTATGGCATTAGTAACATGATGCTGATTCTTTATATCCTTCATACATCTCTCTCCATTGGATGTAGGCTTATCTAACCATTTAATTCTTCTGAGATTTTGGTGTTGAATGTTATAGCCATTTGTTAAATGTTATAAATATTTATACCTGGAGAATCTTGGTATTAGAAATAAGATTTTGTAGGGCAGACAGTTTCCCTAATACAAAGTATCATGCAGTTTCCCAAACGCAGAAAAACACTCTTTATTCCACCTACTCAATGCCACTTTGAACTAATATCAATATAGATAGTTATATATTCTGTCTACTGCTCTCTTTGTTGGTTTGTTAGAAATTTGTGTTGATCATGAGAGAGAAGAAAAATGAAAAATTGATGGTGAAAAAGGATTTTGAGCTTCGTACCATATGAATTTTCGTGTTCAAGAGTTCTTTCCTTTATCTTTTCATATCTGCTATGCTGTTAATTAATACTTCATATTGTGTTCTTGGGGAGATATTGGCGGTAGTTGGTAATTTAAATGGTGTATTGATGATCTTTGGATAAATTATCTTTTTATCTCACTATGTAAAATAACACCAAGATATATTGGATGGAAACTAATTCATTCAAGGGGAATAAATTATTAGTCATACTATTAATAGCACCAAGTTATTTGAAGCCATTATATGAATTTCTAAATATTTAAAAGGCGTGAAAATTCATTGTCTATCTTTTTGCTTTACAACTTCCCAATTGGAGATTTTATGCTATGAGCAAGTTAATATTTTGGTCATAATTGTTTACTCAAATGAAAAAGACACAATTTACAAATGTAAAATGTTTATGGATGCTTAATACTGCTTATTTTTCAGGTGCATCCAATAATATGCATATTTTTCAAGGAAAATATTTACCCTTAAATTCAGCAAAGATATAATAAAAAAAATACCAAGTATGAATTCATAGGTAGTATATAAACAAAGGAACTGAAATAAGTAGAATTGATACATATAAATTAAATATTAATAGAGTAGAGCCATAAAGAAATATGCTAAAGAAATGAAGGTTGGAATGAGTAACACTAATAAAAAAAATGAGTTACAATTTGTGGATTTCTTCTGTTTTGTGTGACTCATAGAATTACATTTGTGAGGAAGAGAGAAAATTAAAGACTATTCTTAAAAATTCATTTTTATGCTTGTTTGAATGTTTTAGTTTATATTTCTTTGGTTTTAATATATTAAAAACAGTTAAATTTAGAACCATGGGTATTATTGGCTTTCTTTTTTCCTTCCTTTATTTCTTCTTTCTTCTCCTCTTCCTTTCCTCCTTTCTTCCTTCCCTACCTCTTTCCCTCCTTTCATCCTTTCCTACCTTCCTCCTCTTTCCCTTCCTCTTCCTTTCTTCCTCTTTCTTTTTTATTTCTATTGATGTGTCTATACACCTATCTTGATTGAATTCCTAATAGATGCTAGTATACTTTCTCTCTCTACAAATATTATTTAAATATAACTTTCTGAAAATAATTAAGCATTCTGGAAAACTAACTGGCTGGAAGTAATGGGAAAATGCAATACATACAATTTTTTTTTCCATCTCTGTTGAATCCCTTGGGGTCCAATGACTTATTGTTCTAAAATTGCAAAATATCAAAATTTAATGAGTAAGTTACCTTAAATATAGCTTCCTATAGATGACTGTAGAGAAGCTATGTATAATATCATATAATCTCTAAAAGTGGTTATTATATACCAACTAGAGAGCTACTGTTCTTAGCATCCAATAATGACCAAACAGAAGTTGTTTTGGGGTTTTTTCGACATATAAAAACTGGGAATAAAGAAGTGAGAACTCCTTTTAAAGAAGGGATGAAGAAAATCTCTGCCACATAATGCAGTGTTGTGAAATTGCAGAAAATTTAGAACAGGCTTAAGCCATGGAACACCAGATGTTGCTTTCCCAAAATTGGTTTATATATGGTAGTTAAGTGGAGAGATAGATAGATAGATAGATAGATAGATAGATAGATAGATAGATAGATAGATAGATAGATAGATAGATAAATACTACCTTTCCTTTTTAGCCTTAAGACTGTGAAAACCTCACAACTGCACATTATTTAAGACAGGAGCAATTCACTAATCAAAGTAATCTCTACTTCTGCAGGATCTAAACCAGATACATAGCTGCCCTAGAATATTGTTCTTACCCACTGAGGAAGCCCAAAGATATTTTGGTAATTTGTAATTGAGCAACTCGAAATAGGACTGAAGTTTCAACAACAAGAGGTTAGAATGTTAAACATTTTACTAGCTTAAAGAAATGGGAAAATTGAAAATAGGTAATGTTTCATTACAAAGGAATGTGGTATATAGCTGTCTTTATGACCCCCCCCCAAAAAAATAGGTACACTTGAATAGCTCATCTATTACCCATCTTCACATTCTCAAGAAATTTGCTTATCAATGTTGTATTTAGTACAAGAAGCTGAACTACAGCTTATTCATTTTTATTATCATGCTTGTTAATAAATGTATATTTATTTGAAAATAGAATTGGATATGTATACATATGTGTATACTTATATATGTGGTTACATTATATACATTTATACACTCATGTACATATTTTACATACATATATACTTGTTTATATATCATATGGATATATGAATATGATATGCATAAATGCATACATATTTAGTATACATATATATGCATACAGATAGATAGATGAATGGATGAATGGATGGAGAGATAAATATATATGCCTAGAAATGCAGTTTCACTGTTTAATGGGAACTGTTTGGTGGTAGAAGGTCTCTAAAGCAACACTGTGCACCTTATGTTATTAGAGAGCTGTCTTGACCATTGAGGGTTGAAGTCACCAGCTCAAATTCACATAGCCAGTATGTGTCAAAGATGGGATTTGAGCACTGTGATTCCTGATGACAAGGTTGACTCTCTATCCATTATGCAGTTTTAACAATACTTAAGCTTGTTGAAACTTGTCTTATTAGTTATATGAGTGTGTACATGTATGTGTGTAAGCATCCTTTTCCTAGTAAAATGAATCCATTCTTGTGGCAGGGCTCTGATTAAATGTAAAATAAATTAACCTGACTTTAGAGTTATTTTAATCATCCTTCCTTTGGGTCAAATTAGTTGATGCTTATCCATTAGGTTTTTGCATTTCTAAAACTAGGTGTTGGGAAGCGAAATTTACCTTTACATCAAAGGAGAAATTAAGTTCTCTGGAAAATTGTTACTTTGCTGCTTTTTATGGTAATATAGCTGTGATTAATTTGACCTTCCCAAGTTGTACTTCACCTTCTCCTAATTCTTTGTTACTGAGAAGAGCTTAACATGAAAAATATGGGAAATATAATTTTATTCTGAGGAACTTTTTTCCATATTCCACATTACAAATAAGTATGAGCCAGAGAAGGGGGGAGGAAGTATTTATATCTCATTTGATCCTTACCACAACTTTTGCTATGAAATAGGTGCTATTATGATCTTCATTTTAAGCTGAGGAAACTGAGACAAATAGAAGTTAAGTGATTCACCAAAGCTACTAGCTAGTAAGTGTCAGAAGCCAAATTGGAACTCAGGCCTACCACTCCAAATAGTATATCATCCAGCTGCTTCCAATGAAGACATTATGGTGACATAAAAGAATGACCCTACTAAAGTATCAAGATGCTTTATTTTTAGTTATCCTATATGATGGTAGGATATAGCCTACATTCTAAAGTATCCTACATAGTGCTTTCAAATAAAAATACATTACAAAATTAATCTCTTTATAAATTAACCAGCTAAGCTTCTACTGCCAAGGAACTGTAAAACATTATTCATTCATTCATCTCTTTATTATAATGAATGATATGTTGTAGTGGATAGATGGTCAGCTTGTACAATCAGGAAGATGTGGATTCAAGTCTTATCTTAAACACATATAGAGGAAAACTACAGTTCCCTAGGTAATTTTTTAAAAATAAAAGTCTTAGCTAGGTTACTGAACTACATCTTAAGAGGTCAGTTCTCATACCAATGAAATCATGTCTGGACCAATTCTAATTCTAATAAGAACATTAAGAACTTCAAAAAATTCCAGTAGAAGAGAATTCAAAAATGACAAAAACAGGAACCAAAGAAAAAAAATCCTACATTTCAAAATTGTTAAATGCTTGAATTTTTTACATTTGCATATAAATTTGTTTAACTAGAAATGCATAGGAAAAATAACTGAAAAGGGCTCCCAAAAACTACTTAGAAAACTACACACTCTTAGTGATTCTGTTCCCTCTAGGAAGAAATTAGTACAGCTTTCAAAAGTGCCTATCTTTATCAAACCTCAGGATATGAATTAGTTTATGTATAGGTATAATTTATTTTAATTTTGTGGAACAATGTTGAGTGATAAATGATTGACTCAGCAATGTCTGTGCTTGAAGGAATATGTATGTGATTGATTTGTGATCAGATTGTGAAACAGCCACACAAAGATAAGAAAAATGAATTAGAATCACAAATTCTCAAATCCAGCATTTCAGAGAATTTTAATTCAAGTGGAATTACAATGATCCTTTAGTTTTTGAGGATTTGTGAAAAGTGTAATTGCTGCCCATGCTGTCTGTATTGAGATTTACAAGGTGTTATTTTAAAGTTAGGAATCAATTAGGTTTGAAAATGTTTGGTAGGACTAAGTCTATTTATAAGCTTAATTGTAGCCAGTAATAATTCAGTTGTAACAATAATAATAATGGTAACTTAGCCTTAAATATTTGCAAAAAAACCCTACTCTCTGCAGAGCATTATACAAGGTTCTGAATAAAACACCGAATTTAGATAAGATATAGTCTCTGTTCCTTAAAGTTTAACCTTGTCAGATTGGTATCTTCAGTAAGTGAATGAGTGAACAGTAAGTAATCCCCAATACTCTGGAAAAGTTTTTTAATGCTTTTCTGATTTGCAAATGTGTTCTCATTTATGTTTCATACTTACATAGGACTCTATGTTTTACAAAATTATTTAAATATATTTCCAATTGATTAATAAGAAAATCAGCAGCTAGAAAATGCAAGTATTATCCCATTTTAGAGGTGAAGGAACACAATCTCTAAGAGGTTAAGTGAGCTGCCCATGATCAGATAGGTAGTAATTGTCACAGTGATATCTTATGGGTAAACCAGCATGTTTGCCAGTGTAGTACACTGGATCCACTAGATAAATTTTTAAGTAGATCTTATATATTCTTATAGCCAAATTCAATAGAGCTTTAATTCTAAGACATGAATTTCTACCATGACAATGGATAGTTGAGTTGTTTCAGTGTTTGGATTATAAAGGGCAATATTATAGTGGGTTTAATATTATTTTTTATTTTTTTTCAAAAAAATTTTGGGGAGGTTTACTATTATTGAAAAGAATTGTGATTTCTATCATTTAAGCCTTAGACTATTTCTGGTCTACTCTATTCTGCATGGGTGCCTCAATTTTCCCTCTCCATTCTAATTTATCCTCTATTCAGTTGGTAAAGTAACTTTTCCTAAAGTACAGAGTATATGTGTGCCTGAACCCTCTACAGAATAAAATCCAGTGTTTACTTACTGGCAGCATGATCAAATATGAAATCATGTTTGGTGTTTGAACCTCTTCACAAATCAAGTCAACAAGATTTTGTCAACAACTTGTCCTCTTCCTACTTTTCCAGTCTTCTTACTCTTTACCCCTTTCATATACTCCAACAACCAGCTACTCTGGCTTTCCTGCCAACCATTTCATAGAACCCTTCTTCTCCCATCTCCATGTTGTCTGGCAGCCCTCATAACTGGAATTCTCTTCCTCTTCCTCTCCATCTCTTAATTTCTGTGACTTCCTTAAAGATTCAGATATTCTAATCCCACCTTTTGCAGGAATCCTTTCTTTGACTCACCTTACTCCTTAGCTACTAATGCTATTACCTCCAGTTCATTTTGTATGTATCTTATATAGACCAGCTTTTTACATGTTGTCACCTTCACTAGAATGTAAGATCCTTGAAGACAGGGACCTTTTATTTTCTTCCTTTCATTCTGTCAAAGTTCTTTGCAGCATGCCTGACATATAGTAAATCCTTGACAAATGTTTGCTGACTTATTAACACTAAACATTAATTTGAACAAGGGCAAAGGTTCCTCTCAACCCCTGTCTCAATAAATTAGGTTTCTGATCTCGAAAGTTCAAAAGAATGATATAATAGCTACCATAGAGTAGGAGATTTTTATCTGGAGTACATGAAATTATTTGTTTATTATTTTAAAGATAACTGCATTTCAATATAATTGGTATTCTTTGTAATCTCATGTATTTCATTTTATGCATTTAAAAGCTTTATTTTGATTAGGGGATCCATCGGTTTTACAAGACTATAAAAAAAAAGCTTATCCGTTACCATAGAGGATAACCAGACTTTCCAGTAAAATGTCAGTCAGCACTATTATCATAGAATGCTTTATTAGATGGACCATTGGCCTGCTCTTAAGTGTCACAGGTCTTGTTGAATTTTTCTATTTTTTTTCCACTTGGGCTTATTATTATCTTTTTTTTCTCATGACCACATTTCCCTCCAGAGGAATGAAAGCTGGATTAAGATTCTAGATGGAGGGTTATTTACTACTCTGTCTGATGGCAATGTTCATTTGACATATTTCTTTTGGCTTATGAATGATCTACAGAAAAGCATTCCTAGGGACATATCTACCCAGGTACAATAAGGGAGATTTTTAGCAAATGGATTCTGAATATGATTCAGGAAGAGGAGAATTTGAAAATGGCTGTTGAGTTTCTGCCACTCAATCCATTGTACAAAGTTACTACAGTCTTTCTCATCGAACAGCAAAAGGAAAACCATAATGCTAGAGAATTTTGTAAAGCATGCAAGTACCAAATATGGACATGCTGCCACCTTCTCTGATTTTATTGAAACAAGAGAATTCATATTAGTTGACAAGCCCTGCAGTCATTTCTGTAGCCTTTTGAAGTATCTATAGGTAGTTTCTAACAAAGACAGCTTCTGAAAAATGGTGATAGAATTATCCATGGCTCCTGATAGTAGAAGCAAATAATTTAAACCCATGTTTCTCAGACTGCACTCTGTCAGCTACCTGGATTTTCACATTCCTCTCCAGAGCAATGGTAGGGAACTTGTGGGTGGGGATTTGTTCTGTGAACTTTGGATTCACTGAGAGGGCTGCATTTGAGGACCTAGAGGGCCACAAGTGTCCTTGAGGCCATCGGTTCCCCACCCCTGGTCCAGAGCCTTCTGGAATTAAGAACAAAAACAAAACAAACAGAAGCTGTAAAAATGATGAGCACATGCTAGAAATCTGTTTTCTGCTTTGCTCTCCTGCTTGGTCATAGATGAGGTATGCATTCAGCTAATACAAAGAACCATGAGGTTGGTCAAATTTAGCATGTCATTGAAAAGATTGCTTCTTATTGGTCATAAGTCAATCATTAATGAGTGTGTCCAATAAGATACGAGATATACATAATTCATTGTTGGGCTTTCTCAGAAGAGTGAATATAAAAAATCAGTTCCTATAAATGGTTTTGTTTTTATAATTACTTAAATATTTTCATACAAATCCTGTGGCTGATTGAGTCAAATTAAGAAGTTTAAAGAGATAACAGAAGTGCAGTAATATATGGTGGGAAAAACACTTATGCAGAAGTAAGAAAACCAGAATTTAAGTCATGCCTATGACTGTGCAGCAAATAATTATATATGTAGCTCTGAGTCCCCCAAATATGGGGAGAAAAAGACAAAAAGAATTGACACAAACTTTCTGCAAATAAACTTTGATTTTAGTGATTCTGATGTTATGCTACCAGATTAATAATATAGTCTGATGATTCTAGCAAAATTGTAAAGGCTTTTACAAATAAAACCAAATTTACAAGAAAACTTACATTTTAATAATAAAAATATGATGATTCAAAAAAGCACCTATAACACAGACTTTTGTAATTAAAAATGATTTTTTAAAAATTGTTGTGAAATATTTTAAAAGGTTACTTCAGTTAATATTCTCCATAGTTCTAATGTACTTATTGATAGCAAATAGTCACAGCCTGCTGAAAAAATTATTTATAGCATTGTAATTAGGCACAAAATTCAAGGTGGATTTGTTGGGGGAGGGATTGGTTGTTTTGTTTTCCGCTTCTAAATCATTCTTATGTTCTTTGGTACCATTAGTATTAGTTATTTTACAAAAGGATTTAAAATTTTTTATGGCAAGGTTTATCCTGAAGTTTTATCCAAATTGAAGGTCTTTGCCTGTCAAAAACAAAACAAGCAAATTAAAAGACCTAAATAATAACTTAAATTAGATATTGTAGATGAACTTGCATCGTGGACAGAGAGTAAATCGCCGGGTCAGGAAGAACTTAGTTCAGTCTTTACCTCTGGTAAAACTTTGTGTATGATTGTGGCCACATTGTTTAACTAACTTCTAAATATTCTACACAGTTCCCTAGTACTTTTGTTTTCAGAATAGTTGCTGATTTACACCAGCACTGAAAGTTTCCTCTCCAAGAGTTCCTTATGAGAGGGAAATCATAGATACTGATCAAATTCCAAATAATAACATAGTAATGATGATAGTGATAATGAAAAGATGATGATGATGATCATGATGAAGTAACCAGTAGGCAGGATGATTAGCTGAATAAACACATCAGTTTTTCCTTTTCACTTTAACTGGCTCATTTCCTTATTAAATTTTTCTCTGGGTTCATAAACAATCTAGCAGGTACAAATCACTTGGTGGTTACTAACATTAAAGAGATTCTTGAACCTACACACCTTTCCTGCCTTGTTCAGACTGAGGAAAATTGCCTTTCCTTTTGGAGTTAATATTCCTTCTCTGAATATCAAGCTTTACATACGTAGACTGCAACAAAATCATTTTAAATATCTGCACATTTTAATACCAATTTCAAGTAGCATAGAAATTTAAATATTCATTTAAACTAAGAACTCTCCTTGCAGGCCACAAAAGCTAAAACTGGGGGGTTAAGTTCTCCCCTCCCCTATCTATGAGAAGCTAAAAAACTACCCATGCTAAATGCTGGGGATGCAAAGACAGTCCCTACCGTCAAGGGGCTTACAATCTAATGAAGCATTAGTTCTGCTTGTTTTCCCTTCTTTCTGTATGAGAGGCAGCACCTAGTGTTCCTTTTTCTCTGTCTCACCTGCATGGCATCAGCATCTCTGCCCTCTGCCCATGTGCCTTCTTTGCAGGAAGTAGTGGCACCACAAACAGGAACACGGGGAAGTCTGAGTAAATGTACACTTATGAATGCATGAACTAAGATGTCATGTCAATGCATCCATCAAGATGTCATGTCAACATTCCAGCAGTGGGAATTTTTTTTGAGTGCCAAATACTAATAATACAAATATAAATTTAAATGACTAGTTCAGTAGTGTCCAAGTTGTAAGGAATCTCAGAAATTATGACAGTCCTGTCACTCTACAGATAAGGAAGTGGGATTTTTAAAAATTCTATAAATAAGAAAAATGAGTTTCTGAGAGACTAAGGATTTGCCCAAGATCATAGCTAGTTAGTGGTCAAGCCATGACTTAAACCTATCTCTTCTGTTCCTAATGACTTTTTCTAACATCACACCGCGTTCCTAATTATTATAACCCTTTCGTTCATTTTGGGAAGGTGACAAATGTTCATTGTAACAAATACATGTTAAAAAGAGAATGACAGAAAAATCAAGCAGTCCACAGTGTGATAAATTGAAGGTGTTTCCTTTTTTTGTCACATATTCCAGTGTGTAGCAATTATTGCTTCACTTGCAGTTGTTTTGTTTTTACTTTTCTTCTGTGTAAAAAAAAAAAAAAGAAAAACAAAAGCAAATTAAATACCTGCCAGGTGAAATGGGTTACCTTTGTAAGAAATAGCCTAGAGGAGAAGGGAAGAATTTTTCCTTGACCAAATGTTTCAACTTTGAAAAATTTATGTTTATTAGAGTATGACCTAAAATATTGAAATTACTCAATAGGATGTCACATTAAGGAACTATATTTTTTTCCTAAAAAAAAAAAGGACTTGTCAGAATTTCATAAACATTGATTAATTTTCCTTCCTAGAGATAAGATAAAAACAATATTTGCAATTTAGTTGTACTCATTGTTTACTTGTATTTCAATGAATCTGAAGAAATCAAAGCAATATTTTTAGTACAGTCTTAATCAAGCTAGCAAATTAGCATGTGGAACAAATCAAGAAATTTGTGGTTAGGACGTGCAGAAAATGTCTCTTGTAATAAAGCAATATGAAATAGATTGAATTAATGTCAATAACGTGCATAAAGTTTTAAACGTATAGAAAATCAAATAGGAAGTTAAATGAAATCTAGGTAGAAGAAACTGTTGCCTGGTTTTTCAAAGTTAAAAAGAAGTAGGATAAATTATTATAATGTAAATAATCTTAACATAATTTCTTTGATAAATCCAGATTTGACCAATGGCATATGATATCCTTTTTATCTAATTCTTCAATATTTGCAAAACATTTTCCTCACAATCAATGGGACTAATTACAACAAATAAGAAGCAAGTGGATTCCAAGGTTCCTTCATGCCAAAGAGATAAGATGAATTCATTGCTTAGGTAGATAATTTATCATTATTACATATGCTGTTTGGTGAACCAATTGGATTATTTTATAATCCAGTGCATTTTGGAATAATAAAAAATATAGATGTTTCTGTATCTAAGCCAAGTGAGAAATTCTGGCTATGGAGTCTAGAAGACCTGGTTTCAAGTTCTACCTCTGACAGATACTAATTGAGTTTGTTTTTCTGAGCAAGTGATTTAACCTCTCACTAATGCAGGCAACTCTTCAAGACAATAAATTGCAGAATAGTTGCAGATTTGAGTTGGTTAAGGTTGTTTCCTAAAGGAGGGTTCCCTAGTCAATTTTACGTTAAATCTTCTTCTCCCTACCCCACACCCCCCAAAATTTCAAACAAATAAAACAAAACAAAACACATATGCTCACATCATTTCTTTTTGTGGTTCAAATCTCCATTGAGGACAAAGAAATAAATCATCATTCAAAGTAATTTTAATGATACTTAGGAATTCATATACAGAGTGGTCATCTTTACCAGAATTTGTTAGACTGTCAACTGTGATTTTTTTAAATGGCATGATAGAAGTCACAAAGGATGAGCTATCTAAATCTGAAATACATTAGACCATGCATAGTTAGGTCAAACACTGTGATGTATTTCCTAGTTATAACTGTCATGAAGCTATTGCTTATTTTGTCAAATGATATAAGAAATTCAGTTTCCCAGTTGCCACAGTGGTAGGAGAATCCTTTTGACTATCCATTTTATTGTCATTAAATAAAGCATCATTACATTTGTTATGTTTTATGTAAAAAACAAAAAAATCACGTCCAGTTATTAAAGGCAGAGCAGAAGGGAGGAAATCTTCTTTCTCTCTTCTAGATTTTTTCAGCCAACTGAATTTGTGTCAAAAATAAAATGTTTCTTATGAACAAAGGGAGTAATAATTGTCCTTATCCTAGGGTAGTCTTGACCATATTAAAGTCATTGAGATTGACTTACTTTTACTTTCTATGACTACAACATTAAATGTCTACTATAATTGGTATACTGTGTTAGGGCTACAGAAGTGAAATAGGGCAAAGTCCTTCAGCTTAAGGAGCCTTCAACTGAATTAAATTCGACAAAAGTGTATTAAGCCAAGGCAGTATACTGGGCACTATGAGGACAGAGGCAAAAAAGCAAGACAGTATCTTACAACAAGGGGCTTATGTTCTATTTGGAAAAAATAATATATACACATGAAAGTAAATACATGGTTATACTTAGATGTATATATACATACATACACATATACATATGCATACATATTTAATCACATGGATATGACTGTAGTCAAGACATATTACAAAGGCCAAGCCTTGAAGAATTGGTGGAAAACTCAGACAAAAACTGAAGTTCTCTCTCTCTCTGTCTCTATCTCTCTCTGTCTCTCTGTCTCAGTCTGTGTATGTGTCTCTCTCCTTCTCCCACATCTCTTTACCCTACCTCTCCCCCCATCTCTCTCTGTCTCTGTCTGGGTGTGTGTCTCTCCTCCTCCTCCTCTCCCCCTTCCACTCTCTTTTTACCTCACTTTTCCGTTCATCTCTTTCCCCCTGTCTCTGTCTCTCTGTCTTTTTCTCCCTCTCTCTCCCTATACATACACACACACACACACACACACACACACACACACACACGTGTGTGTGTATATTTGCCTCTTTATCCCTTCCTCTCTTCCAGACAAGACTATGATGATGAGAAATTCATAACTATCAAGCATCTAAGTATAGTAAATATATAGATTTCCCTACCTATCTTGACATTACTGTGTGTATGTGTGTGCGTGTGTGTGAGAGACAGAGACAGAGAGACAAAGACAGAGAGAACGCCAAAGTGAGCAGAGTTGTTGGAGGTTTTTTTGTTGTTGTTTTTTGCGTTTCTTTGTGCCCTTAGCCCTTAGCATCATGTCTGGTATTTAGTAAATTATTATTGACTTGATTTGACATATACTATAGAAATCAGATGGGGGAGGGGTTACCAGAGAGATAGGAAGAAGAAAAAAGAAATTCTCCAATTATTACCTGTACTCAAGAGCTAACATAGAAGAAATCATTGAAGAAATGTACAGACAGAAAAGAGGTGAGGCAGTCATGTGCTGTGAACGGTTAATGATGTAGGCATTCAGACTGGTACTTCCAGAATGTTAAAAGGCGAGAGGGAGCCCCTCTAGCATTTTGGGTGGACATTCTCTGGAGAATCAATTGGAGGAATGGATGAGAATCACAAAGGTTAAGAAAGCCTGGATGAATTAAATTTTGTACCTATAAAGGAAATGCCTACATCATTGAGTTTACAGATACACTGATATGCACTCAGGTGGCCTATCTGTCCCTTTCTGTCAGCCACAGTTTTCTTGTCATCACAAAGGTCCAGAGTGTGATTCAAGGCATGGCAATTTCAGGATCTTATTTGAATCAGATCTTAGAAGTGATCAGGTCTCAGGAGTTCAATCACCCTAGTTAGAATAAAGAGAGCAATTTATAAATTATAATGACCATGTATTAATCTGTGATGGGAACAACATGGCATAATGTATGTTGAGGGCAGGAAATGTTTCATTTTTATATTTGTATACTCAGTACCTACCTACCATAGTGACTTGCACATGGTAGGGACATACTAGAAGTGTTTTGAGGGGTATTTTGTGTTGATGAATGTGGAGTCTGAAGATTTCAGTTTGAGTCCTAGTTCTCTCCCTCATTACCTATAAGACCTTCGGCCAGGGACTTAACCTTAAGCTATTGTTTTCTTATCTGTAAAATGATAAGATTGTAGCTAAGGCCCGTTCCTATTCCCAAATCCTGTTATCCTAAAAACCTTTGCAGTGACCAGTATATTCTCTTCAATAATCCAGTTTAACCCCTGTCTGGTATAATTTACTTGGGAACTAGAAATCAGAAGATTTCCTGATGAAAGTGGAATTAAAATAAAGGGAGTTGAATAGTACTAGGAGATGCTTCTTCTAGGCTGAACCATGATCCCCGTCAACAATATTGTGCTTTGTAGACACCCAAATAGGACTTTAATGGTCCCTTCTATCTCTAAATCTATGATCCAGTAATCCTACTCAATTCTTTTGGATAGTGGAGGGATTTCCATTTCTTCATTGTTGACTGATGGATAAAATATGGCAAATTTCTAAATTCCCATTTATTTATTTACTAACTTACTTATTTAGATTCCAAGCAGACCACCATCTTTACTTTTGTGTATGTCATCATGGCATAGTTTCCAAGATAATGGTACTAATAACCAATATTTATGCAGAATTTTAAGGTTTACAAAGTGCTTTGCCTGTATTAACTCCTTTGATTTGGAGATTTCATTTTGTCCTACAGTAGTTGATGCTGGCCCTGTGATGAAATCTGAGACTATTCTTTTCTCAGCAATACACTTATGAAGCCCCTCCTAGGGGTGGATTACTTTCTGCAGAAAAATATTCCCATTCATGATACGTTGATTCTTGCTAGATTCAGTATCAGAAAACAACAATACTACTACTAATAATTGCAATACTAATAACAGCTAGCATGTATAAGGAGCTTTAAGATTTAAGAAGCTCTTTATATCTGTTATTCACTGTTGATCTTTACAACAACCCTGGGGATTACATTTGTCTCCAGTTTATAGATACAGAAATTGAGACTCATTGAGTTTGAGTGAAGAAGGCAGCTTGATAGTGGAGGAAAGAGAACTGACTTTAGTCATAGGACCAGCTTTCAAATCCTTCCTCTGACAACTGCTACCTGTGTGACTTTAGAAGGTTGCATAACCTCCCTGAGCCTTAGTTTTCTCATATGTAAAGTGAGGGGATTGGACTTGATATCCTTTCAAATTGACTAGAGCTCTCAGCTTCTGACTTGCCCAGCATCACAGAGCTAGGAAGGGTCTGAAGCAGAATCAGAACTCAGTTCTTCCTTATTTCCAATGCTTCTACTACCCCCAAATTCCAGTGGTGTCTGTATTCTTCAAGCAATGACTAGCTCCTGATTACCATGCAATCTTATCAGATTCTGCCCAAAGAAATTTTGTAAGCCTTGAAGATCTGAAACATTTCATATAGTCAAAGACAAATAGATAAAATAAAGAGGACTTTTCACAAAGATATGGAGACCATCCTTTTTTCAAAGCAAGGATTTCCTTGTATATAACTTCTTGCCCTGTCTCTGTGGAAGCCTATTTTTGCTTGTTCTGTCCCCAGTGAAACTCAGATGCAGATAATGACCATCATCTACATAATAACCACTCTCATTCCTGAAATTACTTGTCCCTGCACTCTACTCTTCAGTTCCTTGAACCTTTGGCCCATTTTGATTTTGATCCATTCTCCTATTTTCTAATAATTTTCAATTCTCTTCCTGTCTCCTGAGGTGTGAGCTTTCACACCTAATCTGTTATTTTAAGTCTAATAATCCAGTTTTTTATTCAATTTTCACCAAAGACAGTAAATAATAAGGCTTATGTCTCAGTACTACCTCCTCCAGAACATGATTTGCTTTGCTTGACATCCCTTTCCACCCACCTTGAATTTCTCCATGAACAAATCCAGGTAGATAGCACCCCAGTAATAACTCTTTTGCAGGGAGTAGGTGTGGATTCGTTTATGTTAAAGAGTATTGCTTTATCCACAATATTAGGCACAAAAAGTACATTCTTCCAGAAATCACATACTGTCAAATATTTTTATCAGATAAACAGGGCTGGAGCACTGGGCAAGTTTGTACGATGCTCTGTCTAGAGGATAGAGCCTTGGAATTTGTAGCCATTGTTGGGTAGAAGGAAAAGAGGATTACAAGCACAGGGCTTTTGATGATTGATGACTTCTCACAAAAAAAAAAGGTCAGTGTCAGAGCCATTACTAGAAATTTTCCTACCTTATAGTTAATAAACATTTATTAAGCAATTACTGTATGTCAGACACTGTGCTAAGCACTGTGGATACAAATAAGAAAAAACCAGTCCTTGCCCTCAAGAAGTTTACAATCTAATGGGGGAAGACAGTAGGCAAAAATATTGGTCCTGGGACATAATCATCAGATTCAAAACCAGGCAGAGCAACTGTGGAAAATAGAGTATTCCTGAGACAAGAGGAGAGAGCCCCATCTGAGCTATGGCCACAGATTGGAAGAGGGAAAGTTGGAAGAAGAATGACAGAGCTGTTATAGAATAGCAAGGAGGGGAGGGAAACTCATGATGATGATGCTAGAGCTATCATCAAAATGTCCTGACCAAGTTGGAGAAAAAGCATATGGGGGCATAAGGAAATACAGGGAAGGAATGATGCCTGTCCCTACATGGGACTGTTATTCAGGGAGGAGTAGCATCTCTGGTGTGAGGGCTGCTAATCCATCCCTGGTGTCTACCTATCACCCAGCTCTCACCTATGGCTCCAAGAAGATCTAATGTGTGCAGTGGCCACACCCTGATAAAACCATCTAGGCAGATGGACTAAACCAGGTTGAGGGTAACTGACACGCCTCAAACCTGTCAGTGATTTAGGGGGCATATGAGAGCAGTTTGTTCCAAAGGCCATGCGGGCAGAGCTTTATCAGGCACAAAAGACTTCAAGGTCATCCACTGCACCCTGGACCATCACCAGTCATCCTGCCTTTTGTCTTGCCACCGGACTTTGATGACTCTGGGAAAGAATGAAGCTAAAGACTTTGTGCAACTCTGCCTCTCTTAAATCCATTCATGTATAACCCATGATGTCACTGGTCCTGTTTGAAAATGAAGGACAAACAACAGAGCCCTCTAAATTATCCACCCTCTGAGCAAAAGCCCCAGGGGCCCTTCCCTAGTTATAGCTCTGGACCATGAGGTCACCACTGGGCTTGCAGTACTTCCCCTAATCCATATTCATTTACTTATTCATTCAACAAGAATACACTGAATGCCTACTGAGGGCACTGGGCTGTATGCTAGGATACACAAGAAGTAGAATTAGTCTTCTTCTTTAAAAAAAAAAGTATGTGTTCAAATGAGAGAGATAAGCAAGCATGCACTAATGTGGTGTGATCACTGTGTACAGAGTTCCCTATGGGAACACTTGGGACTAATTAGAGGAGGGTGAAATTAATCAACAGAATCTTACTTGGAAGAAGTGATGAACACGAATTGATAGAGAAAAGATGAAGATCTTCCAGATAGGGAAAATGGGATAAGGAAAAATACGGAATAGGGAAAGAAATGTTTAAATAATCATGAACAGATTGAACAGTCTGGAGCAGGATTGTGTTTTTCAAAGAGATGAGGTTAGATACCTTTAAATGCTAAATCAAGAAGTTTAGATTTGATTTACTAGTCAGTAGAAGAAAATGATGGCTTCATGAGCAAGGGATGATAGATTTTACAGTTGGAAGGAACCTTTAGGTTAGCCTCTTCCTTTTTGATGTAAGGAAACTAAAGACCAGAGAGGTTGAAAGACTTGCCCGCTGACACACAACAGAGCTGAGATTTGAACCCGAGTCCTCTGACTCTGAATCCATTTTTCTTTCCACCACAGCAAAGTGGTGACATGATGAAATAATAGAGGAGTGACATGAGGGAAAGCATTTGAAGAAAATGTTCTTGTTAGCTGTTTACAGGTTCAGTTATTATGAGTAAGGAGGAGAGGCAGGGAGAAAAGCTACAGGATTATTTCAGTATTTCCCCAATAAAAAGCAGTGTCAGGTAAGTTGAGTCTTTAAACGAAAGGAGAATAGGTAGGATTCGGTGAGCCATGTGCTTGGAGGGGGGACGGTTTCTTGCTAATAGATAGAGATGAGAGGCAAAGATTTTAAATATGAAGAGTCTCATTATTACTCTTCCTATTTCTTAAGAGCTAAAAGAGGTAACCAGGTATCACTATTCTTTATATAAGAAGCTTCTTAATAGTAACTAGGCTGAACCAGAGATGGCTAACAGCTGAAGACAACTTATACTGTGCTGGCTAGAGTGGCCACTCAGGGCATTAGCAACACGAAAAAGCCCAAATTGACAAGTGTAGTGTTGAGTTTGGACGGCTGAAACACTGTGTCTTCTGGTTAATGACTGGCCAACTGAATGTGGAGGGGCTTATGACCCTGAAGACCAGCTATTCAGTAATAGAGGGATTATGAGCTATACCATTGTCAGTGAATAAAAGGCCCACGTGAATGAAATCACCAATCTTAGAAAGAGTAGAGTGAAAGAATTCATGTAATGTTTTTAAACTAGTTATCTAACAAGGCCAAGTGGAAATAAGAGAAGAACAATGAAGTTTGGAAGAAAATGTTAAGGAATAGACAGCAAAAGGATGATGTTCATCTAGGGAAGAAATGTCTTGAGTAGGTCAATATAATAGGACAAGGACGTGGATCCTAGGTATCTAGGGAGCGCTGTGATGGAGAAGGCTTGTGACAAAATTTAAAGGTAAGGCACCAAAACATGGGAAGTTGGAAACCACTAAAGATATATTTTTTTTCTCTACAGAGTGCATGTGTGTGTATATGTATGTATATGGTGGGTTGACCTGACTTTTGAGTCTGTCAGGGGGCCTTACATATCCAATGTTTTGCTGAACCTAACCACCATGTAGAATGGATTAAGGCTACTGTAACAGCTACAAATTATATAGTGATTTGTTTTCTTTTATTGATATATGTGAGCCTCTATGTGTCTCAGCTCTACTGTCTGTTTTTGCATAAGTTTAAATTAGTATTCAAATTATTGCTTTGAAGCTGACATAGAGTAGTTTTGGAGTCCTTATACCTTCTAATATGTATTTAAAGGAAACTGTCCCTTTGAACAAATTCAACCAAAATGCTCTACTTAGAAATGTCTCCTACCTGTAAGTTTTCTTGATTTAAATTTTAGCAAAGAATATATTTAGTTTTTTTGTTTTCATGTTATTTTTTTATCTATCCATTCAACAACTATTTGGAATTAAAAATTTGCCACTTCAGCAGTTTGTTCAGCTGTGTTTGACTCTTTGTGACCCCATTTGGGGTTTTCTGGGCAAAGATACTGGAGTGGTTTGCCATTTCCTTCTCTAGCTCACTTTACAGATGAGGAAGCAAACAGGGTTAAGTGACTTGCCCAGGGTCACATAGCTAATAAGTGTCTGAGGCCAGATTTGAACTCAGGAAGATGTCTTCCTGACTCCAGGCCTGGCACTCTATCCACTGAACCAATTAGCTACCTGCCACTTCAATAGTTATTGAAAACAAAGGGACAGGGAATGACCTATGTTTTCACTGAGTAATATCCCTCTATCAGTGCAGCCTGGTGACTTCTCTGCAATTTGTAGTCTTAGAGAGTTGTCTAGAGAGACCTGAGATATGAAATATCTTACCCAAGTCCAAACAACTTGTGTGTGTGTGTGTCAGAGATGGAACCTAAAATCCCTACTTTGTGACTCCCAGGCAAGCTCTTGATTGACAAGGCAACAGCTTCTTGGCTATTGAAAATAGAGACAATCAGATCCAAAATGGAAGAGATTCTTTTAAAAACGATGTTTTTTTAAATAAATTGATTAAAAGCATTACTGTGGGCAAGTTAACCAGATTTCAAATCATTGTTAACATAGGATACCATATAAAGACAGTTGCTCAGAATATTTTGAATAGATATTTGCACTTTTCAAATGTAACTTCATGCCTTTTCTGCAAAGTAGTCATTATTTTGTTCTTGTTTTTGGTCAGTGGTCTTTTATCTTAGAATAATGATCACATCAGTTAGAAGATAAAGGACACATAGATGGAGAAATAGGCAGAAAGGAGGAGAACACTTGGTGATGAAAATTATGTATGTGGCTTTGGCAAACTTCGTAGCTCAGCTGCCTGGTGAGCTGACCTTACCTAAGAAAGGGAGAATGGTTTTAGTAGCAAGATCCCTGCATCAACAGACAGAAAGAATGGGTTTGAATACAAAATCTGCCTCTTAGCTGTATGTCCATAGGCAAAAAGTAATTTAATCCTTCTGAGCCTTGTCTTCCTTATCTGTACAATGAGGAAACTAATACTTAGGTTACTTAAGCTTCACGGATCTGTAAGGAAAACACTTTGTAAAATGTAAAGTGCTGCACAAGCATGGATAGCTTATCATTAAGTTTAGAGGAATATAGTACGGTTACGGGGCTCATTTGTCTTCTCAGTTCATTTCACTGGGTTGTATCAAGTCCTCTGTTGTAAACATTTTCAGTCCTAGCAACAGAAACTCGATAGATAGATTACACACACTCGGGAAAATCATATGAAATAAGTTCATGTCTACAGACATTTTCAAGTATTGTTCAAAAGCATATTTGAGTAATCTATGGCTACAATAAAAGGAAAATTATCTTTCACTTCTTTATTTTTTCTTTCTTCCTCTCTCCCTTTCTTCCTTCCTTCTCTTCTTTCATCCTTCCCTCCTTCCCTTCTTCTTTCCTTCCCTCCTTCCTTCCACTGTTCTTTTATCCCTCTATCCCTTTCTTCCTTCCCTCCTTCCCTCTCTCCATTTCTTTCTTCCTTCCCTCTGTCCATTCCTTCCTTTCTTCCTACCTTCTTTTCTTCTTTCCTTCCTTCCATTTGCTCTCTTTTGTTTCATTTGCCTTCCTATCTTGTTTTTTCTGTTAATATACAACTATATATTTTTAGTTGATTACTATTTCTTGACCTTTTCTCTGGAATACTCTAGTTTTCTTTATTTTTGTCTTTTAATGAACAGGATGTGCTTTGATTAGACGTAACCTTGATTAATTGTGCCCTGATGAAACAATCAAAACCCCCTTTAATTACTTTGAAAGCAGTAGTCTTTGAGGAAGTCTGCACGTTTGTTTGTTTAATCTGTGCTTGAGGGGAGTTTTAATTGCCCTGTTTTGAGGAATGCCACTCACTTGAAGATCTAACCTTTCACAATTTATTTTCAGCAACTTGAAAACACCCATGAAAAAAATTTCCTTTTTTTTTCTTCCTCTGTCCAGTTTTCAATGTGACCGTAGTGCTGCTTTTTCTCAGTGCTACCCCTGAAAAACACCACTATTCTTTCACTACTCATACAAACACCTGCGTGCTCGAGCCACTTGGTCAGTCAATAAACATTTATCAAGTGCCTGTCTAGTATTAGGCATTGTGCTAAAGATACAGAGAATGGCAAAAGACAGTCCCTTCGGGCATCTAGCTCACGATCTCCCATGGAGAAGACATCCACATGACACTACAAACATACAGGACAATTTGGAGCTAATCTCAGAGAGAATACATGAGCTTTGAAGGAGTGGAAAAAAAGGCTTCTTGGAGAATGTAGGATTTAACTAGGGCTTGAAGATGGCAAAGATAAGGAGAGAGAGCATTCCAGTTATGTGGGGCCACCATTATTTCTGGAACAGAAACTCAACCAAAGTGGCAGTTTGGGGTATAATACTTTTGGATCGATTTTATCTTAGCATTTATCTTCCTTCTCAAACACACAAGTTTCCCTAGGAAATTCTATTCTTTTAGGAGTTGAAATGAAATGAGTCAAAGAAAATACTGTCTAATGTTAGCACAGGAATAAGATTACGGTGGAAGGAAAAACATTCATAAAGACTGTTAGCCTATATAAAAACTTCATAGCTTTCTGAAGGTAGTGTTAGAAACCACCAAATCATTGTCTCTGGATTGAAGGATCTGAATTCAAATCTAGCTTCTGACACTACCTGTGTGACCTTGGACAAATCATTTATTTTCCTTAGACCTCAGTTTACTCATCTCTAGAACTAGAAGGCCTACCTCTACAGATGCAATTATGTGAAGTCACAAAGTGTTATGTGATCAATTTATCTCCCCAAATTTCATAATGATCATTTATCACAATGTGATCATGCAGTTTTCAAAGATTTGACTAGGAAAAACTGTATAAGAATACTTCTTTTTTTATTTCTGGCTTGGGCTGGATATAAAGAGACTTAACTGTTTTCTAGGACATGGCATGTTGCCTTGCATTTAGTGGGTGCTTAATTGATGTTGAGTTTAATTGAATTTAATTAATTGTATTACTTGCTCAAAAATATAATGATCCTTCAAAATTTTGACTAATTTTATCTGAGATGAAGTCTCACATTTCCAAATGCCTGCTGGATATCTCCATCTGGATGTCCTGCCAATACTTCTAATTGAACATGTCCGAAATTGAACTCATCATCTTCCCAGAAAAACTGGGCTTCTTTCTCCCAAATTCTCTATTTCTTTTGATGGTACTGTTATCTTCTTAATCATCCAAATGTGGAAATCTCAGCTGTCTTTGACTGTTCTCTCTCCCTCAGCCCCTATAACCATTCAGTTGTCAAGCTTGCTTGTATCTTCAATAATCCAATAGTATCTCATTGATATAGATACTTCTTTGAACAGCACAGATATTAGCCTTTCCATATCTGCCATTCTGTGCAGCTCTCATCTATAGCTTCACCCAAGTTCACCCTAGAGGACCTAACAATCATGCCGGGGTCTTCTAACCTTTGACATCTCAAAGATGCCAGCGGAATATGGTGGCTATCTATCTTATTCTCTTGCTCTTATTATATGACCAGCCCATTTTCCTTTTATGTTATACATGTATTTGATGACTTCACTTATGCCACTTCTGCATCACTTTGTGTTGGTAATGTGTTGTGATTTGTCCATGCCTAATGGGCACTCAACTTTAATTCTTCCATCATCATGTTAATAACCTCATATTGTATTTTCATTAAGTTTTGGATCCAGATTTTTTGCTATAACACACTGTAAGCACTTTTCCCCCTTCATTTTCTTAGGGAGCATTTGAAATCTTAAAACAGGGACTCTTGATATTTTTGGCATCATGGAATCCTTTGGTATTTGGATAAAGTCTATAGACTCCTCAGAATAATGTTGTTAAATGTATGAATAACATATGTTAGATTAGAAAGAAACTAAAGGTTGCTGAAAATAAAGTCATAATTCATTTTTCTCCAACCCTCTGAAATCTAACAAAGGACCTCAAATTAAGAAAGGAAAGACACTTGCAGGACATATTGAATAGGTCACTGAGCTTGGAGTCAGGCAGGTCTAGGTTTATATATTGTTTCAGATATTGACTAGGTATGTTTTCCTAGGCAAATCATTAACCTCTCTGGGTCTGTTTCCTCATCTGTAAAATGAAGGGGCTAGGCTTTATGGACTCCAAGGTCCCTTCCTGCTCTAAATCTGTGATTCCACCATCTGTACTATCCATCCCCTTCTCTTCACTTATGCTGTTACCACTCTAGCTAAGGCTACAATTCCTTCTCACTTGGGCTACTGCAGCAGTTTTCTAGCTGGTCCTCTCTTCAATCTTTCTGAAATCCATCTTTTACATAAGTGCCAAAATAAGTTTCCTGATAAAGTTTGAACGTGTTGTTCTCTCCCTCACAGTCACTAAGGTGCTTCTATTATCTACAAGAATACAATACAAACTAAATGGTAAGGCTTGGTATTTACAGTCCTTGGCAATTCATCTCTAGTGTACAATTTCAGCTCTGTTTTCTTTTGTACATGCTCCACTGCAGCCAAATTGGAGGAGTGTTTCCTGATTTCATTCTCTTCTCTACTGTATCAGTGCATACTCATAGGCCCCTCTTCCTGAAACATCATCAATCCACACTTCCCTGTTGACGTCTTTCTCTTCTTCCAGAACTGATATAGGCAATGCTTCTTCCATGAAACTTCTTGATCTCCCTAGAAATATAGATTCTCTACTGTCTTTTTAGCCTTTTAACTTCATTGACATTTATTTTAAAATGTTATTTTAAGTTCAATTAATTGGAATTCATTTTCTCTCTTTCCCACCTCCCCTTTTGATTTTTTACATTATGTTTTCATATTTTTCCTGATGACATGTGTGTGCCCATTCCAATATGATAAGCATTCATTTAGGGTTTACCATGTGCTAGGCACCAAGGATGCCAGGACAAAGCAAAAACCAATGGACCCTCATGTCAGGGAATATGCCTTCTACTGGGAGGATACAGCATGTAAAAATAGAAGTATATACATGATCATCTGAGCAGGGAGAGAGCTAACAACCAGGAGGAATCAAAGAAAGCTTCCTGTATAAAGCAGCACATGAGATGAGTCTTGAAGCTCAGCATTCCAAGAGGGGTGTTGTGTTAAGACGGTGCTTTGCACGTAGCATACTTGTGATTTTATTAGTTCTCAGGACTCTGGAGTATATAAGCTTTCTCTACCCATGTAGATCAAGACTTCCAATGTAACTAAATAGTCTTCAAAATTTGCTTAGACCAATGAAATTTTTTTAAACACATAGAGGAAAACAGAAGAAGCAAAGAATGAGCTGCAGGCAGACACAGGATAGTTTTGAGGATAATTTGGGGGATCATTACATGATTTTTTAAAGCAACTGATATGAAACGGAGTTATCTGTTTCAGTTTTGTTGTTCTGGTGTGTTTAGGGGAATTCTTTTTTGGAGTTTAAGTTTGGGGAAAATGAGTTTGCTGGAACACTGAAAGATTTAAGTTACTTGCTCAAGGCACATGGTGAGTATGTCCCAGAGGCAGAATTTGAACCCAAGTCTTCATGCTTTTGAAGCAAGCAGTCTATCAATTATGCTATATCCATCTTTGCACAGAGTAGGAATTTAATACATGATTCCTGGGTACAGTAGAACTGAGCTGGCATCTAGGTAAAAATAAGCAATTTTCTATAGAAATTCTTGAAATATAGCTAGAGGTTATATCTCAACCTCCAGCTTTGGTCTTAGGAAGTTTTTGATCTATACATTAATAAATAGCTTCCACTCTATGGCAGGGTTTTAAAACCTGAGAGTCTTTCTTCTAACCAACGTCTTGAATTCTTTTATGTCCAGGGTTGATGAAAAGTGTGCTTAGCTTTTTTACTTCAAATATGTCATTTTCTAGGACTTCTAGTACAAATGTCATTATTGCTCTGTGTGTGTGTGTGTATGTGTGTGTGTGTGTGTGTGTGTGTGTGTGTGTGTGAGAGAGAGAGAGTATGAGAGAGAGAGAGATCAGCAATCAATCCTGGGAAATTTAAAACCAACTCAAACTTGTTTAGGCTTTGAACTTCAATGATAATAATGGAAGTGGCACATTCAAATATTAATAAATTCCCATTTTATTTTATATTAGGATTTGAGCTCATGTTTTTGAGTCATGATTTGTCTAAAGTCACACAAGTAGTAAATGACTGGGTTAGCATTCAAACTTAGAATTTCCTTTCCATTGCTCCACACTGCACACCAAGGAACCAACCTCTGGAATTCATTGCATAAGGGCAGCCACTGATACAGATGGGATTCAAATTCAGGTCCTCTGACTACAAATCCAATGGTCTTTTCCACTGGACAACGCTGAAAATGAACTTCTAAAATTCATTTTATTGATGTAATCCTGTCTCCCTTAAATACTGAGATGTGTCTGTGATCCTTTCAGTTGTAGGTACTCGCTCTACAAGGACACCCCAGACCCCTGGTGTAATTCTTTTCACTGTTTTTCCATAGAATCTGCTTAGAATTTCCATGAAATACACTGGCAGTCATTTTCTTGTTCTTTTACTATTTCTGGGAAATCAGTGCAGTCCTACCAGATTATCCCTGCCTTTGCTACGTTAGAGACCATGTCTTTTCCAAGTCAGGCATATGCCTGATATCTTTTCTACCATTTCTTGTATGCAAATCATCTCTGGTAATGTGCTAAAGCCTACCTGTATACCCATCATTTTCCATTGGAATAACTATGATTTTGATTCTTATGGAGATGGTAGTCACATGACATCACTAGTGGTGGGGAGAATAATGATGTCAACAGGATGGACTTTTGTAGCATCAAACTGCTTTGGATAATTGAAACTTCTCTGCGGTTTCCCAAATGTGTTCCAGCTTGATTTCCTATTAAGTCTGAACCTCACTATGCCTGTACCAGTCATTTGTACTGATGTGTTAAATGAATAGGCTTCCTTTCCAGCTGTATATCATAATCAAGGGGCAAAATATGTTTTTATCCACTCCCCCCCTCCCATAGTTGGTCATACTCATATCTTTTTAATGAATTTGGCTATTTGATTAGCATAACGTCTTCCGTGAACTGGAGCATTTAAAGAATCTTGACCTTGATATGGAATCATCTTCTGCACAGAACATCCTCCATGAAACAGGATAACACCTTAGATGAATTTTGTGCCTTAATCAATGTTGGGTACTCAATAGATTGAGCAACTATGTGGCAGAGTAGATAGAGTATAGGACCTGAAGTCAAGAAGATTCATTTTCATGAGTTCAAATCTGTCCTCAGACATTTACTAGCTCTGTGACCCTGGGCAAGTCACTTAACCTCAGTTTACCCCAGTTTCCTTATCTCTAAAAATAAGCTGGAGAAGGAAATGGCAAAGCCACTCCAGTGTCCCTGTCAAGAAAACCTTAAATGAGGTCATGAGCACAACTAAAAACAACTAAATAATGACAAAACTCAACAGATGGTTGAACAGTTATCCCTGTGGTTTCCATATTACCACAGAATCATATAGGCTTGAGCGGGAGTCACCTTGTTAGTGGAGAGGCTTCAAGACCTCCTTTTTGCTTTACAAAGTCATAACCTATTTTGAAATAAATCACTAAGCATTTATTAAATGCTCTTTATATCCCAGGCATTTTGCATAGTGCTGGAAATATAAAGAAAAAAGCCAAGAGCTTACTTTCTAATTGATGAGCCAGTAGGCACTTATGTAAGCATGTGTACAACATACAAAATGTCCTCTGGGGAATGAATTTGCAGCTGGCGGGGCCAGGAAAGGCCTCGTGCAGATGGTGGCACTGGGAAATCTGGAAGGAAACCAGTATTTTAAGAAAGGCAAGTGAGAAGGGTGTGCATTTCTGACATGGTATAGAGCCAGTACAGAAGCAGGGAATTTGGAAAATGGAATATTTTCCACAGGAAGCATTAAGAAGATCCGTTTGGCCGGACCACTGAGTGTGTATGAGAATAATATATAATAAGTTTGGAGAAATAAGTGAGGGCATGTTTTCGAAGGCTTTAAATGCTAAACAAAGAAGGTTCTATTTGATTCTATTAGTTACAGACAATCACTTGACTTCATGGGGGGGGGGTGCATCACAGGATCTATCCTGTACTTTAAGAAAATCAGAATGCACCAGAATAGGAATTTTATGTTCTTGTTAGGTATTATGAATATAAATATAAGATCTGCTCATACATAGCTACATTCAAGTGACCCATTCACTTAAACAATTATGCATCCTTTGTGAAAGGCACTAAGCTAAGCACCAGAGATGATGAAAACAACAGAATCACTAACCTAGAGGAATATACAGCCTATTAGGTTGGAAGACAATGTAGAAATGAAAATTATGAAATTGGGAAGAATAAAATTGAGGCAAAAAACACAATGTACAAAGAGAAATTTTGAGAACTGCCTTTCACCTGGAGAGAACAAGGGCATCTTTAAGGAGGAGATGATTCTGGAACAGAGTGTCTTTTGAATTTAAACCATGCCAAGGAATAATTACACAAACAATCCCAGGTCTGGGAATTCTTCAGTTCCTAGCAGGAGCAAATCCCCAGGGCTTGCCAGCCCCTGAAATCCTGACCCTGAAGCAATTATCCAAATCAGAGGTGAGTCATTCTTTAGCTTAGATGCCCATTAAATGTAGTATCTTCCTGTTTTCTGGATATTCCGTTGCTATTCAGTCTTTTAATATCATTTGACATAGCAGATTTTCTCTTGGAGGCCAGGAGAGCCCTGAGTTAGGGGAAGTCTCTTTCCTTTCAAATCTACTACCAAAAGCTTTCCCACCCCAGTATTCTGCTGCATAGAGCTGCCAAAACAAGCCCATTATTGAATTATTCAAGTGTGTGGAGCAAAGCTTTCTGGAGGAGCAGTTATGGGTAGAGCTGATGGAGCACTGGTTGATAGAAAGTCATGGTCCTACATAGAAGAATAGCCAGATGGGCATACTGCTCTCTAGGCCAAGGTCTTTAGGGAACTAGAACTAGGTATGGTTAAGGGCTCCTGTGTCAGGCATTATTATATTCACCATTATTATATTAATACAGTATTGTTATTATTGTTGTTGTTATGCCATATAGCATAGTGGTGTATCTTGGTTGAGAATAAGAATAATTTTTTATCCTTTGCTATTTAGATATGCACATACACATATACACACATATATATGTATGTTTATGTATTATATAAACACACATATAAAATATGTGTTTATATCATTACGTACATTGTCACCCTTAACCGAGATGCACCACCATGCTGTATGGCATAATAACAGTAATTAATATATAATAATAGCTAATATTATATAGCATTTACTATGTACTAGGCACTGTGTTAAGTGGTTTACAAATATTATCTGAACTGATCATCACAATAACCTTGGGAGGGAGGTGCTATTATTGTCCCCATTTTACTGATGTGGAAACTGACTCAAACAGGTTAAATGACTTGCCCAGGATCAAACAAGTAGTTCATTGTCTGAGGCTGGATTTGTACCTATACACGTACATACACACACACCCACACCCACACACACACACACACACACACATGCATTTTATGTACAAATATAAGTGAGTGAATGTGTATGTCATGTTTTGTTGAACATAGCTCCTTGCATGTTGTACTTAGGTATCTATCTAACTTATCCCTAGCCCTAGAAAGGAATGAATTAGTGTCAATCTGAGATCTTACTTATTGATCAAAGTTGCTGATAGACAAAGGACTAAATAATGGGCTATTTAAAAAATTATATTCAAGTCTGGGCTCCAATACTCAGTAAAAAAAAAAAGAAGTTAATTTAGAGAGGATTGAGTGTAAAAAAAAATAATTGTGAGAGAAGTCTAAATGAAGGAATGCTATTAAATCTGGTAAAGTGAAGGTTGGAAGGTAATTTTTATTTTAATTTTTATATTATGTAGACAGTCATTAGCAGGTATTTTATAAGCTTATAGCTACCGAGGGGAAAATAAAAGGAAATAGACGTAACACCATCAAGATATTCATATTTCAACATACATCTGCATAGTGTGTATATACTTAATCCTGATGTTCTTAAGCCTTCTTTGTGTACATTTATATGTATACATATATGCATGTATATGTATGCATGCATGTACATGTGTGTATGTATAGGTATACAAGTGTACATGCATACGTACTTGCACGCATGCATATACATATGTACAAATATACGCATACATGCATACATATATCTGTATTGTGTGTGTATGTGTGTGTGTGTGTATACACACACATACACACAGAGCTAGGTGGTACAGTGTATAGAGTGGCAGGCCTAAAGTTAGGAAGACTCATTTTCCTGAGTTCACATCTGGCCTCAGACACTTATTAGCTGTGTAACCCTGTTTACCTCAGTTCCCTCATCTGTAAAATGAGATGGAGAAGTAAACAGCAAACTACTCCAGTATCTTTGCCAAGAAAACCCTAAATGGGGTGGCAAAGAGTCAGACATGACTGAAATGACTGGACAACAACAGATACACATTTATATGTGTGTGTGCATGTGTATGTATATACTTATGTATATATCTGTATATATGCATGTATGTGCATACACACACACACATACACACACACACACACACACACAAACAAAAAAGTGGCTAACACCAGACTCTAGATGTTAGACTATATTATATTATTGTATGTATTCAGGTACAGAGCTTTACAAAGTAAATTGATATCATGACCAATCTTGCTCACAGAGAAAATATGTGGAGAGGTCAGGGTCCGTGGCTATAGATGGTTCCATTTGTGATCATCTTTAGTCTCTTTGTTAGCAGGCTTTCAATGTTTTCCTTTTTATTTTTTTACAAAGGAAGACTCACTGGGTGACACAAAAGCAAAAGGCATCCACAATTTAAATTTCTAAAAAGAGAGAATTGATCCCTAATTTTTTGAGATGGCCTAGACACCTAGACTTTTTTTTTTGGCCAAAGACAAGGTTTATTAGAACACCCATCATATCGGGCAAACTCTTTTATTTTTCTTTTTTTCTCACTTTTTTGTGATTTTTTAAATTTAATTTTATTTTTTCCCCTAGTCTGCCCTCCCTTCTATCCCTCCCCCATCCCATCCCCTTCCCCTTCTATTTTCCTGTAGGGCAGGATGGATTTCTGTACTGCATTTCCTGTATTTATAATTTCCCAGTTTCATGTGAAAAAAAATTTTTAAACATATGTTTTTAAAACTTTGGGTTCCAAATTTTCTCCCTTCCTCCCTCCCCACCCACCCTCATTGAAAAGGCAAGCAACTCATTGTAGGTTATACACATACAGTTATGCCAAGCACTTCCATAGGAGTCATGTTGTGAAAAACTGACTTTATTTCCCTTAATCCTGTCCTTCCCCCCCCAATTAATTCTATTCTTTCTTTTGACCCTGTCCCTCTTCAGAAATGTTTGCTACTGATTACCCCCTTTCCCAATCTGCCCTCCTCTCTATCATTCCCCTTCCCTTTTGTCCCCTTTTCCCCCTATTTTCCTGTAGGGTAAGACAGATTTCCATACCCAATTGAGTGTTTATGTTATTCCCTCCTTAAGCCAAATCCTATGAGAATAAGATTCACTCATTCCCTCTCACTTTTCCCTGTTTCTCTTCTGCTGTAAGAACCTTTTCTTTTCTGTTTTTTTGTGAGATAATTTACCCCATTCTATCTCTCCCATTCTCCTTCTCCTAGTAAAATCCTCTCTCACCCCTTAATTTTATGATATGACCTCTTCATCTTCAACTCGCCCTGTGCCTTCTATCTATATCTGTATCTATATCTATATCTATATCTATATCTATATCTATATCTATATCTATATCTATATCTATATCTATGTCTATGTCTATGTCTATATCTATATCTATATCTATATCTGTATCTATACATACATAATTTTTTTTTCCCTCCAACTGCCCTAATACTGACAAAGGTCTCTTAAATATCATCTTCTCACGTAGACATTTCTTAAGGTAAGAGAGTACATCAGAAATCTTTACACAATGATATAATGGTGAACTTAGACATGTGGTTGTTATGGTGCTGTCATAAGATCATAGGCCTAGAGTTGGGGGAAAAAACCCTTAGAATCCAAAAAGTCTCATCCCTCATGTTACAAAGAAGGAAGCTCAGGCACAGAAAGGTTAAATGACTTCTCCAGGGTCTTAACGGTAGTAAGTATTAGAGGTAGGATTTGAACCCATGACCTCTAACTCCATAACTAGTATTCTTTTCATTGGCCCTTGTGTGTGATGTTTTAAAGATCACAGTGTATAAAAGATTTGCTGTAGTGCCAGAGATAGGATTATATTGTACAATTTTTTTTTAAATGGAGGCATTAGAATGATGACATTGATTCTGATTTTTGGTAAAAAAAATAAAGAAAATGAATCGTAAAGGTATATTATTAAAGAGTCTGCCTGTAAGACCTTAGAACCAAAGGAAGTGATCACTAAGAGTGTGGATTTATGAAGAACAGGTGAGGCCACATTAAGCTCATTTTCTTTTGTGTAATAGTAGCCCAAGGTAATATCACAAAATATCTTATTGTACCTCAGTTATATCGAGATTTTGACAAAATCCCTCTTGATAGATAGCCTTATAGGTGAAATAGAAAGATGTCACTTGAATGATAGTGCAGGCAGGTATGTTTGGAACTGGTTGAAAGACCCAAAGGAGTGTTAATAATGAATTATTGTTGACCTGAAGATTTTGAGTGTAGTATTCTAGGGATCAGTCTATGGACTTGTTCTATTCAGTATTTTTTATCAGTAACTTTGTTCGAATTGTCTATCTTAATATATAGATAGATAGATAGATAGATAGATAGATAGATAGATCTATATATATATATCTATATATATACATATACATATATACACACAAACATATATATTATATTATATATATATATATATATATGAGAGAGAGAGAGAGAGAGAGAGAGAGAGAGAGAGAGAGAGAGAGGAAGATGTGTGTGTGTCTTGCTAGATATATGGAAATGTGTATATATACATATGTAACACCGGTAAGATGAAGTTAGAAGGGTGAGATAGTATATCGGATGACAAAATTTAGATTGGAAAAAATATTTTTTCAGGCTAGAATCATGAGCTGAAATTTAGCAAGATGAAATTTAATAGGAATAAATGTAAAGTTCTATATTCAAATTCAATTATGACTAAGAACAGTTTATGTGAAAAAGTCCTCAGGGAGAACAAGTGCAAGGTGAGCTTAATATGAGTCAAAAGCGTGATGGAGCAGTCAAGAGTTGATGCAAAATTAGGCTTTGTTAAAAAAAAAATTAAAGAATGTCTGGAAGGAAATGAGGACTACACTGTATTCTGCCCTGGTCACATCCATCATTCCTTCATTCAAATGGAATTTGTTTCTCACCTACTGTTTACTAGGCACTTTGGTTGGCCCTAGGGATACTAAGGACATGTATCTACCCATATCTGTTGGTGTTCATTTGTTCAGTTGAGTCTGACACTTTGTGACCCTTTGCGGACCATCTCAGACCAATACTGTCCATGGCATTTTCTTGAAGAAGATAACTGGAGTGGTTTGCCACTTCCTTCTCTGATAGATTAAGGCAAAGTTACCCAGGGTCATATAGCTAGTAAATGACCAAGGCCAGATTTTAACCCAGGTCTTCCTAACCTAAGGTCCAGTGCTCTATCCACCAAGCCACTAGCTGCCTTCTAATATCTATCTATATCTGTCTTAATCTATACTAGATTTGTAGATATATATATTGGTATTCTTTGCTCTTGCAAAGGGCTTATACTCTGTTGGGTGGGTGGAGGGGGTGCTATAACATTGTGCCCAGATGTGAGTTCTACATTTGGAAGAGACATAGACAAGATGGTCCTCATGCAGATCTAGAAACCATAGTTTGGCAGGATCAGTGGAGGAACTAGGAATATGTAGCCTAGGGGGGAAAAGACTTAGAGGAAACATGAGTGATGTTCAAATATCTAAAGGGTTGCCTTGTGGAAGAGAGATTTTAGTTTTATTTCTAAACCCTGGTGAATAGAACTAGTATCAATGTTCTATTCTAAGGGGCAGCTAGGTGGCGCAGTGGATAGAGCACCAGCCCTGGATTCAGGAGGACCTGAGTTCAAATGTGACCTCAGACACATAACACTTACTAGCTGTGTGACCCTGGGCAAGTCACTTAACCCCATTGCCTAGCCAAAAAAAAAATCAACTCAATGTAGATTTAGCTCAATATTGGAAGAAAAAAAATCCTCACAGTAAGAGCTTGCTAAAATGGGAACAGCCTAGTTTGGGGCACAGTTTGGAGTAGAATGGGAAGGAAATAGAGTTTGGGTGTGTGAATTCTCTTTCACTAGATGTTGTTAACTGTAGGCTGGATGACCTCTTGTTGGGATGTTATAAGAAAATTTCATGGTTTAACTAGAATTTGGTCTCAGTAACTTCCAATTGCCTATCCTATTCTGGGAAAGTTTTTACATATGTGAGATTCTCCATCATTTCAATAGACAGCACTAGGGGCAGCTAGGTGGCACAGTGGATAGAGCACCAGCCCTGGATTCAGGAGGACCTGAGTTCAAATCCGACCTCAGACACATAACACTAGCTGTGTGACCCTGGGCAAGTCACTTAACCCCATTGCCTAACCCAAAAAAAAATTTTTTTTAAATCAATAGACAGCACTATTATATAACTGACAAACAAGATTATAGTTGGAATCCAAACAGATTTTGCCAGTATTGAAAGCTAGCCAAAAATATCAAGGTCATATTTAATATGGATAGCTAGATGATCCTATTCTTGGGTTTAAAAAAAGAGAGAGTTGTTAAAATTCGGGTTGGAAGAGACCTAACTTTCTAGCATTTCCCTTGAAAAATCATCTACACGGGCATCTACATTGCCAAAAAGCTAATATCATCTTAAAATCATACTAATAGAAAAATAGTATCCAGAATACTGGAAATATCGGCCTTGTTACGCTCTACAAGTCTGCAGTTTCATTTTCAGTTGTGAGCACCATGTTTTAAGAGGGACATTAATAACTTGGAGCTTGTCCAGAGGCATTTGACTACTGAGATGAAGACAGCAACAAGGATGATTAATGAATGAAGGAAATAAGGCTTGGTAAGTTTGAAAGAAAGATGAAAGATTGGGAGTGGTGCATGGTAGCTGTTTTGAATGTTTTTTTTTTATTATAACACTTAGAAATTAAACTTACTTGGCATATATCCATTAAGGAAAAGTAGCACCAATGAGTAAACATTACAGACAGACAGATATTAGCATAATATAAGAAGTGACTTTCAACGTATTAGAAATGATTAGCAAAAGAAGTTGGGTAAGGTAACCACATATTCCCCTGCCAACTGTCTGATTCTTTGATTAGGTCCTTCAGATAGGATAGAAATGTACTGTACTAAGAAAGCATGAAATAGATGATTTGTGGATGTACTGTTTTATCTCTGGTGTCATATATTGGTGTTAATATACAGCACACAGCATTTCCAAGGATTTGAAAAGCCTATGTTTTATTGCAAGAGTTACACTGTTGATCAGTTTGAAGTGCCCAACGAAATGACACCCAAATGAAATAAATTTAGACTTCATTTCCAGGATATAGTGCAGAAAAGCCCTATTTAGTTTATTAATAAATGTGAAGGAGAGGAGAATTAGACTGAAATTAAAGTCATAGAAAATTATAATTAGGTTAATAATATAGTGACAGTTTATCAGAATATTTAGATATTAGTCAATTGAACAATATTTTTTAAGGATGTTCTATGCATTGCAGTGGATTGAGTTTTTGATTTGGATAAAGAAAATCTGAGATTAAATCTGTCTTACTACACACGTGACCTTGAACAAATCACTTCAGCTCTCTGGGCCTCAGTTCTTAATGTGTAAAATAAGGTTGCCAGAGTGAATAAACTCTAAGGTCATATAAAACTATAAATCTAAAAACACATCTTTTATAAAAGGAAAAAATAATGTGGATGGAATACTTGCCTTAAATCCCTATATTTGTCAGTCTAAAAGTTGGAAGAGATCTCTGTGGTAATCAAGACTGACCCATACCCTAAAAACAACCTCTACCAAAAAATATCTAACAAGAAATCATTTAGCCTCTGGGTAATATCCTTCCACTTGTAGATATTTTTTAACATTAGGAAATTTTCTTTGAAATCAGGGTTTTCCCCTTCTGCAGCTTCCAACTTTTGCTCTTGGTTTCTGTTCCTTGGTACTGAAGAAAAGAAGACTGATTCCTCATCCACTTTGAGCAAACTAGGTCTGGAGTAAGGAAGACCTGATTTCAAATTTGGCTTTAATTACCTACTAGCTGTGAGACCCTGGGCAAGTCACATAATTTTTTTCCTCAGTTTCCTCAATTGTAAAATGGGGATAGCGTCTACCTCCAAGTAACATTGTGAAGATCAAACAAGATACTATTTGTCAAGTGCTTAGCAAATGCCTGACACATGATAACCACTTTGCTCCCTTCCCTTCCCTGCTTCCATGACAGGCCTTCATTGAAGACAAGTTATGTCTCCCATAACTTTTCTTTGCTTTTCTAGACTCTATTTTTTTCGTTTCACATTCCACTTTGGACGCTTATTCCTTATGATGTGATCAGGACAAATAACCTTTTATAGCCTCAGTTTCTTCATCTATAAAAATAGAGAATAACACCTTCACAAGGTTGTTTTGAAGATGAAATAAGGTAATGATTCCAAATGTTTGTAAACCTCAAAATGCTATATAAATGTTAGTAATTGTTGATTATAAGCTAATAAAATAGATGAGTATGTAGAACCTGACCTAAAGGGTTTTTTTGATGATCTAATAGGCAATGTAGAATGGAGGTGAAAATAGAGACCACACCATAATATACACACATATGTGTATATATGTGTATATTTTTGTACATGTAAGTACAAATACATTCATTATAAATCTATGTATAAGCACATGCATACATGTACACTTATACGTGTATGTATACATCTATACATATTTTATATGTATCGATATACACACACACATATACACATACACAGTTTTATGGGGGGAAATAGTTAACAATTTGGGTGTAAGTCAGAAGTTTTATTCAGGAATATGTTGCTATGGGAGAATTCAAAATGGTGAATTCCCCAACGAACTGAGAAAATAGCAGGTTTTTGAGGCCAGCAACCTACCTTTGAAGTTGTTTGCTGCTGTCCTTGCTGGTAGAGCTAGACGACTGGTTTCTTTTTATGACTGGCCCCAAGAGAAGACAGAAACAGTACAACACGGCTCTGTGGTTATCCTCTTAAGAGGACTAGGATAAAGGTGAACCCAGATACAAAGTGTCTCACAGGTTTAAGTTCATTTTAAGCTATTAAAACTTATCCCTTCCTTAAGATTTTTGGTACAACCTTTTTATTTTTTGGGAGGGGAGAGGAGTTAGACAGTGGGGTTAAGTGATTTGCCCAAGGTCACAGAGCTAGTAAATGTTATGTGTCTGAGGCTGAATTTGAACTTAGGTCCTCTTGAATCCAGGGCCGGTGCTCCATCCACTGTGCCACCTAGCTGCCTCTAGTACAACCTTTTTAAAAAAGTCAAAGTGATTTGATCATTTTAGACTGGAAGGGAGTCTAGCTTAAAGATAGAATCATCCATGCCAACCAAAGAAGATCGCTGTCTTTGAGACCCCATACAACATGTTACCTGTATATAAGTGCTAAGGGATGTTAGGATTCCTGATAACAGTTCAAGGATAAGTTGACTGGAGAAGAGATCTGAAGCTTAGGATTGACATGATTTTATAGAGAAGTAAACTAGTAACCCTGCTCAGGGAAAAGATGAGGTGAAAGCTGGAGTTATATAAATGGTGGCAGTCTATTTGCTCCTGTAAGATTGCTTATTATTATTAATATTGTTGTTGTTATTTCAATCTTGGCAAATCCTAAATCAAAGAGTTCCATATTCATATGGCACCAGGGAGACCATTTAAGACTGCTGCTGGATTTTAAGTCTGTTTAGTTATTTCACTTGTTACTGTAGCTACAGCTTGAGTCTCTGAACTAGCCTGTCTTGATAGTGATCGTAAGAAGAACATGTGGGTCACAAGAAGATGAAAGGCAGTGAGAATGAGATGCAAACTTTAAGTAAATTATGCATGGAGCTAGAACTAAGTACAGTAGCAGTGGACTTGCTGCTACCCTTCTAAGAGCAGTGACAGAACAAGAGCACTGTTAGGGTTAAGAGAAAATTATTATATTTTCCAAAGAAAATGTCTTTACCTCTTTGTGTTTATTTCATCATATTGTGTGTTTCTCAAAGTTCCTTCTTTATAATTCTTCATAAGAAGTCCTACTGGGGTTGCACAAAACCGTCTAGGTGCACATTTCATCAATTTCATGTACACTTTATTTGAAAGGTATTCTTGTCGAATGATTTGGCATCTTTGGCTTGTTTTGTTTGTTTGTTTTTGTCTTCTTGTTGTTGTTGTTTTCCTTTTTGAGCCCAGGAAATTGGTGGCTGTGTCTTTTTTGGTCTGTGGTCACGTAATTCCCTTATCAATTTCTGGTCATCAGAAGAGATCTCCTTATTCTTGACAGAGTTATAGAATGTTAGCATTCTTTTTAAAGGGACTTTGGACATCATCTGGCTTCCTCTTAGTTTCCCAATCAAAGATTTAAAGTGACTTGTCCAAATTCACATAGTTAATAATCATGGATGGCAAGCAAGATGCAGCAGTTGGCCCGGTCTGGAGAGCAGACTGTAATTTTTTCTTCAGTCTGCATATTAGGAAACTGGCTATGGTCAGGTCATATTTTGGTACCACTTAAGAAATGGTTGTAATTCTCTGTGAAGGCTCTCTGATCATTAGATTTGGAATTTAAGAAATGAGGAGACCTGAGGCATGTCAGAAAAAAAAAGAGTGAATTTCATGCTTAAATAATTTTAGAAGATACAGCCCTTCTAGTAAGTCAGACTCCAGTAGCTTAAGACAAAATAGGAAACATGACATCATTTGAATCGTCTGATTAGAATTTATTCATTTTTAAGGCAGTTCACTGTTTCAAGAGCCCTCTGAAATTGCTTCCTTATCTGTGTGAATTCTTACCACATCCAATTATGTCACTAGTAGTATTATGTAAATGTTCCAGAGAACAAACTGGCTCTTTGGGGTACAAACACACATAAACCCATGCACATATGCACACATTTTCCCCCAACAAGATATGTGTATCATCAAAGTCTCCATGTCTGTTCAAATAGATCTAGTATATTTTTATTGTTACTAAGTTGTTTCAGTCATGTCTGACTCTTCGTGACTCCATTTGGAGATTTCTTGGCAAAGATGATGGAGTGGTTTGCCATTTACTTTTCCACCTCATTTTACAGATGAGCAAACTGAGGCAAACAGAGTTAAGTGACTTACCCAGGGTCACAAAGCTGGTGAGTGTCTGAGGCCAGATTTGACCTCAGAAAGATGAATCTTTCTGACTCCAGGTCTGGTGCTCTGTCCACTGTACCTTGTATCTGCCTAGATCCAGTATATGCTCTTAGCCAACTATTCTAAGAATTTCTTTTATTACTACATATGAAAATTTGTTATTGAATTTTAAAACATAATTTCACAATAACCTCACATATACAAGAACTAAAGAGGAAAATAGACAATGCAAGATAAACAGCAATAATAAATGCTCATCTTTTGTAAACCCTAATATTCAATATTAATATATTATAATAGTCTGAGAAGGATTCATATGTTCATTGCTCTAAGTCCCTATTTTTTTTCCTTCTGGATGATACCACAGATAACCAATGTAGCCCTGGGAGTAGGGATGGGGATGGTGGCAAACACTTTTGTGGCAGCAGTCTGTATGGTTGGTACCATGGTTATTTGTTTATTGGTTAATGTTAAGTATTTGACTGGATAGCTATGTAGCATAGTGGATAGAGTGCTGGGCCTGGAGCCAGGAAGATTCATCTTCTTGAGTTCAAATCTAGCCTCAGACACTTATTAGCTATGTGACCCTGGGCAAGTCACTTAACCCTGTTTGCCTCAGTTTCTTCATCTGTAAAAAGAGCTGGAGAAGGAAATGGCAAACCGTGCTAGTATCTTTGCCAAGAAAACCCCAAAAAAGGGTCATAAAGAGTTGCAACTGACTTAAAAACAATTGAACAACTGCAATAATAAAGTATTTGAACATCTTCAATATTTGATTCTGATTTATAGTTCAGTCAAATAATGGAAAGCAGACTGAAGAATACTTTTGGATTCTGGACTTGACTTAGACTGGTTTAACCTAAAAAGGTGTTTTAGAGCAGAATATGATAACAGGAAGAGCCAGCTTCTGCTTTGGAAATGTCACTGCAACATCAGGCACTACTAAATTTTTTTTACTGTTTTTTGTTTTTGGTCTTCTCTATCTCATTAGTATTGCCTAGAATGTTCTCTCTCTTCTCCAGTCACTTGCTTCCTCTAAGTCTCAAATGAAATCTCACCACCTACTGGAAGCCTTCCTTCCCCAACCCCTCTCGATTTCCTTTCCTTCCTCCTCTTATTTCCAATGTATCCTGTATATAGCTTGTTTTCTGTATTTTTGTTTGAACATTATCTCCCTTATTAGACTGTGAACTAAATGAGGCCAAAGATTGTCTTTTGCATCTTTTTATATCCCCAGGTTTAGCACAGTGCCTGGCACATAGTAGGTGCTTAATAAATGTTGATTGATTGATTGATTCTGTTCAGAGGACCTCCTACTATGGCCTTAATTTTAAAATGAAAGAAATTATATAAAATATGGTTCTTATTTACCAATAATTTTTTAAATAAAAATTTAGAATGTATTTATCTAGATAATAGATTTTTCAAATTTAGCACTTTCCTTGTGAGCTTTTCCCCACCTTCAGCTTGCACTCACTCACACAGACACAAATTGAAGCCTTGAAAGAGTAACTGACTCCTATATTCCTCAAAGTTCTAAAAGGAAACATGAAGGCCTGGGATTTTTAGCTTTGTTGCTCAGGAGCCTCCGCTGCTGTGCTTCACATTAACAATACCTCAGCCAGAGTTCATTTAGTTTTATTGGCAGAGGTATTTACCAAGGTGGTAAAGTAAGAGTGGTTGGCATATGATCCTTTTTTTCCACTCTCATAGCTACCACCCTAGCGCAGGCCCTCCATTACCTTTTGTGGGAGTAGGCACAATAGCTTTATAATTGGTAGTCTTGCCTCAAATACTTTCTTACATCAATTCTTTCTCCATGCAGCTGCCAAATTGAATTCCTGAAGTATAGCTTTGGCCATGTCTGTCCCTGTTCCGTCAGATCCCGTGATTGTCTTCTTCTTTCAGGATCAAATATAAAGTGGTTCATTGAACATTTAAAGATTCTCTACAACCTGACTCCTTTTTACCTCTCCAGTCTTCATTTCTTTCTACATACTCAACAATCCAGCTATGCTGAATTACTTGCTATTCTCATACAAGATATTCTCAGAATTCCTCTTTACCTCTGTCTCTTAGCTTCTCTAGCTTCCATCAGTATGCAGCCCAAATCTCATCTTCTTCAGGACCTTTCCTGGATGCCCTTATCCCAAACACACAATTGTAATGCCTTCTCTCTGAGACAGCTTTTCATTTGCATTCTATATATCCAATATGTATGTAGTCACTAAGCTATGTGTATATCTTTTGTCCCACTGATTACCATTATTAGGGCTATACCACCAAAAAAGCAAAGAAAGAAGCACTTGTACATACCAAAATAACAGCTTTTTTCGTAGTTGTTATTGTTTGTCCTTCATTCTCCAAAGAGGACCAGGACATCAGAAAGGTCATATCATGACTTGCAAGTGAATCAGATTTAAGGGCTGTGCAAAGTCACCAGCCTCACTTTCTCCTCTGGAGCCATATAAGTCCAATGGCAAGATCTAGATCAGGATGACTTGAGATGTCCCCTAGTGAGTAATATATCTTTCTCACAAAAAGGCAACATTAAGACTTGGAATGAGTTCAAGTTGTAGCCGTGTAGTTCTGACTTTTCTTTAGTAACTCTAAATGTGCCGGTGTGAGGGGGAATTGGAATGAGGAAGGCCCAGGGGCTATACAAGATATACAGAATAAGCAGAGAAAAAATGCTAGCTGATACCTAAGAGGTTGCTCATCAATTGAGGAATAGCTGAAGACATTATGATTTATGACTGTAGTGGGATAATATTTCATAAAAAATTTTTTTGCTTAAGTATATTGGTTAACAAGGGTATATTGTTTTTCTTTTTTCCCAATGGGATAGGGAAGTTGAAGGGAAAGAAAGGCAAGGATGGGGTTCCTATCCATCCAAAAGGAGAAGAGAAGGAAGACCAAAAGGAAAAAAGCCAAAAGGAATCACTGATAAGGATAACTCTGAAAATTACATTAATTCATTATGTAAAGAAGAACAACTTGTACATAAGAGAGTCCTAGTTCCATGTACAATTCTTTCTTGTTTTATAATGGATGTGGAGCTGTTCATTTTATTTAGTGTTTGTTGGGAATTTTTTCTAAATGGAGAAAAAGAACAAATTTATAAAGTAAAAAAATAAATAAGATGAGAAGGTTGGACTGAATAACCTTTAGTGTTCCTATTAGCTTTAAATCTATGATCTTATCATCCTACTATATATTGGCTGTTGGACATGTGAACTCAGGCTGAATATGTGAAGTCAGGAAGACCTGAGTTCAGATCCAGCTTCATATCCTTACTAACTGTATCACCCCTGGGCAAGTTCCTTAACCTGGAAGACTCAGGTTTCTTAGATATCAAATGGGGATGATAACATGACCTATACTCCCCAGAATTGTTGCAAGGATAAAATGAAATAATATTTGTAAGCTCTTTACAAACCTTACAATGCTGTATCAGTGTAAGCTGTTATGAAAGTGTGTACCTGCTGTGGATTTAAATGATTTTCTCTTATGAAAATCAATTCTTTTTAAGGTTTTATCTTTAGGCTCTTCCAGTGTTTCACTTTGGGGGAATTTTTAGGTTTTGAATCAGTTTTCTTAAACATCAGTAAGGTTATACTTGTATGATTCTACTAGACAATTCCTTCATCTTTGCCAGCTTCTAATAATCTGCTCCCTCTGCTGGTAACTGTTCTCTGCCAACCTGTGATGGCCCAATTTATTTGCAGTCTGTCACTGGTGAAGAGAAAAGGTCTTCAGATTTAGGTGCACCTGCCAAGCGTATGATTTTTCCTTTACCAAATGACCTGATGCAGGTAGACAACTGATCACCATCAAAAGAAGGTTGGCAGATTCTTCTGCCCTCTCTACCTCCTCCCACCCTGAAACCCACACCCTCATTGTTCTAATATGAGCAAATCAAAGAGCCCTTTTCCTCCGCTACCACAATTTGGCCTATTATTGAAGATGATACCACTGGCATTATGATTATGAGCTGTTTGACTGAGCATGACTTAATTGCTATCATGGACTGAATTGTTATTTTCATTTTATGTTGCACACATTTGGTGTGGTGTGGTTTTGTGTGTGTGTCCATAGCTGCAGCTGGCAGAACCCTCTCTCAGTGATGACAGAGGAATAGGCCTCACTTTTAAGCTAGGCCTCCGAGTGTACCAAGGCTCAACTTAACAGAGATGATGGAAGAGAACTCTAGGTACATGATGGTGGGAGGGCATGAAGAAGAAAAAAGAGGAGAAGCTAATAGTATTGTGAGGAGTTTATAGAAAAATGGGATAGGTAAATGATTATGCTAATTTTGCTGCTTGCTGAGTTTTAAAAATTCTTTTATTTGCAGGAGTTCCTTGCAAATATCAGAATCATGTTTTTTTTTTAATATTTTAACTGGCTTTCTAATGCAAAAGTCACATAGTCTTATAATATATATAGCCAAAGAGAAGATGTGAGGAAAATAGGCTTCTGGATGTACCCACTGAAACTCTTGAGTCTTCTTAGATTCATATCCTCATTTTGAAACATCTCCATAGGCAGTTAGGTGGTACAGTAGATAGAACACTGGGCCTGGAGTCAGGAACACCTGAGTTCAAATTTGGCCTTGGACACTTACTAGGTGTATGACCCTGGGCAAGTCACTTAACCTCTGAGTGTCTCAATTTTCTGATCTAGTAAAATGAGCTGGAGAAGGAAATTACAAACCACTCCATTATCTTTGCCAAGAAAACCCCGAAGGGGGTCACAAAGAGTAGGGCACAACTGAAAAATGACTGAAAAGAAAGAATCTTATCTCCTCATTCGTTCCTAAGTTATAGCCAAAATGATTGTGGATCAGTTAAAGTTGTTGCTATAGTTGGGGTAGAGCTTAGATTTACTGACTGCGTTTAAAATCTAGCTTTGCTACATATGCACTTTGTGACCTTGAATAATTCTTCTTGGATAATTCTTGGATAAAACTTCTCTTGGCCTAATTTTTCTCATCTGTAAAATAAGAAGGTTGGCCATGATGCCCTCTTGGGCCCTTTTGATCTCTTAGATTTATGAGCTAATGAACCGGATTAGACCTCTACCACAAACACTCTGTGACATTTAGGAAATCATTTCATCTTCTGAGCCTCAATTGTCGCATTTGTAAAATGGGGAAAGTTATACTCAAACTATGTACCTGTTAAGGTAGTTGTGAGAAAATCACTTGATAAAACTTAGAGCTATAGAAATGTGAATTATTTTCATTATGAGATTATAGTTCAAGGTAATTATTACTTTAATAAGAATCTGTTGAGTAATCTGGAAATTTCTGTCTCACTACTATCATCCCTTTCTCCTAATCGCTGCTGGGCATTTTCTTCCTGAATTGTCATTTCTCTGATGAACTTAGAAGTCTGATCCCATCAGTCCAAATAAGAATTGGATGTATAAACTAAGTCTTCCATTCCTTCAGAGAGAGAAAATATACATTAATAAAGAAAAAGGTTAATTTAATGAATTTCTGTTATAATTACATTCATATATTAAAACTGCCAAAGTCCTTAATCTTTTTTCTAAAAATTTTGTTAAAGCCAAATATACTGCAAATTGGGTTTGCTATACAAAATCTTTGCATTTAGGTAAATATTAATCTTCTGTAGAAATCACATTTTGTTAAACTTTATAGCCATCATTTATTTTTTATCTATCTTTCCTTGTAATTTTCTTTCTGTCTGCCCTCAGGGAACAGTATGAGAGCTCTTCAAGAACTAATTTAACACCTATCAGTTTCTACCAATGAAAGATTATACAATGTTATATAAACATTCTATTCATGGGGCTGAGGACGTGGGAGAGGGAGGCAATTCATTTCTGCTGTCTCTTCCCTTATTTAAAAAGAAATTATTTCATTTGATCCTATACATGCAATTGTAAGCTAATACTAGTCTCTCTAAAACACAGAAACATGGAAGGCTTTGCTCACATTGGGGAAAAAAAGGAGGTTGGGGAAGAGTTACTAAAAGAACATTGGACTTAGAGACAAACTGGGGATTCATTCCCAGGTTTGCCTCTTAGGGGACTGTGTAACCTTGTACAAATTCACTTTATTTCCCATTTTTTTCATCTGTAAAAAGGGAGTGTCATACTGGGTGTTGGCCTCTAATTTGGATAAGGTTCCATTTTGTGTCCAGCCTTCTGTGATTCTGTGACCTTATTGATATGTAAGCATTGGGGTCCTTAAGCTTTTTTCAATCATGAACCCCTTTGGCAATCTAGTGAAGACTGTGGAACCTTTCTTAGAATGTCTGTTGCATAAATTCATCATGGAAGGAAGTGCTACATTTTAAGTAGAGGTTATGAAAATAAAGATGCAATCTCCCCACCCTGCTCTGAGTTCACAGACATTCTGAAATCTCTTCACTAATCATTTAGGGATCCATAGGATCCAGTTGAAGAACTCCTAAATTAGAGGTTAAGGATTGAACTTATGATTTCTTTAATTTAGGGAGCTCGTAGGTAAAGATCATCCCTTTTCCAATGCAAGTCAGAAGCTTATCTGCAACTTAATGTCTCAGTTCCCTAGAACATTGAGAGGTGGAATCATTTTTCCAAGATTACACAACTCATTATGTATCAGAGGTGAGACTTGAATTCAGGTCTTCCTGGTTTCGAGGACAGCTAGAGAGCTATCTACTAGGTGGCACAGTGGATAAAGTGCCAAGACTGGAGTCAGGAAGACTCATCTTCCTATGTTCAAATCTGGCCTTAAACACTTACTAGGTATTGGACCCTGGACAAGTCACTTAACCCTGTTTGCCTCCATTTCCCTATCTGTCAAATGTGCTGTAGAAAGAAAAGGTAAACCGCCTCAGTATCTTTGCCAAGAAAGCCCCAAAGAGTTGGATGTGTCTGAACAACAACAACTCTATCTACTATGATGTAGCAGCCCCTTCCATTGTTTTATTAAAATATCTAAAATGTAGAAGTTGTCAGGCAGGTCTCCTGATACTTTTAGAAATTATTGCTTTGTTTTTGAAGAGCCTTTCATGATTCCCAGTCCTACATTGCCAACTGTTTTCTAGACAGCTGAACCAGAAGCATGTCCCATAGGCATCTCTAACTTGATATGTCCCAAACAGAATTCATTATATTTCCTCCACAAATCCTCTCTGCCTTCAAATGTCCTTTTGTCTTTTGAGGGTACCACCGTCTTTCTCATCACTCAGGTTTGCTACCATGAAATCATCCTGGACCCTTTCAGTCCCCACTTCTATCAAATCAATTGCCAATTCTTGTCCACTCAAACCCACTAAAAAATTGTAGGAGGCATCTAGGTGGCTCATTGGATAGAGAACTAGGCTTGGAGTCAGGAAGACCTGAGTCAAATCTGGTCTCAGACACTCATTAGTTGTGTAACCCTGGGCAAGTCGCTTAACATGTGTTTGCCTTAATACGCTGGAGAAGAAAATGGCAAACTAATGTCTTTGCCAAGAAAACCCCATATGAGGTCACAAAGCTGAATGACTGAACAACAAAAACCACCCCTCATATCTATCTTCTTTTCTGTACTCACAGCCTCTACCCTAGCTCAGGCCATCTCGCTGGGATCATGGTATTTCTGCTTCCAATCTTTTCCCTTTCAGTTCATGTTCTCCTCTGCCCCCTTCCTCTCAGACTTTTTGGGGCTTTTTAAACCCATTTGAAAGGGTCTGTTGGCCAAAGGCAGCCTAACAGAGGTGGTAATCCAGTCCCAACAAATAGCTATGCTGCTATGAGTTCTTTAAATTTTATTTTTATATTTTATTTCGTATTTTATATATATTTCCTTCCACTTCAGGGAGAAAAAAGGATAGGATTTTTCCTTTACCCTCCTTTGGGAAGCTTAGGTAAAAATATCAATCAATGAGATTCTCTTTTATAATTCTTGATGCTTTAAGGGGAAGCCAGGAGGAGGTGGCACAGAAAGCTTTCTATGGCAGGAGTTCAGACAAATCAGAATCTCAAAATCTATACCATCTCTCTCTCTTTCTCTCCCTTCCTATCTGTCTTGTCTCTTCTCCTCTTCTCTCTCTCTCTTTCTCTCCCTCCCTGTCTTGTCTCTTCTCCTCTTCTCTGTCTCTCTCTGTCTCTCTCTGTCTCTCTCTGTCTCTCTCTGTCTCTCTCTGTCTCTCTCTTCTTCTCTTTCTCTCTCTCTCTGTCTCTCTCTCTCTCTCTCTCTCTCTCTCTCTCTCTCTCTCTCTCTCTCTCTCTCTCTCTCTCTCTCTCTCTCTCTCTCTCTCTCTCTCTCTCTCCCCCTCTCTCTCTGTCCCTCTCCCTCTCCCTCTCCCTCTCTCTCCCCCCTCCCTCCCTCCTTCCTCTTTCTCCCCTTTCTCCTTCTTACATATGCATGCATAAACATACTAGCCACTCTTCCTCCCCTTTGAAACTCCGCATTTACGGTAATGAATCAACAAACCAAAGCAGGTAAGAATGATGAAGTTTTTAGGCTAGCAACTGTATTAGTTTAAACAGAACACATAAACCAACTTTAAAAGATGGACAAACTTTGAAATTGACATCTGACTTCTCAGACAAAAAGGAGGGAAGGCAAGGCAGGTCCTTCACTACCTACATGAGATGGAGGATCTAGAAGGGAAATTTACCATAATCAGATCTGCCTTTTCACTTGATCCACAAACAAGTCTCATCTAATCCTGTAGGTCAAAGGTGGCTGTCTGGGGCCATCCCATTCTATCTGTTATTACCTGAGGTGGCATAATAGAAATCAGCCAATCAGTCAATAAACATTCATTAAGCATCTATTATGTGCCAGGCACTGTGTGAAAGTTGGGGATAAAGAAAAGGCAAAAGAAAGTCCCCCACCCTGAAGGAACTTAAAATCTAGTTAGTGGCACAACATGCAAATAAATGTATGTAAAGCAAGTTATAAATATATAGATATGAATAAATGTATACAAAGCAATGGTAAATAGGAGATAATTCACAGAGAGAAGGTAATGGAATTAAGAGGGATTGGGAAGGGCTTCTTGTAGAAGGTAGGATTTTAACTGAAATTTAAAGGAAAAGGAGGAGTTCAGGAGTCAGTGAAGGAAGTTGAGCATCCAGGCATGGGGGAGAGCCAGAGAAACACAGTGCCTGACATGTTGTAGGTAATTAATGCTTACTGATTGATGGAGTTACAAAGTGCCAATTTATAAATATTTCCAGAAACACTGGAAAGCATTTAATCTCATTTCATGCTTATATCCTTCCTTTTCTGACCTAAATAGCAAAAGAAACTTTATGGTGTGGTAACAAGAAGGCTGGTCAGCATGAGCTGAGTTCAAGTTCTAAGACACTGATATATGACCATGGAAATACCACTTTCTGTGGCAATAAAGTACTGCAGATTAAGGATTGGTCATGGAGTCAGGAAGATCTGGGTTCAAGAACTGCCTCTCATATAGATTGGTTTTGTCATCATGTGCAAATTATTTAACCTCTAAATTCCCCCAAACAATTCTCTAAGACTCTTATTTTAGATCAGTTGCCAATCTATATCAGATGTGGAAGGCAATTTTCACATTGAAAGTGTTATACACTGATGAAATCACAGGTAAAAAAAATAGTGAGTAGAAAATAAGTAAGAATTTCAACTGAATATCATATAATAAGGAAAGTATATTTTAAGTTCATGATATTGTTCAGAAAAGTACTATTATCCGTCAATTCTCTTTAGATCTTAGCATTGGCTTCAGAACCTTCCAGCTCTGAGTCCTAAGCACAATGAAAAGTGGATGCCATTTTAGTAGCATTGTTGGATACAATGATGGTAACAACCTCCATTTAGTGCCTATGAAGAGAAAGAGAATGTGGATATTGAATGAAGAAGTGTGGATTAAAAGGGAAAACATACTGAAAAGATGCTTGCATAAAACTAACCAAGTTCATCTCCCAAATAGAATGAGAAAATAAAAACATATCCATATATTTTCTTGTGAGAAGAGATTGTGTAGGATACATTATTTTTTTCTGTTTTTTTGAATTTCTAAATTAAAAAAAAATATGAGATCCTTTCTGTAAAATTTTGTAATGACCCCCAAAACAATTCTTCCTAAGAAGTTATACATTTAAAGAAAAATATTGACAATTAACCAGAAGCTTTTCAGTTCCTCTGAAAATATCCAGTTCCATGATTTTCCATCTGAGAAATCTAGTTTGAGTGATTTTTTTTTCTTATTTCCCCATGACTTGTTGTAGAATAAGTAACTTTGACTCTTACTCTTAAGATCATAATTGGGCACTGGTAGTATGGTACTGGTCATGCGAAGAAAGGTCAAGCTAGTACTGCTTCCAGTAGATACAAAGCAATAGACCAGGGAATTTCTTTAAGCCACATCTGAACCAGAGAGAGCCAGGGCTAAAGACAGATTTATTTTTATATCCATCTTTATTCCTTTCTCTTTAGTTCTTTTTACTCTTCCTATCCTGGCTCATCTCCTTGGTGGCCTCTTACATTTTTTCACCCTTTTTACTCATTCTCTTTCTCTCTTTTTTCATTTAAAGCTGTCCTTCACTTGGGAAACAGGACACGGACAGAACATCTAACTTCAGACAGCCATCAGGGAGTAAGTACTAATCACACCCGTCCTCACTAAGCCATGTCTGAAGACTCACTCCTTCTTCTGGGCTTAATAGGATAAAGCTAGTAGTGAAAAAGAAACTGAGAAATGTGGTTCTACTGATAAGGGAAACCCACCATAAAGTGTGAATTAGCTGCTGTGCACCAGATTAGCTTCTGGAGTGTTTCATTACTATTATAGTGCCTCTTTTACACTTTAGCTCTTTGCAGACATATCACCTGAGATAATGACCCTCCATCTATTTGAACAGGTGCAAGAAAGAAACTAGCTTTTAAAAATCCATTCACGCATGCACACACACACACACACACACACACACACACACACACACACACATGCAAAATTATAGAATAGAATATTTCATCTCTAAAGTAAATGTTATGAAGTTCCCTGCTTGACTCATCATTCATGATTTACTCATATCACAAATTAAAAAGCAATTTTGAAATAAGATGACAGATTGGACCAGAGGCATAAATCTAGGCTATCTATCCAGGAAGTGCAACTGTGCATAATAACGTTATGGGAACAGCTGCTGTCTTTGTGTAGCTCACTACACAGGCTGCTTTTGTAGACCCTAACAAGGACAAAACCAATTAGCAGATTAGAAATTGCCAGAAATCAGATACTCAGCTAGAGTAACAGTAAAAGTGAATGGTGTTTTTTTGCTTATGTGGGTATCTGATGCCAATCTAAGGACTGAAGAGAAGGAATGTCTCATGCCTCACCATGCTCCACAAACAGCTGGCTCTTACCTATAATATGCTTAACGCAGTGGCCAAATTAAATAGGTATAGGGTACATTATACATCTGAAAACGCTCTTAAGATGTATGGCATTGGCTCTTATCACTGATCAAAGCCAGCAATCACGGGTTTTGGAAAATAAGCCTAGCTCCCCTTAGAACATTTTAATAGTTTCAAGTAACATGTAAAGGGTGTATTTCAAAGAAGAGTTCATTTAGATGTAAATAGGAACTACGAATTACCAAAAGAAATAGGACTTTTTCAAAATTTTTTTTCAGAGATTTGGGATCAAAGACACTTTTTTTTTACAACTTGAAAAGTAAATATCCCTGATTTGAATCCTTTTTTCCCTCAAATTGGAGCTCCTTTATTTATCTTTGGAAAACAAAAGCTGTCTATTACTTGGTTTCCAGTATTAATTTCCCATTGAAGACTGGGTAACTGAATTCGTGGGAAGTGGGCTATAAAATTCTAGTTCATGTAGGGTCATGGTTCTGGAATCTGAGCTTTAGATAGTTTCAGTCTTAGTGTATAATTAAATATAAGAGCAATAAAACATTCATTATTATTATTAATTATGGTCGATATGCAGTAATACCAAGGCCAGAGGAATCTGTAGACATTTTACTTAGTCTCTTACCGCTACTAAAGGCTTACCATCCTAGGTGGGATGTTTTTATGATTTTTAATCTTAAACTCTTGGAAGTTTAATGAGCTTTCATCCGCATTCAGTTACTTATCCAAATTCCTATAAAACTTTACCCAGCAGGAAATTCTACTTGAAATATGATTCATTCCCTTCTACCTTTCTAAAACCTTTCTTCCCTGAAGGCCCAAATCAGGTTCTTTTCAGTAGGAACTGGGGCCACTAAACCATATATCAGGATCCCTGTTAGCTGCATATTGATTTAAGAAAGCATATGTTAATGTTGTCTAAGTTCTGTTGTATTTTTATTTATTTTGTTAAATATTTCCCAATTACATTTTAATCTTGTTCAGGCCACACTCACTGCTCCAGCTCCCCTCTTTGCCTCACCCTTAGTCCCCATCTCCAATAACTGCCAAGTTTTGTCAAGGCTATTTTCATGTTATTAGTCATACCCATCTCTTCTTTTTCCTTCCTGATGCTACCTCCTTAGTTCAGAACTTTATTATCTTATGACTGAATTATCCCAATTAATTGCTAATTGGTCTCCTTGTTACCATTCTCACTTTTCTCCTATACATCCTGCTTATCACCACTAGACTAGTCTTCTTAAATCATAAACTTGACCCTGTTACTTTTTCCTCTGTTTAGAATTTCCAATTGGTTGTCATTGCTAATTGCATAAAGTCCCACCTTCACATCCTGACATTCACAGTCCTCCACAATCCTACTCCAACCTTTCTTTGCAATCCCATCTTCTGCTTTTCCTTTATGTGAGCCTTCTGTTCTGGCCAAGCTATAGTACTCATTATTTCAGGAACATTCTATCACTTTTTTTTTCCTTTTAAGGACGTCACTGGTAATAATATCCTTCCCCCTTAAGTAACATTTTACCCTCTCAGCCCTCACTATTTCTTTTCTGGGCAACATCCTTTCAATCCTTCAGGGCACAGCTACAAAATTTGTAGACAAAGACGTTGTAGCACCAGAAAGAGACAGAGAGACGGTGGGGGGGGGAAGATATACATGTGTAAACACCCTCATATACATAGGATAAACATGTAATTTCACTGATAAAATAATTCTTGGTAAGGAAATCCTACATATGCAAATTGGTAGCTGTTCTGCCACTGATACGTTCTTAGATATTTGCCTCAGGATATGGTGCATAGGTCATCCTGACTCATCATTCCACCATGCTGCCTCTGTGTGGGTGTGCATTCGTGTTGTCTTGTTCTTATGTCAGAGGAAGCATACCTGGCTAATGTCCTATTTCTGACATTAATTCTGTGACTCTGGTCAAGTAACAGTCTCTCACTCTGGGCTACTCTGTATGACTGTTGATAGCAAAACAGTTTCTACTATGTATTGATTGGGGGAGTTTCTTTACCATGAGCAAGTTTCTTATACCATTGAAATTGCACATCTTGACTCTGAGTATATCCATACGTGTGTGTCTGTTTTTACTGTACTTATGTCATAGACACACAATCTTGCACATCCTTAAAATCAAGCAGTACATAAATAATACTCTCAGTATGACCTACTAATGAAATCATTAAACTGGTCTCCAGTCTTAAAAAAAATTGCATTTTCTCATGTGCATATATGCATATACACATACTTACATATCAACATTCATATGTTAACAAGAATATTTGTTGTTGTTCAGTCATTTCAGTCATGCTTGACTCCTCATGACCCCATTTGGGGTTTTCTTGGCAAAGATACTGGAGTGATTTTCCATTTCCTTCTCCAGCTCATCTTACAAATGAAGAACTGAGGCAAACAGGGTTAAGTGATTTGTCTAGGGTCATGTAACTAGCAAGTGTCTGAGGCCAGATTTGAACTCAGGGAGATGACTTTTCCTGATTCAAAGGCCTGACACTTGATCCATTGTGCCACCTAGCTGCCCTTAATGAAAATATATTGTTTCCAAATAATTTAGACAAATACACCCTTGGATTTGTGGTTAGTATGGGAACAATCTCACAGCTATTAAAGAGATTAATTCAGTTTGATGGTGCCCTGTAGATGGAGTCTGACTAAAAGGTGGCAATATTTTTGGTGAATGTTACAACAAACAAAACCGTTTCCTTTTTAAAAGTAGGATAAAGGTACAAATTCAGCCCCAGGTTTTCAACATCATTGGCCATCACAGCATTGTGTGTTTAGATGAATCTTGGATTTACAGCTAGAAGGGACTTCAGAGATCATCTAATCCAGCCATCTCGTTTAATAGAAGAAGAAACTATGGCCCAGAGAGATTTAAGCAATCATCCAGGTAATACAGGTACTAAATGTCAGAGTTGAGACTAACACAAATCCTCTGACTTCAAATCCATTCCACTGTGTTTGGCCCTTTGTGTCATTCATCCATGGTTTCTTGTTAGAGGTAGAAGATATTGTCTATCAATAGAACATTTAGAGACCTGTTCCTTGGGGAATCTTATTGAAGTAGAAAGTTAAAAATAGCTGTTCCTTGGAAAGAGTTGGCCCAAACCGGCTCCAATCTTTACATTCGTATTTTTAAACTCAATTAAAACAGCATGTATTTACATGTAATGATAGAGAGAAATGTAGTTATGTAATTTGTGATGATTATGGAGCAGGTTAGCAAATCATGAAAAATTTCATCTATTTTTGCTAAATATTTACATAAAGACACTGTGTATACATATATATGCATACAAGCATATACATTTTACATATATGATAAATATATACATATATATAATCTTCTTTACTTTATACTTTGCTGCCTTTTCCCTCAGTTCTGATAGAAAACCTGCACTTACATATTTATTTACAATCTGCTACAAAAATTTTATATGAATAGTACATTCTATAACTTTCCTTTATCATGCTAGTAATACTGTTGGATTAGTGTTCTTATCTTATATGTCTGTAATGATTAAAAAGTAATTAAAAGAAGAACGAAAGTTTAACACTATAAAGCAATATGGTGAGAGTGGTTAGGCTGTATGTAATGTTTACATTATAAACAAACATGATACTAGGAAAGTTGCATGAAAGATGTCATGAGAAAGATATGGCTGAAAAGATATGGCAAAAATGAGGAATAGCTGGTGGAGGAACAGCTCACATATTTCACCGGTATCAGTCTCATGTCAGAAGATATAGCAGAATGGCCCCACTATGATGACTGGACTTCCTGTGGAGAGTTTGCAAGAGGTGGTAGACAACAGTTGCTCAGGATAAATGATCATGGTTGAGTTGTGATCTAAGTTGTAGGAATGTGTATTCATGTCAATGAGATCACAGATTCATTGAAGTCATGTGGTATTGACAATAAAACATGTTTGTTGGACAATTGTTTCTGATTAACTTCAAGATATTACTTAGATGAAATTTGAGATCAATTAGGAAAATTATATTCATATTCTGATTTCTTATAAAATATTCTAAGCACAAAATAATAGCACTGATATTTAGAACAATTTTAGCAAGGAGTTTAAGGTCAATCATTACATGTGTATCCTACATTACGGTTATTACTTCTCTCTGCTTGCTACAGGAATATTTTCTTTAATCATTCTCATCCCACTCCTCAGGTAATTAAAGGGGCATTTTTTGATATTTTCATGTTAATTACTACAATTACAACATTTTTCTTGTTGATTAAATAATTAGGTCTGAGCTCCCATACCAATTCATTACCATTTATTTAATAAAATGGAGGAAAAAATTTCCTCATAAGTACTTGTTCATTATTCTCACTCTTGCTTTATGTCTATATAAACACAGATACACACACATGCATATTTATGTATATGTCTGTACATATCTTCACACACACACACACACACACACATCTGTATGTATGTATTCTACACAGGGCAGTTAGGTGGCTCAATTGATAGAGTGTCAGATCTGGAGGCAGGAAGACTCATCTCCCTGAGTTTAAATTTGGCCTCAGGCACTTACTAACTGTGTGACCCTGGGCAAGTCACTTAACCCTGTTTGCCTCAGTTTCCTCAGCTATAATATGAGCTGGAGAAGAAAAGGCAAACCATTCTACTTGCCAAGAAAACCTCAAATGAGGTCATGAAAAGTTGGATACAATTGAAAATAATGACTGAATAACAAGAAGAAAAAAATATTCTACATATATATCGATGTACATAGATGTAGACATATTAACCCCCTAACCTCTTACGCATAAAAAATCAAGTTACTGGCTTATTACTAACAGTGTAAAAATGCATAGATAATTATTTACAACATGTCACCTGTGAGAAAGATCACATCCTAAGTGACCTTTTGCCATTACTACAACTACTGACTTTTCTCTTCTGGAAACACCATCCCACCATTCAAGTTTCTCAGGATGCCAATTAATATCTCTTTCTCTAGAATATTCCTCTTAGGTTTCCTGAAAAAATAAATTTTAAACCCTCTTCTCTCAGCAAATAAGTTCTCTTTAGTCCTGAAGAAACCTCTGTCCTCTCTTCAGTCATGACAGTTTATGTTTTTTCAAAATCCATAGTTAAATTCTCAGTCCCCTCAGATTCCTCAAAAAATAAGAGTTAAACTTTCAATATTACCAAAAATATCTGTAGTCTGTGGGAGAGGCTATTGAAGCTAAGGTTACAAAATTATTTGAAAGAACTCTTTTTATGAGGCAAAAGTTTTAGTCATAAGGATGAAAATTCAGTAAATTGAAATAAACTTAACTAATTTAATTAGTCGATCATAACACTTAATATTTAATTTTTCCAGATTACTTCCATTTTTAAGAAAGCCAATCCTACTTGACTGAACTTTCTTTTCTGAAATTAACACTCAAATATGTTGCATTTTATGACTGACAATTTTTGCTAGCATTGTTTCCTTATCTTGAAACTATTTCATCTCTTCTTTTCTCTGTTTTGAATAGTTTTTTTTCTTAGGAATGAATTTTGGAGATTAAGAAGTTAGGTACTTATGCAAATATTGGCCAGAACAGCCTTCTTTATTCCCACAATAGGATTAGTTAGACCAATGTGAACCCCTCCTGAAAGCATCCTTCCTTGGTGCTAATCCATTTGCATAAGTGCTAGACTTCCTAATACTGTGGGCTTTGGCCCTCTGTAAATGAAAGATCCAAATTGAAAGATACTAAAGGGGAAAAAAATCTTTTTCCTCAACAAGAGGAGGGAGAGAAAGAGGGAGAGGAAAGGAGGAAGAGGTGAGAAAGAGGGAGAAGAGAGGGAGAAGACAAGGATAGAGAGAGGAGAGATTCCTTACAAACACCTATAGCCACTCATACTCTAAGTTGGAAGTATTCCTACATTAGCTATTTTGGTAGCCCACACTATGAAATGGAGGGAAGCTTTGGAAGGTGGGAAGAGAACTCCAAGAGCTACAAAAATGAAATAAAAATCATCACTTATCCTACCTGTAGACTAGAGCCAAGGGAAACATTTTCTTTTCCTGTGGTTGACACTTCTGAGAAACACCTGAAAACTTAACAGTTTTTTTATTTATGATTTATAACCAAGCCATTTTGAAAATGGCTTCAAAATGTTTGACCCTTGTCATAAGGATGGTCCCCAGGACTAATCAAGAAAAAAACATCACCAGTTGAAAGACATAGGAAGAGAGTGGGGCTTGGTGGGAAGACCAAGGCACCTCATAATTTTCTTTCTCCCAGTATCTTCCAATAATCGCTAATTCCCAATATCTTTGAACTAATGCCATGTTGCATGTGTTACAAAAATGATTAAATAATTACAAAACCCAGTTCTTTGAGAAAATAACATCCTTTCAGCTCCCCAGGCAACTTTCTTAAGATTAAGTTACACATGAGTTGATATTTTGATTCAGCTGAAAACTCAGATGAATTTTCTATTTAGAGTTTCTACCCCCAAGAGTTCCTTACATTGATAAAATCACAGATCTAGCCTAAATATCTATCTGTATATGTATTGTTGTTGTGTGTGTGTGGTTGCATGGCTTGTCATTCATTCTCCAAGAGGACCATGACATCAGGAAGATGATGCCATGACTTGCAAGTGAATTGGATGTAAGTGAGGGAGGGCTATGTGAGATCCACCATCCTCACTTTCTCCTCCAGAGTCATCTGGGTCCAGTGGCCAGATATAGATAAGATGACTAGAGATGGTCCAGGATGCAGTGGGAGACCTTGGTATTTTTAAGCTAAGATCTTTCCAAGTTCTCACTTTGAGACAATGTCCATTCCTGTCTTCTGCTGTCCTGTCCTGTCCTCTATCTTCATGTCCTCACCTAAGGGTGCTGTGCCCAAAGGAAGCTAAATTTTATTGGCTGAAACCTATGTTGATATCTTGGGATTTACCGACTACTTTCTTAAAGACCATGTCTTAAACCCAATTCACTCTGGCTCTCGTTGATTGGACAATAGGTCCTTGCCCAAGCACCACTTAACGGTTATTTTTTGGGCCCTGATGGCTCAAAGTGAATGTAAACATATGTGTGAGATGGCAGGACAGAGTCACTTTGCCTATAATGTTTGGCCTATTTGTAAAAGCTCTAAGATCTACTAAAATGAGACTATCATAAGTAATACCCTTCCTGTTTTAGGTTGTTGAGTCAAGGCCACCATCTAGAGGGGTGCCATCAGCTTCCAAATTGAGCTGCCCTTACAGGACAGAAAAAGTGTTGATCTCAATGCAGTTATATCCCAGAAGCCATTATGCCAAATACCCATTGAGTACTACTTCCTACTGATGTCATTACTTTAAAAAAAATCTAGATCCATAATGAAAATATATTCCTGTGGTTTAGCTAAAATGGTTTTATTTGTGGTTCTTCTCCCCCAGAGAGTCAGATTTATCATCAAGGAATATTAATAAAGGTTAATCTTTATTATAGACAAATTTCAAACATTCTGCCTCTTACTAAACAAGCCAGGAAAAATAATTCTATATTTATTAAAATATAAGAGATTCCTATTCTATAGTCAAAATTAATCTTAGAAAATATGCTTGCAGTTTTTCATTACTTAAAACACTAGAAGCATTATGACAGTGTGTAGAAGGTTGACTTTGGAGTCACAAAGTCCTGGGTTCAAGGCATGCCTTTGGTCCAAAGGCAGTATCATATACCGATAATACTGTGTTTCTGTGGGCCAATTACTCCACACCCCTAGAAACTCACTAAGACTGTAAGGTATGGACTAGTTGCCAACCAGCATTAAACCAGTGAGTTTCTACACTGGGATTCCACCCCTCCCACCCAACTATATTAAACATCCAGACCTACAAAACACAAACCCCTACATTATTGCTAAGTCAGAATAATATAATATTTTGTTCATTGACAACATAATCTGTTATAATGGACGATTTAGCTATCTCTCTGTTAGGGACTGAAAAGCGTTCTATTCAAACTTAGAAGATGAGGTTGATGGACAAGGAGGCAGGTGTCACTTAGTTCCGTGCTACTTTCCTTAACTCCCTTGATACCTCATGTGACTCCTCTGCTACCTTATATTTCCTCTCTAGTTGAGGGTGTATGAAGCAGGAGTCTGGGAAATAGCTTCTGAAGAGCCATTCCACATGCATCTTTGACTTGTGGCCCAACCAACACCATGCCCATTTTTACTTGGCAGAACATAGCAAAGTGAAAACAACCTTGGTGCCTCTTTTAGGTAGAGTGAAAAGGAAAGAGGGATTTTTTTTTGAAAAACTGAAATTTTTCACTGTTAAAAGCCATCTAATGAAAGGGACATTACTTGTATTAATGGACAGATTTTCCAGCCTGGGCTACAATTGGATACCTAGTGTCGGCTGAATAGAGACTAAAAGAAAACCAAGTCAAATGATTTCACTTAAAATAATGGAGATTTTATACAGCTCATCTAACGGGACTAGAGTATAGTCTGCCAGAATTTGAACTGAATTTACAGGAAACCAAGTTCTAAGATTTTTTAAAAATGCTTTTGTTGGC